>NW_026294584.1:68212154-68694654 GCF_007827085.1 Peromyscus californicus insignis
CTTTGACTCAGAAACAATAACAGTATTTTTCTCTCTTAAGATAACTGCCCAGTAACTCACTTCCCGCCCTTCATTTACAAAGCTTTCAGTGTGTTTCTACTGAGTGAATGAGGCAAGTTAAATGTCTGGGTTTAGGGAGCAGGACAAGGGAAAAGATGAATGAAACTTTCATTACCTAGTTCACAAAGCAAAGCCAGACTTAGGGCTCTGCCAAGTTTGACTAAGGCATTTGATGAACAGCTTTGCTATAGACAGAATGAACTAATTTAGAAAAGTAATCAAATGTGACACTGCAGTTCACCTCCAAAGAAACAACTGCCCGGGTGTCACCGGTGATCTCCCGTCTCCTGCAGTCATTAGTGTGAGACGATAAAAAAACGGGCGAGTTCGTGGAGGGGCACGAAGCAGAAACAAGGTCTGGGATGTGGAAGGAGTTTTGAAGCATCTGCAAGATCTGCTTCAGTAAACCCGATTTCCCGGCTGTCCAGTGGGTTCCAAAGAAGCAAAGTCCAGAGACCTTTGTTCTCTTGTAGACATGCCCTTTGCTCCCAATGGAAGGACTTTCCAGCTGCTCTGAGCCAGCCCAAGTGGGCAGGCTTCTGTCTCAGGCTCCTGGAGACAAGATGGATGATAGACGATAGACAATAGACAAAGCAGGTTAATAAGCTATCAAATGTTCTCAGGTTTGTTTCTCAAATTCTGACATCCGTGACTGCTGCTCGCTGTTGCTGTATCATGTTTGATGGCAGACCCAGACCTTAGATTCCCCTCACTGGCTTGGTATAAGAACACATGCACTGTATTAGCATTTTCCAGAGTTCAAGGGCTTTCTAAGACTTAAAAAAAAAAAAGACCCAGTTATACCCCTCTTGGGCGTATACACAAAGGATGCTTCATCCTACCACAGAGACACTTGTTCAACCATGTTCATTGCCGCTCCCTTCATAACAGCTAGAAATTGAAAATAACCTAGTTGTCCTTCAACTGAAGAATGGATAAAGAAAATGTGGTACATATACACAATGGAGTATTACTCAGCTGTTAAAAACTGACATCATGAAATTTGCAGGGAAATGGATGGAACTAGAAAAAAAATCATCCTGAGTGAGGTAACCCAGACCCAGAAAGACAAACACAATTAGTGCCGTGTTCAGCCATCATCAGAGAAGTTTCCTCCTGCAGGAGATGGGAACATACAGAGAACCAGTCAGACATTATGCAGGGGTGGAAGAATGACCTTGAAACGTTCAGCTCTAAATACCTAAATGGGATTACTTCATCAAATCCCTTCCCTCAGAGCTCAGGGAATTCCACGGAATAGTGTAAGGGCTGGAGGGGATGAAGGACACACAAAAACCAAGGCCCTCTAAATCAGCATGATCAAAGCTCATATGAGCCCATTGAGATGGAAGCAGCGTGCCTTCACGGGTCTGCGCAGGGTCCTCTGCGTATATTGTAGCTTCCAGTTGAGTGTTTTTATGGGACTCCTGAGTGTGCGGATGAGGGGATCCCGATTCTTGTGCTTTCTCTTGGGCCCTTTTTCTTTCGTTGGTTTGTGTTTTCCTACTTTGATGTGATAGTTTGGTTTTATCTTATATTTATCCTGTTATATTTTATCGTTATCTCTTAGAAGCCTGGTTTTTTTCTAATGATACAGAAAGGGAATGGATCTGGAAGGGTGGAGAGGTGGAGAGGGACTGGGAGGAACAGAGGAAGGAGAAATCATAGTCACGGTATGTTATTTGAGAAAAGAATCTATTTTCAATAAAAGGGAAAAATAGTATGCTATGACTTTATATACATGAACTAATAACCATGGGACTTCTTGCAGGGTTCTGATGTAGCCCAATGGGTAGAGACTTAAGCACAGTCTTTCTGAAATACAGAGTATTTAGCAAAGCTCCTTGAGTATTGCCACATGATCTGTGCGGATCCCTGTCCATTTGTTTGGAGGACTTGGTTATTATGACTTCTAAGATCCTCTTCCACCCTTCTAACACCTCTCATCATCCCTGTGAGAGTCTGGCTTAGTGCAGGGCAGGCTAGATTGCAGTCTGACCTGATGGATGGCACAGCCAGCCGCAGCAATTAGGCAGCCAGATGACAAGATGGCAGAGACACAGGGAGAGCACTGGACCACACAGATAAGGGCCAGCAAACACAGACCGTGAGCTTTGCTCATAGAGTATCTGGACATGCTGTGTCATTCCTATTAGATGCTTTTGTATCAAAATGGACATTTGGGGAAAACTGCCCAGAGGGAGATTTAAACTAGGCAAAGTGATAAGGAGAATGGCGGACTTCAAGGGATAGAAGCAGGCAAAGTGGACATATGCTTAAGGACCAGAAAAAAAAATATATACCCAGGGCATCTTAAAGTTCATTTAGAAACAATAACCATAAGGCGGCAGTTTGGTGTCCTGTACTGAGGTCAGAAGGTCTCAATTTTATCTCTGCCACACAAACGTGGTATTGTCCTCAAAGCCGATGCCTTTCTTTAAAACACTGGGGTGGGACACCCTAGATGATCCTGTGGTCTGGTTAGTGTGAGCGTTTTAGTCAGGATTTCTATTGCTGGTTAGTGTGAGCGTTTTAGTCAGGATTTCTATTGCTGAGGTCAAACACCATGACCAAAGCATGGAAGGAAGGGTTTGTTTCACCTTCCAGCTTATAAGTTCATCACTGGGGAGGCAGGGGTCGTGGGAGGGGGGGAACCAGAGCAAGAACTCAGGGGGGACCTGGGAGTAGGAGCTGGAGTAGCAGCCATGGAGGAACACTGCTTACTGGCTTACCTCATGTAGCTTGATCAGCCAGCTTTCTTATAGCACTCAGGCCCTCCAGCCCTGGAGCGGCACCACCCATAAGAACTGGCCTCTCCCTTGTCGATTATCAATTGAGAAAATAACAATTAACCACAGGCCTGTCCACAGGCCAGTCTGGTGGGGGCAGTTTCTCAACTGAGATTCCTTGTTCCCAAATGACTCCAGCCTGTGTCAAGATGATACGAAACTCTCCAGCACACTGCCAGCTTTGTGTTGTGAAGTAGGAGAAGGACATGCAGGACGAGACATAGGCAGGCCCTGCTCCGGGAGCCCTGGCTGTCTTCAGTCATCAGAGGGCAACTTTGGAGATGAATGGGGAGTTATTAAACCATTTCAGGAATAAAGCTGGGTAGAACTTGACCTCCTAGTGAGAATAAGAGGGCTAGAGCTGACTGGGAGGATTAAGAAGGCAGAGACTTTCCTTATACATCCTGGAACATGTTCCGTTTCTCAGTCCAGCATGTAAGAAATACCTATTTTAACCCTTCAGCATGGATTAACCAGCCCATTAAACTGTCCCCTAAGCAATAGTAAAATCCCAGGGGGAATCAGGCATAGATCAGATATGTTTTGTTGGGCAGGAGAGTGGAGGGAAGGGTACAGATGTTCCCAGGGCTCACATGGTCAAGGTGGCCCAGGAAGAGCCCGAGTGCGCTGGTACATCCTCGGGAACATGGACTGGAGATTGGGTGCAGTAGGCCCAATGGCGGAAATGGATCAGCCCAGCACAACTAGCTCTTCCCTGGCTCTGGGTAAGGCAGGCTTTGTCTGGAGTACCACATTTAGTGCAGTGAAGGAGAACCAGAAACACCCAGAAGGGAGGCTTTCAAGTGTGTGATGGACAAGAATGACTTCACATATTTACCACACATTCATGTTCCTAGGCTGGGCACACAGGATTCTGATTGCAGGTCTGTGTTGCAGCCTTGGACTCTGCATTTTCAAAACATGCTGGGAGATTCCAGTGCCGGCAATTTGTGGATTACGCTTTTTATTTAATTTTCTTTATTTTTATTGTTTTATGTATATGTGGTATATGTGTATGTGTACCCATGGGCAGGTGTGCTTGCCATGTAGAAACCTGTGGAGGCCAGAGGTCAAAGTTGGGTAACTTTTTCAATTGCTCTCCACCATATCTTTTGAGGCGGTGTCTCTCACTGAACCTCACTGTCTTGGACTGGCTGGCCAGCAAACCCCTGTGAGCTACTTATGTCATCCCACAGTGCTGGAGTTACAGACACACAGTACCACGCTTGCTGGTTTATGTGGGTTCTAGGGTGATCAGAACTCAGGTCCTCATGTTTTCATAGCAAGAGCTTAAACACTAAGACAAGCCTTCAGCCCTGATGGGTTATAGACAGAATAATATTTAATCTGGATTTAAATATTTTAATTGAATAATCTGAAACGAGCCGGAGCCATTTGGTGCATTATTTCGTTGGTGTTTAGCTCTTCCTCATCTGTACCTGTTTTGCACGTCGTGTGTTATGGCTCCTGGGAGTGAGTGATGCTGCCCGATCTGGAAGGAAGGAACACACACTTGGTGGCATTCCTTTCTACTGCTCTGGAAGCAGGTTTCTCCACTACAGTCCCTACAATCTTTGGGTTGAGATGGCCACGGGAAACCTCCTTCAGCACTTCTCCCAACGAACACTGTTCAAATAACTTGTACCATGAGGCAGATCATGTGGCAGTTAGGGGGCTTCCTGGCATGTTTGGAAGGGACCAGAAGGTCAAGGAGATACAGGAGTGAGTTGAAAGCCACATACCCAATACATCCATTAGAGAATGGTGACAGCAGGCAAAACTTGAGTTACGGGGCCGTAATTTCGTTCCAGGATTCTGGCAATAGCATAAGCCGCTTGAACACTTCCTTGGCAGTTTAGGAAAACTTCGCTCTCTCTACCTCACCCCACCTTCTGCCTTAGAAGAGTAATAGCTCTGTAAGCTACAATTGTATTAAAATGCATGTATTATATCTCAATATGAGCTTTTCATACAGGTATGAAAATGCTCTTGACTTAAACTCCATGAGTGACAGACAGGTCTTGCTTTTTGCACTAATGCAATTAATCTAGAGAAGATGTTTATTTTGTAGAAATAAAAAGGTCTTGCTGACTGAGCAAAGCTTCCCAGAAGGTCATGGACTTGGAGTCGGACTACTCTGGACTAACAGCCGAATCTACAAACAAAGACAGGCAAGAGAAAGAAGCACACAAAACAAACACAAACACAAATAGGCAAGAGAAAGGTGGCTACTTGGGAACAGACAGGAAAGAAATACAGCTAGCATCCGGTAGACTGCCAAATCCTACTCTGAACGGCAGAAGAAATGGAAGCGGAGGAAGAGAAGAAGACAAAAGGAAGGAGAAAAGGAGGGATTGGGACAGAGAAGAAGGCCAGCACCACAAACCTGTTCAGTGCAGGGTGCTGTGAAGGGAGTGCTGGGCTGTCAGGGCAGTCCTCATTGCTTCCACAAGGGGGCGGACTCTACTCACTGAAAAAAACGCCAACTGCCAGATGCTACAGGAGTATTGAGAATTTAGTGGGACCTTTTCATTCACTCGCCCAGTTCATCAAGTCCCTGGGAAAGTTAAGGTCTCATCCCTGGGAACAGTACTGGGTGGATTAAAGGGGGAGAAAAACCTGACTTTACTCAAACTTCGAGTTTCATACAACATAGAATTACAGCTAAAATGACAACAAAAGACAGTTTGCCTTGCCTTACTGTTTTAAACGCAGATGTTTTCCCTCTATACTAAAAGGCATATACATATACATCACACATGTACATCACACACACACACACACACACACACACACACACACACACACACACACATGCACACATCACAGGTGCATCATTGTCTTAGGAGTTTCCTAAGGGTGAAGAACATTTTTCTCTGTTTTTGCTTCTGTTACATTTTCAATACAAGACGATAATGCATGCAAATGTGTGTGGGTCAGTTAAAAAAAAATTCATAAACTCCCAGCCCCTGTGCTAGAGGAATATTGTTATTTGGAGAGTGGTTGAATTTAACCAAATTACTGCAGATTGTTCTATGGTGCTTAAAATGTAATCTCTGCAAGCAGCTGATTGCTTCTGAGCATAGCATGACTGGCATGCGAACTGGAAAAGTCTGAGCTGGAACGCTAAGGGAAATCTGTTTCTCCCACCCACCCACCCCCAAGTCATTAAATATTATTATTTCTGAAAAGAACATTCCAATGTCCGTGCCGTTTTCTTTCTGGTAGAATTTGTCCTATTTTTGAACTATATGGATATAGCCACCTTGAGAGCACGTGTATATTCCAGAATAGACAACTAGTGAATTAAAGCCGCGTCTCTTAAAGGCGAAAACACTCCGTGAAAATGGTGATTGGGTCTCTGAGATAAAGATCACACCCCAAAATTAAAAGGCACATGGAATTTTATTATCTACGATTGAGGATGGGCTGAGGAAAATGCAAATTTGCTCTTCCAAAAATAGACAAACAAGTTTAGACAAAGGGAGAGCAAAGCTATTGAACAGCGGATAGAAGATCGACTTCATTAGCCTCACGCTTGGCAATGTGCTTTAGGTAGCGACAAAACTTAGTTTGAGTGAGTATCATTGACAATGGCTTTATTCACATGGCCTGTTAAATCTGATAACAGGGAAGACATGAAGGGAAGCTTCTGCTGGATAGAAAGGGGGTGGGGCCCATCACCCCTAGTCTCAAATGTAATGAGCCAAACGTTACCCCCAGAAAGACTCCTCACATAACATTTTATGAAGCACCATCGCGAGCCCTGCGCCTCCATAACGCCTGTGGTGTGCTGTGGTGACTCAGATGATTGTTTCCGGGTGTGGTACTTTCTCTCTGCCCGTCTCACAAACTTCGTGCCAATGTCATGAAGCTCTTGCAAGGAAAAAAGAAAGAAAGAGAAGCCCTCTAAACTCACTTCTGGTTCATAAGAAGCAGGAGGACTGACTATAAAGAATGATTTACTATTGGTCTCTGCCTTACAGCCATGGAAACTTGGAAGAAGATCAAACACCCTCTCCAATTTGGCCACCACCTTCCTGGTTTTGATAGTGTTTTTAAATGAAATCTCTGACAGTCCCTGTCAGGGCTATGAATTTGTACGTTACAGAAATCGTCTTTCAGAACTGTCTGGAACACAGACGTTAGAAGGCTCTGGAATGAAGAACTATATGGAGCATCTGGCCTTTTCTCTGAACATTGATGTGATCTCTTATCTGGAAATCATAGGCTTTGACCCAAACTTTTGAGGTTCCCTTTCAGCTAATTGGTGTTAAGAGCGAAAGTCAGATAGACCCAGAGGGACTGATGAAGTTTGGATTTGTGGTGCGCACAGCACCGAGTCTTTGGCTTTCTCTTATTTGAGCTTCTCCCCTGAGAGACTCATTTGTGTTTAGTACCCACTTTTATTGTTCGTTCTTACTAACCTCCAAATCTCAACGCACTTTTAGGAAAAGAAAAAAGAGAGAAAGAAAACCCAAAGTAATTACTTGGGGACCGCAAAGGCCATATCTGTATATGAGATCAAACATTTCCAATCTCCCCTTGCTGTTTACCTCTAAATAACCACTCTTCCTTCCCAGCTTTCCACTTGTTTTTGTGACAAAATCAGCAGGGGTTGTCTTCAGGCTAATTAGTGGGGCTATTCTGGGATCCTGCAGGGAGCGGGACTAAGTAGCTTGCTATTTCCACTTTGGTTTCAAGGGAAACCAAACCCTCAGGGAGAGGCTGGGCTGTGCTGACTTCTCAGTTCACAAAATAGTCTGGCCCTAGACTCCTCCTCACGCACCAACCGGACTGTGCCACCCAGAAGATGACTTCTAAAACCTTGAGGACGGTGGCTTTAGGAGCTTAGTGCTGTCTCAGTCAGGTGTCAAAGGTTTCCAAAGGAAAGGGAACAGGGCTGAAGATGACAGCGAGGGCCGAGAATCTGGACCTACCTCTGCTCTCAGAAATAAGGGAGCGAAAGCGTGCAATCTGGTAGTCCTGTGCGGGTTTGTGAGACCTCGTCCTCAGAAGAGCTAGTGTCCAGTCCTCCCTCAACCCAGTTTCAAACCCCTGCCAGTGTTCTTAAGGCTGTGCACATTGGCCTTTATATATCACCAAAATATCCCTCTAGACCAGTGAATAGGAATAGCCACCTTGAGAGCGTGTGTGTATTCCAGAATAGACAACTAGTGAATTAGTTCCTTCACTAACCTTCTCAACCTTCCTAATGCTGTGACCCGTCAATACAGTTCCTTATGTTGTGGTGACCCCCAAACGTACCATTATTTTGGTTGTTACTTTATGAAAGTGTAATTTTGCTACTGTTATGAATCATAATGTAAATATCTGTTATTTCTGATGGTCTTAGGCGACCCCTGTGAAAGGTTGTTTGACTCCCCAAAGGGGTCTTGACCCACAGGTTCAGAGGCACTGTCCTAGACTCCTCTCTTCTTAGTTGTCCTTATGATATCCTCCCAGGGAATCCACAAGCCGCCCAGAGTGTAGCTAGGCAGGGTTTGTTGTCCAGGAGAACATAACACACACTCTTGACAGGTGAGAGTGGGGAGCGGCCACTGCAGACCAGAACACTTCCAAGGGTAATGATGGACAACGGTCAAAGGGACCATTGTTCATCCTACAGCTTAGAGGCTTTATACTCTTTCTAGAGTCTGCAGAACAGATTGTCCAGGTGAGGGGTAGGCCCATTTGCTTGGTTCTTATAGGAGAGAGTGAGACGTCTTGGTTCTTTCCCAGGAGCCCCTGGCAGGAAAGTAATCTTAGGACCCCCTGGACTGCTCAGAATGTCATGTCTGTACCTACGGGCTCTACCAAGAGATACCATTTGGATTCCATTGTTTTGACCAGCAATCAGAGTCCTGTAGTTTCAGTCCTTGTTTATTAGGGAGGGGTCCGTTTGCAGTGGCCCCCAAGCCTGCAGATACTGAACTTGGTAACTAACAGTAAGGGAAAACTTCCTCAGCTGCAAACGACAGATATCCACTTAGACTTCAGACGTAGCTCTTTCTTCAAGTGTTAAAGGTTGCTCCTAATTCTCTGTCCTCCCTGCCTCTCAGTTGTATTGGTTTTGCTGTTCATTTTTTTTTTTTTTTTTGGTTTTTCGAGACAGGGTTTCTCGAACTCACAGCAATCTTCCTGCCTCTGCCTCCCGAGTGCTGGGATTAAAGACATGAGCCACCACCACTTGGCTCTGTTCATTCTTCAGACATGTTAACAACATGGCTTCCAGACACCCGAGACTTACAGCCATCTACCTTACAGCAGCCTGGATATGAGGTCAAGTTTGAGTTTTGTGCCCTCTTACAGTTAGAGTTAGCGTCACCTTCATCTACTTTCACAGGAAAGATAGGTTCTGTTGCCTGGTGTATATGGGGTAGTGGTTCAGGGCACCCAAACCCTAAATGTCCAGCACATCCTCTTTATCTGTTCACATGAAGAACGCCATTGCTGCAGGACCAATATGATAGTGCCATTGTCTTGTGGTGTGGAGTTTGTCTTTAAGAAATCTGCTACTACTACTCCTGGCCTGCTCCCCTGTGACTACTTCTAACCTATATTTGATTCTCTCCATGGGCTTTGGTTTCTGCTCTTGCCTCATGTGGGGCTTCCCACATGGTTACAATGCCTAGCTTATCAGTACTTCTCAACACTTAAGGAGTCCTTTAGCGTGTGTCCCAGGACCTCTTGTGGCTTCATCGTGGGCACTTGTAGAATCCACTCCCTGTTTTCATAGTAGACATGGCTCTGTGTTCTTGCTCTGGTAGTGACCCTTGTCTAGGCGGAACATTGTTCTTCATGCACGGCCAGGTAGGGCTGGTCCCCCGATCTCCGGGGCCTCCCCCTGTCTTCTCCAACTCTGAACTGGGATTGAGCAGGTTCTGACAGGGAAGTGACTCATTGTACTGCAAAGAACATGCCAGATTTGGGCCTGGACGGATCCCTAGCCAGCATGCTCATTTTGAAGTCGGCAAATGTGGGTCTGGAGGAACAGAGGGCAGGAGCGTCTAGATGACACCATTCCACATGTGTGCTGGTATGCTTTCCCTTTCCTGTGCGTGGAGAGTGTTCTCCTTATGACATGATACACCAGCAGTCATGTTCTTCTGGAAATTGATTTAACTTTTAACACTTGGGAAAAGATTTGATGTAAACCATGTTAACAGCCAGAGAAAATGACTATATTGCCCATCTTTCAACACTACTACAGTTCCAAAATGCCTTTCCCTACCAACTAGTGTATGTTATTTTCCATCATGTGATGCTACTACAGTTCATCCATTCACTGGCCTCTTCATCCATCCACTTACAAGCATTCGAGAACTAATGAGGATCTTTGGAAGGTATCAGGACTGTGTTGTTGAATAAGACTTTTACCTCAGCCCTTAACCAGCTCTCAACTTCATGAAAGGCTAGGCAAATAAATGAATAACTACTGAATTCATGCCCAAGGGGACATATGCATCTGCAACATCAATCAGAGGCTCAGAAGGGCCGTTATCTTGTGGGCTAGGGGTAGGCAGAGTTTCACTGGGAAGAGAGCTCTTGCACTGACTCTTACAGAGAAGAAAGGATGTCATTGGATGGGGAGCACATTCCGGGAAGAAGCAGGCTGGACAACAGCATGAAGCCATCATGAAGGGTTTGCACAGGAGCGATTCAGTACAGTAGGGCACAGGGTGAAGGGCAGGGAAGAGAGAGAGAAGTCGAGGGACGTAATGCTGAGGGGGCGAGCATAGCCCACAGCTTGAGAGTTTTCAAAATCATATGAGGAGGTTTTGAGGAGTCTATTTGTGCTTAGATGTGTATGTTAGGAATACCACTCTGGCCCCACTGGCAGTATTGACTGGGAAGGGTGCTATTGAGGCAGATAGATAGAGACTAGGCACCAGGAGTAATCTGGATTTGGGACTACAAAAGCTTAAACCAGGGCAGCCAAGGTAGGCTGGGAGACTAGGGAATAGCTTTAAAATACATTAAAAAATGAAACTTTAGAATAAATACCTGGTTTTAGTTTGGGGTGGTTCAGTATTTGAGGAAACCATTAACCAGGCTGGGAATAGTTTTGCAGATATTGTTCTGTGTCTGCCTAGCTGGGATTGAAGAGGGACATCCAGGTTAAGATGTCTATCTGGTCTGTGAATATAGAGGGCAAGAGAAGCTTGTGGTTAACACTTTGACTTGGGAGTTGTCTGTAGGAGGAAAGAGTGGCTAACTGCAGAGTACATGAAGTTGTTTAGGGAGAACACAGAAAGTCAGTGGAATAGAAGTTGGGCGGGGTAGTGAAAACCTCTAATCCCAGCACTCGGGAGGCAGAGGCCAGCCTGGTCTACAGAGTGGGTTCTAGGACAGCCAGAGCTACACAGAGAAACTCTGTCTCAAAACACAAAAGAGAAAGAAAGAAAGGAAGGAAGGAAAGAAGGAAGGAAGGAAGGAAGGAAGGAAGGAAGGAAGGAAAAGGAAAAGGAAAAGGAAAAGGAAAAGGAAAAGGAAAAGGAAAAGGAATAGAGCCGAGGACAAAGCTCTGGAAAGTACCAATTCTTTTCTTAGATTGTTTATTTTTGACAACTCCATTTGTATATACAATGTATTAAGATTGTGTCCACCCCATTGCTCTCCCTTCCCCTATTGTACTCCGCCTGAACACCTTCTTCTCAATTGGTCCCTTTTTGAAGTTTCATGTCTTTCCCCCTCCACTGAGTTTGATTAGGGTTGAGACAATTTACTAGTGGCTGTACCACTGAAGAAAATAACCTAGCCCCTCCAGCAGCTGTTGACTCCCAACAGCTCCTTCGGAAAGGGTGGGGACTCGTGAGCACCTTCCCCATTTCTCACGGATTGTTGAGGAGCCCAGTCGTGTGCAGATGTCCATGGTTACTGTGTGATGTTCATGATTACACTAGCCAAGTGTCTCACGGCACTCCCCCTGTCCTCTGGCTCTTCCAATCTCTCCTTTCCTTCCACAGTGTTCCCTGGGTCTTGCAGTGGGTGAGGTGAACAACAGTTCTTAAGAAGAAGGGGGGCGCCGGGCAGTGGTGGCTCATGCCTTTAATCCCAGCACTTGGGAGGCAGAGGTAGGCGGATCTCTGTGAGTTCGAGGCCAGCCTGGGCTACAGAGTGAGTTCCAGGACAGGTGCCAAAGCTACACAGAGAAATCCTGTTGTAGCACGAATCTTAACAGTTCTTATTAATAAGATCAAACTCGATGCCAATTATTGGGGTCAATGCTGGTAGATCAGAGAGACAGAACAAACCACAGCTATCTCACCTTGTCAGTTCCTTAGCTGGTCCTGTTTCCTCGGACTGGAAGCCTCTGAGTCCTTATCCAGAATGAATCTCAGCTGAACTGTGTTGCTCCAAAGCCTGAAAGCTTAACCAGCCAAATACCTCTAGTTTCTGGTCCTCACGCCTCATATATCTTTCTGCTTTCTATCACCACTCCCTGGGATTAAAGGCTGGCTTTCTGGGATTAAAGGCATGTGTCACCATGTTTGGCTGTTTCCAATGTGGTCTTGAACTCACAGAGATCCAGAGGGATTTCTATCTCTGGAATTCTAGGATTAAAGGCGTGAGTGCCACCATTTTCTAGCCTCTGTATCTAGTGGCTATCTGTTCTCTGACCCCAGATAAATTTATTAGGATACACAATATTTTGGGGAACACAATACCACCACATCCTGTCTTGAAAAAAAAAAAGGAGGGAAAACTGATACTAGGCAAAGAAGTCAAGGGCAGATCCCAAGGGCTTTTTCTGTTCGGTATATTGTGAATATTTTTCTACAAAGTAACACATTGCACACATAGAAACAGGAACCTGAAACTCCATATCCATGTTTGACAATTAAATTAACCTTGGGAAGTAGGTAGGGGGAATATTATTTTCTCTGTTTTATTCATGAAGAGACAGGGGTGGAAAGAACTTAATTTGCTTACTTAAGCTCTAAAATTAAAAAAGTAATGGAAATGGGGCTAATATTTGCATTTTGAGTCACACTCCAGGGCTCTCCTCATTCATAAGCCAATAATAAGGTGGCAATGCTGTACAGGCTGAATCATCAAGGCAGGAAGTTGCAGAAAATCTTAATTAAGTGCATATCTGAGTCAGAGTAAACAAAAAACATTGGATTAAGTTATGAACGGCTGCTGAACGGAATTGCATGGTTTCCTGTATATCATTAGCAACTAATTAATTGCTGCCATGCAAATAACTTAATGATACAAACATGAATAAAGGTGAAAAGAATTCATAAGCAAAGTAAAGAGTATGTGACTCTACACATTAGACAACAGAATGAAATACTTATCAGTTTGGAGAGGTGAGAAGGACTCTTCAAGAGGTGTGTGAGTTAAGAGACAGGGAGGGTCTCTCCTCGGGATGTGCCAGTCTGTGACACGTCTGCCCTAAACTTCACAGACTTCTCTCTGTGTTCAACAGTGATACTGGCCCATGGATGGGTATATGTAGGCTGCCTATACCAAGACTGCAGGGGAGGACTCCCGTCCTTGTGTGTGTGTGTCCTTTACTCACAGATAGAAACAAGCATGCCGAACTGTAGAAACAGCTCAAGGGCCAGTGGACAGCAGATACAGCAGCGGGATGAAGCAGTGGGAGTCCTTTTTATTTATTTAATTAATTTATTGAGAATGTTATACCTTTTAATTAAAATAGAATTACATCATTTCTCTCTTCCCGTTCCTCCCTGAAGTCTCTCCTAAGTCCCCTCCCTCCAACTCCTGTGCTCTCAAATTGATAGCCTTCTCCTCAATTATTGTCAGAAAGACAGACAGACAGACACACACAGACACACACACACACATGCATATGTACATATAAATATATAAATGCAACCTGCTGGGTTCGTTTTTGCTGTTTGTGTGTATGTGGTTATCAGGGCTGACCACTTTGTGTAACGCAACCACTTAGGGGGCTTGTTCCCAGGGTAGGCTAATTCTCCCTCTCTTAACAGTTGCCTGGAGTTACTCATTTCAGGGTGCGACCCTGTGAGACTTCTCCCTTTCCGAGTTAGAATGTTTGTTGATATTACCACTATTCAGATCTTATTTATGCAGTGATTTATATGAGAAACAGTCTCACAGCGGACTCTCTGATATTTTAGCTCTTACAATCTTTCTGTTCCCTCTTTTACAATGATCCACGAGCCATAGATAGAGTTGTGATATAGATGTATCTGTTGGGGCTGAGCTCCTCACAATCTGCTGATCTGTGTGTTGGGTCCAATTGCGAATTCCTGTGATGGTCTCCATTCATTGTAAGGATAGACTTCTTTGATGAGGGTGGTAGCTGCACTTACCTGTGGGTATAAGGATATGATTCAGAATATAGTGAGGAATTATGCTCGTCTAGCAAATGGTAGCAGATTGTCTTATAAGATACATTACCCCACTAGCGCCAGGAAGGTGACTAGACTTCTAGTACCAGGCATGGTTTGTCTCCTGTTGAGTGGACCTTAAATCCAATTAGACAGCTGTTGGTTACCACCAACATGTGACCAACACTTGCTGCACCTTTGCAGATATCTTATCATGCTGGGTCACTGTTCTGCGTCATAGGTGTTGCTGCTGTGTAGGATTATTAATTGCTTCTCTCCCTTGACAGCTCGCATAGTATTTTCTGGAACCACGGAAGCCAGACCACAGGAAGGAGGCTTTTAGGTGAGATCCAGCTCAAATGCATCCTGTATTCTAGTGGGTAGTGTCTTCTGCTGTAGGGGCTTACATTCAACCTCTGAGAGGCTCAGTAGGAAACAAAAGGCAGAAAATTATGACTATTGGTTACCATCACCTGCCTTCTGTTTTTTTTTTTTTTTCTTAAACAATCAAACAAAAAATCCAAACCAAGAAATCCTAAACATACTAGAGCACAACCATGCCTGTTTATCAATATATTGTCCACAGCTGTGTTTGGGACACAAGGACAGAGTTGAGTGGTCGTACAAAGATTGTATGGCTAATGATTGTGTAGTTGGTTGCTATCCAGTCCTTTGGCACATCCATGATCTGTCCAGCAAAATTCTGGAAGAGTTCAGCTCCGTTCCGAGTTCCAGGCATGACAATTTATAAAGAGAGACAGGTCCAAAGGAGGATGTTTGGAGGAAACTCCTGGCTACAGTAAAATAAATCAAAATTAAATATCATTTAAGATGACAAGGAGATGGAGACATTTTAATCCAGACATCTCAGAGGTGAAGGGAAATATAGGGTAAGGAAGATCCTCCACTCAAACTTAAAAGACTAAGCTGAGTGGAAGGACTTTGTAGACCCAATGAAGACTATCGGTAACAACTCCAGAGAATTTATTTAATGTACTTTGTAAGAACAAATTAAAAGAATGTAATGGGCTGGTTCAGGAGGAGGTATTCCTGTGTGAAGGTATTCATGGTGGGGCTGGAAGATGACTCACTGGGGAAATTTGCTAAGAGAGTTGGGAGCAAGAGTAGTTAGGACTTGGGGGTGGTGTGCGTCATACTTTCCACCACCTCTGCGTCCACATCACCTGTAACCTGTATTATCTTATATTATTGTGAATCCCAATTTACAGCTGAGGAGATGGTTCTCTAATGTGGCTAATGTTCTGGCTAGGTGATGTTTCCCAAGGGCTTTTGGGAGTGGGGAAGCAACCAGAGCTCTGAGATCTGTACAAATGGAGGACCAGGCTTGGTCCTTGCCAATCCCCCTAATGCTGACCACCCTATTGGCTAGATAGAGATGTGGAAGCCACGTTCTCCACTCAGAGTTTTCAGACTCCACAGAACAGGCAGACAGGTGGATCCAAGGTTTATCTATCTACCAGGCTCTGGGCTATCATGTTCCAGGGTTGCTCTTGGTTGATGAGGTCTGTTCCTAGCCACCCAGGCTGGGGCTGCTTTTCCCTGATATAAATCTCCTGCCACCTGTACTTTTGGGCTCCAGAGCTTCTGCACCAACCACCTTTACTCTAGAACTGCCTCCCAGGGCTGCCCCCCACCCCAGGACTGCATCAGCCTCCATCTAGGCACCCTGGCTCGTGTTTATTCCCTGTCTTCAGGTCGCTAAGGTAGTTCATTGTAAACAGCAGACTCCCTCTTCAACGTGTCCGGACACTGTCCTCTGTGTCACCTGAGGTGATACACTTTGGTTTCTCTGTACCGTGACCTGTCTGCAAGAGGAATCACTGTCTCTCCATAGTTTGTATTTTGTGTTTAAGGCTTGTGAAGGCTTCCAGCTTTGTCCCGAGGGCAGGACTATCCCACAGACACTTCACTGGGGTGGCTTGGCCTACCTTTTGATGAGGCTTTTTGCTTCCCCTCCAACCCCACTGTCTGGCTGGGGAGGCTGCAGCAGCTGCCAGCCATGTCCACTCGGGCTTCTTTTCAAAACATCGCTTGTCTTGTATATGTATCCGCACCCCCACTCTGGCGCCGTCAGTTGTTCAAACACTGCCTTCATCAGTTATGAAGCCCTTCTTCTTCCTCTCTTTAGAACAGTACATTCTTTCTTATACTGACTCTTGTCCTAACCCGGCCACACAGAGGCAGCTTCCGGCTTGACCTCCTTCCCCGCAGTCACTCTTCCCATGTGTTCCTATGTTGTTCATGAGGCTCTTTGATCACACACTGATTTGGGGACCATATATATATATACATATATGTGTGTGTAATTCCTATAGTTATGTTACATTATATAGTTATAAAGCTATGTTATCCAACATGTTGCTTCCACCCATATGTCCCTTTGCACAGCTCCATTCTAATTGACTCATTAAAAACTACAAGACATTGCATTATTAAACAGGGCCTTGTCTCGCAGAAAAGCATATATTTTATTTAAGGAGCAAACAAGAAAATTGCAGGTGACTTGATTTGACAGTTTTACATCCCAAATTTGTTTTATTTTTTCCTCCCTTCCTTTCCTCCTTTTCCTTCCCATTTTTCATCTTGAAATAGTTGTATAAGTTATACTTGACTGGTGGTCAAAATAGCTGACTGAAATTGTTAGTGTTTTCAGAGCACATTTCCTCTCATCCTCTCCGAGAGGCTGCCAAGTGGCTGTGTTCTCCAGACGCAAGATCATTCCAGTTAGCGGCTCACCTTAATGATATGGGGAATGAACGCATACTGAGTTTCCCAAAATGAACAGCGCAATCTCAGGAGAGAGCTCAGAGTTCGGGGCCATTTTCTTAACTAAACTGCTGATCACATTAAACTGGTCGTTTCAGCGACTTTTGCTCTTCTTATGAGGGAAGCGGGCCTCCTGCTGGGTAATGACTCTCCCTCTGATCCTGGGAGCCCCCTAGGAAAGGGGGTTGTCACATGCCAACCTGGCAGGCAGCCTCTGCTTCTTCCTCTTCCTTCTACATGACTGCCCTCCTTCTGGGTCCCCCATGGACCCCAGTACATTGGCAGGCTCTGCTGTTTCCATGGGTACAACCAGAGCCCCACTGCTACTGAAAGACAGCCTGTGAGGTGCCAAGGAGTCATCTGGCAGAGCTGGGGAGACATGAACTCTCCTTTGTATCCTGTGTATGGCATGTCACCAAAACGACTGTGTTCCAAATCCTCAAAACGTGTGGTGAATCGGCTCATATTAGTTTGCTGAGGTGCCATAGCAAAGCTCCACAAACTGAGTGAAGCCCAAACACCACATCTTTATGATCTTAATTCTGGAGGCTGCGAGTCTAAAGACCAGGTGAGAGCAGAGTTCGTCCTTCCGAGACTTATGAGGGAGAGTCTGTCTAGTCTCTTGCTTAGGTCCTTGTGGCTTTCTGGCAATCTTTGGCTTGTAGAGCACCGCCCTGATGCCTAGCCTTCATCTTCACATAGCATCTGCCCTGTGCCTGTCTGTGTTCAAATTTGCCCTCTCTGTAAGAATACCAGTATGACATCAGCTAAACTACATCTGCCACCAAGTCAGGTCACCTTCTGAGCTACCGAATGCTTAGACTTCACTGCATCTCTTCTTGCTGTTGGGAGAGGACTCAATTCACCCAAAATGCCACTCTTCCTGGGCATCTTTAGTTTTCTTCTTTATAAGAAATTGTTGACAAGATTATTGATGAGCCTAAAATGACTCTTTGTTAATGGAAAACAGTACTTAAGTCATAGGTATTGTTAAGGATGCATGTGCTCCTGTTTGCATGGTGGCTCCCAGAAGGGGATTTGCATGGATAGATGCTTCAGCAGGGATTTAGGCAGTATTACAGAGGAGGTGGCTACTCATGGCATTTTCTCCTTAGGAAGGTGTTAGTGTTGTAAGGAGGCTAGTTTTGGACGAAGTAAGAGGTGCTCTCGATGTCTTCTTCTATCCACACAGAGGATGAATGGTGCCTTTCTTCACAGAAAACCAACCACGACAGCCTTCTCAATTCATCTTCTTGACTCTTCCAAATACTTGGTTCCTGGTTCAACTTATAACCTACTTGGGCTACAGTGGGGGTGGAGTCACCAAGCATAGAAAGGGCTTTTGGATCTTCCGTTTGGACTAGACACTGATTCAGCAAATTTTATGTTCCCTGGATACACATCTTGGCTCCCAGAGAGGTAAGATGGCTGCCTGAGATTCCACATCTGGTTAGATCCTTCTTCACAAAGCTGAACTTAAATCTGCAGATATCTTTGTGTGCTACTGGTCAGCTCCCTTGGCTTTTTTTTTTTCTTTCTCTTCTTAACTCATTTTATTATAATGATTTTTTGCTTGTCTATTTATTCCACTGGTCCAGAGAACTTAGCAGCTGAAGCCAAGGTATGTGTTCTTTCCTTTGTGTTTGGAAGCCTAGAATGGTGACTCAGACTTTAGCGTACGTTGGAAATCACCAGAAGGACTTGTTAAAACACAGACTGGCAGGCTTTCCCTCAGGTTCTGGCTAGGTAGGTCTGGGTAACTTCTAGTTGTTGCTGATCCTGCTGATCTAAGGACCACACTGTTGCCATCTGCTGACCTAGAACTGTTGATGGGATACAGTAAGTGCACAGTACACATTTGGGGATGCATGGTGATGGTGGGAAAGGTGGTCTGGGATACTGGGTGACCCAGGTGCTTAACTGTTCCTTCTGAATCTCCAGGGTGTTGAGTATAATGCGACATTATTTACTGAGAGCATTTTGGAAATGGCTAAATCTACATCTCTGGCCAGACCTGCCACACTCACTGAAACTTGTCAGGAGAGTGTTTTTGGGCTGGTGTTGTGATTTAAATGAGAAAACCCCTTATAGACTCATGGATTTAACATTTAGCTGCCAGTTGGGGGCACTGTTTGGAGAAGTTCTGGAACTTTTAAGACCTGCTGGAGAGCATCCATCACTGGGGGCGGGCTGTGTGAGTTTACAGCCCCACTCCCCTTCCAGCTCTCTTTCTGCTTCCTGGGTGCAGATGAAATGTGATCCGTCAACTTCCTGTTCCTGCAGACATGCCATCCCGACCACAGAGATGCCTCTACGCTCTGGAACCATGGGCCAAAAATCAACTTTCTTCCTTAAGTTGCTTCTGGTAATTTTTTTTTTTTTTTTTTTTTTTGGTTTTTCGAGACAGGGTTTCTCTGTGTAGCTTTGCGCCTTTCCTGGAACTCACTTGGTAGTCCAGGCTGGCCTCGAACTCACAGAGATCCGCCTGGCTCTGCCTCCCGAGTGCTGGGATTAAAGATGTGCGCCACCACTGCCCGTCGCTTCTGGTCATATTTTATCACAGCAACAGAAAAGTACAGATGGGGTTAATGTGGGAGCAGAGGCGATACACCCAGAGTTCCCTATCTGCTATTTCATGACAATAATTTTCAGAACTCGTAACCTTAGTGTCAAAGGTAGCTGTGAAGGCTGGCATTCTGTCTTTGACTAACACAGGCCTTGCCGCTTAAGTCCAACCCCTCCAAGAGGACAATTGCCATCTTAAATATTTTCCAACTTCAGCAAAATACATCATAAGTTATTAAAACCATAAGCAAAGAAATAAATTAGTAGTTGTTGGAAAATTTTAATTCCCTTACTTAAATGTCAGTTAAATTTAAAAGATACATTCATGTAAGCCAGTTCAGGGCATCACCTGTGTATTAGCCAAGGTGCCTCCTGGCTTCAAGGAGAGCACAGTGGGATCTTGTGGGGTTTGTAGTGAGGACAACAGAGACCTAATGAACTTGCTCAGAGGGGCTGGCTCCAGGAAGACAATGCAGGACTACAAGGGAGTGCTGTTGGCCACTCACTGTGCCCTGCTGCGTGCTAGACACAAGGCTTCAGTCTGTAACAGGTCAGGAAGCCAGCCTTTTGCACATTCTTAGTCTTGTAGATAAAAGAATTTAAAAACCAGCTTATAAGGAAACGCAAAGTTGGGCTGGAGAGATGGATCAGCTGTTAAGAGCACTGGCTGCTCTCTCAGAGGTTCTGAGTTCGATTCCCAGCATCCATGTGGTGGCTCACAACTATCTATAATTGTAGTCTCATGGGATCAGATGACCTCTTCTGGTGTGCAGATAGATGTACATACAGACAAAACATCCATATACATAAAATAAATCTTTAAAAAAGGGAAACACAAGAAGAAAGTTTTATTAGAGTCTGAGGAAAAAGAAAACCCAAATCAGAAAACCAAGCAAACAACCAGGGCAGGAAAGCTAGAGAGTGCAGCAGCTTCCAGAAGGAGAGGGAAAGGACACGAGAAAATTATGCTTTCTGAGCTAGAGGGTGGGAGAACAGTGGACTCAGAAGTGGACGTCTGTGGCAGATGCCTGAGGTCCAGAGCCTTCAGGACAGATGGCGGGGGGGGGGGGTGGTGGCATGGGATGGGAAGGAGAGAGGAAGGGAGAGAGGGAGAGGGAGACAGAAACAGAGACAGAGAGAGCAAAGTACCTGGGGTGTCAAGGCAAGCAGGCTTAGGACTTTGGCCAGAGGGAGCTAGAGAGAGGGATAGGGAAAAGAAATTCCTGAATTAAAACTCAGAAAGTGGCCAGGTTTAACAGAAAGGTCTGTGAGCAATGGTATCAGCAGAGGACTTTTGGGCCTCTAAGTACAAATCCCACCAAGGGATAGTCACTCCATCTTCTTCTTATCACGTCGCAGGCACACCAGGTTCCATCTCACCTCCGGCTCCAGGCTGTTCTCTGGAGACTGTAAGACAGAATTTCTTCTTATTGCTCATCTGCCTTGTGTTATCAAGGGAAGAGCCTGCTACATTTGTAAAGGGGGCTACTGACCATCACCCTAGTATTGTGTCAGAGAACTCACAAGGTTGATATTCGAATGTCTCAGAGGCTCTCCAGAGTAGGAAGAGCCTGTTTGCATTTTGACAGAGGGAGCTGGTAAGCACTGTGTCTCACATGCTGTCAAAGGAGCAGCTGGCTGCAAATACCCTTTCTCATTCCTTTCTCATTCCTCTGCCCAGCATCCCATCTAGTCTCTAGAAGGTGGTGGACCGACAGCCCATGTGTGAGAAAGCGAGCGGGTTGCCTGGAGAAGGAGCTGGAGAGGATGTTCAGGGAGCCACAAGCACCCACCAGACAGAAGATGAGATGCTGAGGAAGAGGAGGGCAGAATCTGGCATTGTGAGCCCCTCTGCTCTCAGAAAGCTGGGAAAAGGAGAAGGCGGGGACGAGAAACCAGGCAGGGATGGAAAGAACTATGTTGTGCAGAGAAATGCGGACTTTATCTAGAGGATATGAAGAAAAGTATATAGCATTTGCTAACAGGAAGAGAAACTTGGGGCTGGGAGCCTGGGAGGGATGGAAACATCACTTGCACGTGCTTTTCTACTTTTTGAATTTTGGATCATGAAAACCACCTATTCAAGTATTCAATAATAAAAAGTAAGCAAAACCTTTCCTTGAGTTTGAGCCGAGTCCATGAAAATTTCTGGAACTCATTGCTTTGGTCTAAGTACGGATTGTGTTCCCCTTCCCCCAGCTCAGGCTGGGGTTTAACTTTGGGGCGGTTAAGAGGGTGGAAACTAATCCATCTGTGGTGTTTAGAGATGGGGGCCATAGGAGTAGATAAGATCATCAGGGAAGAGATCACGCAAGTGGACGGGGTGCCTCTGTAAGAACGCAGAACAGGAGAGACATGCCTATGTCTGTGCGCCCTTGTCTCTTGCCCTGTGATCCCTGTGTCCTGTGCTACCTTGAGACTCCGCTAGCAAGAATGATATCACCAAAATGCAGCCCCTGGACGAGGAGCTTCCAAAGTTAGAAGCAAACTTCTCTTCTTTGTAGCTTATCTAGCCTGTCACATGTGTTCTCAGTAATAAAAATGGACCAAATGATCTACCAATCACTTGAAAATTGTTGTGGTTCACATGGAACTACTGCAAAGGATAGAGTGTGGAACCAATGGGCAGAATGCTGAATCATGGGAAAACCACAGGAGTCAGCTGTTGGTGGTTCTTAAGAGTGCACAGGGGATGGGATTTGGAAGTCAGGGAGGGTCAACCAGTCCTTGAATGGGAGTCCTGGAATGAAGGAGACTGTCTGATACATGAGGATCAGGGGGCTGGCAAGGGCAGTGTGCTGACAGTCTTTCTTGGGGGAAGTTGAGTGGCTCCATCTTAACCTAAGGTTGTAGAAGAGGATACCAAGCAGAGAGAGGTAAAGTCCAAGGTCACTTATGTAGGGTGGTCTCGGGGTTCTCTCCTGCACCATTCTGCCCCGAGTACAGCCTGATCTCCCCTGAAGTTACACCCTTCGTTGCCTTAGCACAGTCAGTGATTATTTTCTAAGATAAGGTAATGACCGATAGAAAGAAAAGAATAAGGCAAGTTCAATACAGATGAGAAAGAGTTTAAAAGCTAATTGGGGTGGGAGGAGCCAAGAACAGGTAGCACTCTGCTTTGCCAGGAATCCTCCAATGGCAGTTTGATGCTAATTTGTATTCAAAAGAAAAAAAAAAGTATAGAGCTATTTGCATGTAAAAATAGAACACAGCATAGAAGATGGAGATATCACATAAAGAAATTCAATTTGGGCTGACAAGATGGAGCACTTTTTATGGGGTTAGCAGATATCTGTGGAGCCAAAATTTATACTAACTCACAGATTGTATTAATGGAGTAAGGTTTTCATGAAATTAAAAAAAATGGCTTTCTGGAAGAAAGGGCCAATTATCCAACTCTGATGATTGCGTGCCAGCTTGACTAGATTAAAGGATGGAGTGGATGCTGTCGGAAAGCACGGTTGTTCCTGTGCTCGGATACCTCAGCAGACCTCTGCAGGAAGAGTGACAAAACCAAAGCTGTAGTCAGGGAAAAAGCAGCAGTCCCCCATTAACAGCCAGGGGAGTAGATTTGTTGTGTGTGTGTGTGTGTGTGTGTGTGTGTGTGTGTGTGTGTGTGTGTGTGTGTGGCTTTTTTGTCTGTGTAAGTGGCTGTATTTGATCTTGTAACATAGTCACACTATGAATGTGTATTTCTCTCATTGGCTAATAAAAAGCTGATTGGCTGATAGCTGGGCAGGAAGAGATTAAGCTTGAGAGACTAGGAGAATTCTGGGAAGAGGGAGGGCAGAGTCGGAGAGTGGCTGGCAAACACAGAGAAGCAAGATGAGAATGTTGTACTGAGAAAAGGTACCAAGCCACGTGGCTAAAGAATTATGGGTTAATTTAAGTGTGAGAGCTAGTTGGTAATAAGCCCGAGCTATTAGCTGAGCATTTATGATTGATATAAGCCTCAGAGTGGTTGTTTGGGAACAGGAGGTCGGGACAAGAAACTTCCATTTACAAAGGGTGGAAGTCTGGAGGCAAGAACTGAAGCAGATACCATGGAGGAATGCTGCTGACTGGCTTGTTCCTCATGGCTTTCTCAAAATTCTTTCTTACACAATTTAGAACCACCTGTGCAGGGGAGACACCACCGACAGTGGACTGGGTGCTGCCACATCAATCACCAATCAAGAAAATGCCTCACAGACATGCCCAGAGGTCAGTCTGGTAGAGGCAGTTCGTTAATTGAGGTTCCTTCTTCCCAGGTGTCTTAGGGTTTCTACTGCTGTGAAGAAACACCATGACCATTGGAAATCTTAAAAAGGAAAACATTTAACTGGATGGCTGGCTTATAGTTTCAGAGGTTCGGTCCGTTATCATCGTGGTGGGGAGTGTGGCAGTGTGCAGGCAGGCATGGTTCTGGAGAAGGAGCTGAGAGTTCTACATCTTGCAGGCAACAAGAAATGGACTGTCTCACTGGGCATGGCTTGAGCATATATGAATCCTCAAAGCCCACCTCCACAGTGACATACTTCCCCCAACAAGAATGTACCTACAAACACACCATACCAACAAAGCCACACCTCCTAATAGTGCCACTCCCTTTGGGGGCCATTTTCTTTCAAACCACCACACCTGGTGATCCCAGTTTGTCAAGTTAACAAACTAACCAGCACAGAGAGTCATTCTCCTTTGAGTGCATGTTGCTAGTGGGTTGCTCATGCCTCAGCGGATGCTGCCATACTCATGTGTGTATGGGCAGTACTAATTGGACTCTGTGTTAGAATAACAACAACACAAAGAAGGACATGGTGTTGGGAGGGACATGAGTGGGGGCACTGGGTGGATTTGGAGGAAGGTGAATTAAGGATGGATATGCTCCAAATATATTACGTGTACAAGATTTTTCAATCAATATTACTTAGAAAGCAGTTCCAGAGCAAGAACAAACCAATTACGCTGAAGTCTAACCTGTAGTCACCCACTCTGTACTGTACAAGGAGGATTCTCAGGTCCTTACACTTCTCAAGTAGTTTGGAAGGCTTGAGTATCGAGGATGAGTAATTCTAGTGCACGATTCAATAGTCTCATATTGACTAGGTGGTGTCTAAGACTTTCATTGTTTAGTTTAGAGTACCCTTTTGGATACTTGCTACTTAAAACCATCAAAAGTAGTAACAAACATAGTTATGTTTTGTTTCCTTGCTCCATGAGTTGCCTTCTAAAGTCCAAGAGTCACCATTAAACCTTTGAGAGAGAAAATATTGGTGTGTGGTCCTCATATGGAAGCAACTGTATATAGGACTGCCCGTTACTGTGAACAATGAATTTTGCTCAAGTATGTCGCAGTGACAAGATTTAGACTTGACAAAGTTTGCGTCCCAGAAAATGAATGACATATTGTTTTTGTCTGTGTCAAGTGTCCTATATAGTTTCAGGCAAGGAGATATCAAAGTGATGGGCATGAGTGGCAGAGAGAGGAGTTTGCTCACACCCTCAGAGACGAGCCCTAGTGACCCGCCTCCTCCAGCCAGGATTCACCTTGCACAGTTACATCTCTCCCACCCCACAGAGTTTCTTCAACATTGGATTACACCATTGATTAGGCCTGAGCCTTTAGGATTTAATCAGTGCCCAGAGGTGTGCGTTAGCCATTCTCTAGTAAGTCTCTCCATCCAAGGAAGGGGACAGTGAAGATTAACCATCACACTGGGTAATCGCTAGAAAATTCAAACCCAAATAAAATCTAGATTGAAAATTTAGAATAAAACTCTTTGAATTCTAACCAAAGGACAAACAGAACAAAATGAACAACAAACAAAACCAAAACCAAGACCAAAACCAAAACCAAATCAAAACAAAAGCAAAAAAGTCTCCAACGGAGTTCACTTAGAAAAGATTTAGTACTTGTCAAGAAAGAATTCTGCAGGACCTCTGAGGGATGCGAGCATGGACATCCTTATTTTATCTATCTATCTATCTATCTATCTATCTATCTATCTATCTATCTATCTATCTATCTATCTATCTTTCTTTCTATCTATCTATCTATCTATCTATCTATCTATCTATCTATCTATCTATCTATCTATCTATCTATCTATCTATTTTGCTATCGAACACAACGTGGAGTGGCTTTTTTATTTTTGTGACTATGTGGAGATGGATTTCAAGCTGTAAAAATCAGCCCACACTATTCTCTGTTTGTAAGTATCCATAGCCTGGAATGATGGGTCAAACCTGGGGCACATGGAGAATTGTCATGTTCCCAAAGCTGTTCTTGAAGCTCAACTTGAGTATTTTCTCTGATGCCTAAATGAGGGAGAGAGAGGGGTACAGAGAAGGTACCCAGAGGCCTTTGTTCTGTCTGCCTTTAGAAACTTCCAGTTGAAAGTAGGACTTTCCCTGGAGTGACTTGCATTTCTGCTTTTCAAAGTGCAGCTCAGGGACTGGCAGCATGAACTGGCAGCCTGAGCATCCCCTGCAGTCACTGAAGCCGCATTTGAATGACTCCCAGGTGACTTGTGTACACATTGATGTTTGAGGCGTTCTTCCCTTGGAAGTAGCTGGCAAATCTCTTTCTTAGGTGGCACAAGAACCTGTTTATGACAGTAGGTAAGGGGAAATCCTTACTGCCGTAGATTTCATTGAAACATCTCTGTCAATTAAGCAGGTTGGAGGTACTATAGAGATCTGGTCCCTTGTGGTCCATAACTGCATTTACAAGGCCTATTTGATCCCTCATTGAAAGGGACTAGACCCAGGAGACTTGCCCACCACCAGGAAAACATGTGTAGCTGACATCCCTGATACCTGACACGATTTTAAAGTTGACGAAGAGATTCATGAGAATAATCAGAGCAAACAAAGAAAGCTCAGTGATCTGTTGTGTTCCCGTGTGTGTGTGTGTGTGTGTGTGTGTGTGTGTGTGTGTGTGTGTGTGTGTATGAGGATAACATTAGCTTCTGAGGTCAAAAATAGTATATTTTGTTTCCTCTGCGTCACATTAAAATTCCTGGCAGAGTGGGTCCCTCATGAAGTGAGCGCTCGATAAATGTCAGTGGCAGTGATTTGCACCACACTCATAATATTTTTAATGCGATTCCTTCTGATGAACGCTCTGCTTCTTATGCTAACTTTTATATACCTAGCAACCAAATGGTCCGGTGCTGAGTGCACAGAATTCTGGGCTCTGGCTAAGTGTGATTAGATATTGATTTCTGAGTCCCATGAACATTAGCAATGCAGAAACTATTGGGCACTGGATCATTATGGACTGTGGGGCTGATGCTGGCAGGCGTCCAATAGTCACAATTTGTGGTAAAGTTCTGGAGAGGCTATAAAGCCCAGGCTATGTATGAGTTTGACCTCTACATGTGTGCGGCTTTGACCTGCTCCTCAGCACACTTACTGTGTCTTGCTCTACTCACCTCCTTGTGCACACACACTCTTTTAGTTCCAAAGGAAACTGGGTGCAGAGAAATGTTTACTGCAAATTTATCCCGACTGTTAGAAAAAAGAGTTCCAAGCCAGGTACATGTGGCAAGGATTCTCTGTGGTGAGGCTGCTGTCAGGGAACTGTGAGAAATAGTTTTAAAGTTTGAGTAAGCAGTGAGTGAATAAGAAGGGCTGGTTAATAGATTTGGAAGCTGGGGATGAATCAGAATGGCTGTATGTACAATTTTTTTCCTTCGAAATTTGGCCTTTGAGTTATAGGGTCCATGTCTTCTGTCCTTGCGTCTAGGTTGTTGCTGCTGTGTCTATGGTGATCAAAGGAATATGGTGGAAGTGGTATTTGCCAGAGACTGGGAGCTTCTATTTTTTGTGTCCTTTTTCTCTCAGAATCTAGCCATATAGAGGCAGGCATCTTATGTGGTGGACTGCTGTAGCTGAGCTTCCAGAGAACTGCAAGTATTAACTGGGCAACTGGATATGCCATCTTGGATGTGCAACCTGAAACACAAAAGTCATCTCATGATGAAATGTAGCCTGTGGCTGTTTAGTCATTCATTATTGCTTTTGCTCTGAAGCAAACAAACAAAGAAACAAGCAAGTGAAAGGCTTCCTATGTCTGCAGTCATCATCTGAGCACAAGTGTGTAGGGGACTAGAGAGAAGTAGGCAGTGGAGCCAGGCACCTCACAGAGCACGAGGGAAATCAACGCATTGCAAGTGTTTTAAGCCTCTTTCCTTTGGGGTGGATTCCTAGATAGCAATGGCTAACTGTAA
The DNA here is from genome assembly GCF_007827085.1 of Peromyscus californicus insignis. Lineage (NCBI taxonomy): Eukaryota > Metazoa > Chordata > Mammalia > Rodentia > Cricetidae > Peromyscus > Peromyscus californicus. The sequence continues at coordinate 68,239,902 of NW_026294584.1, forward strand.
CACAGTTTCCATATTAAGAGTAGGAGGTCACGTGATAGCTATTCACATTCATTCCCACTCTCACAGCAGCTGTGTACCACCCCCCCCCCCACTCCCCCCACTCTCCCCCCCCCCCCCCCCCCCCCCCCCCCCGTGCCAGCGCCAAGGCCATGTAAGCTCAGAAGGTTGTAATCTTTGAAGTGCACACTTCAAAAGACATCTTCTTTAAAAATATTGTGTGGAAACAACAAAAATCTGGAGACAGTGTGGAGAAAAGGGAAACTTTATTCACCATTGATGGGATTGTGAACTTGCCCAGTCGCTCTGTAAGTCAAAGTGGAGAATCCTCAAAAAGTTTAAAAATAAATCTACACTATGACCCAACTAAATCACTCTTCAGCATATCCTCAAAGGACTCGACATCCCTTCTACAGGTACTCAGCCATGTCCATCGCTTCTCTGGTCACACTAGGTAGGAAATGGAGACAACCTGTGTTTCTCAGAGTTTCTACTGCTTGGATAAAACACCATGACCACAAGCAACTTGGGGAAGAAAGGGTTTATTTTACACCTACACATTGTTAAGTCTGGCTGCAGGAAGCCAAGGAACACCACAAAGTCACACGGCACAACAAACCACACACTAGAGATTTATTGGGAGGAAAAACCCCAGAAGGGTGGCTGCCTCTGCTTGAGCAAGAAACAGCAGCAAACTGGACAGGATAGAGGGCTTATATAGAGTTTCTTGGGAAAGGCATGAAAACTTTCCAGGGTGGAGATTGGTGGGATTTCATGTCCAGAGATTGGGCTTTTTGCTCTGCAGGGTGGGGGCAGGGTCCAGCAGTTAGGGCAGTTAGAGTGTTCTGTGAGTGGAACCTGGTAGTTAGAGGTACTCGGGGGGAAGGGCCTGGCCACTCATGGGGCTCAAGGGGCTTACATGCGTCGCCGTCCATTACTGAAGGAAATCAGGGCAGGAAATGAAGCATAAACCACGGAAAAATGCTGCTTACTAGCTTGCTCCTCATGGTTTGCTCAGCCTGCTTTCTTATGCATGCCAGGACCACCTGGCCCTCAGGGGTGACACCACAATGAACTGGATCAAGTACTAATTAAGTGGGGGCGTTTTCTCAGTTGAGATGCCCTCGTCCCAAACGGTTCTAGCTTGTGTCAAGTTGACATAAAACTAGCCAGCACAATTGAGCCCTTGTCAGCTTGATACACAAACACATAACTATTTAACTGGAATCTTTTCCTTCTTGTTCAACCCCACACTCCTATATTTATATTACAATATAGAACATAAATAACTTTAAAATTCCCACAGTCCTTAAAAATTCAAACACTCCAAAAGTTCATTCTCTTTATAACATCCAGAATCTCAAGTTCCAAGTTTCCATAAAGTATCCAGTTTCTCTAAAATTCCAAATCTCTCAGTTGTGGGCTATATAATAATAATAATAATAATAATAATAATAATAATAATAATAGTAACAATAATGATAACTTAAATGATTTTTACTCCAGGAGAGAGGAACCAGGGCACAGACACATTATAAACAAAACAAAACCAAACTCCAACAGTGTAAATAACAGTCTCCAATGTCTGGGATCCGTTCATTATCTTCTGGGCTCCAAACAGCTTGGGCAGTTGAACTTCGCTGACTCTGCCGTACACAGCACACACAGCTTGTCTGGTAGGCTCAGGCAGGCTCCATTTCATGGCTGCTATCGTTGTGGAGGTTGTCCCATGGCACTAGGCTCTCCAAAATGTTGGGGTCTCCTGCTGCCACTGGACTGTACTTCCGCCAATCCCCTCCCCTGGCCTCTCTTCAGGGACTCTGTCCCTGCCGCATGATGCTAAGCCTCAACCTCTCTCCATGGCCTCTTCAGTCCTGGGGTTTTACTATATCTTCACCCATGGCTGCTCCAAGATCCTTTCAATCCCTCAAAATTAGATTATTACACAACCTAAACATCTTTCAACAGAGTGGATAGTGAAAATGTGGTCAATATACCCTATGGAATACAATTCAGCTGGCAAGAAAAATGAAGTCATGAAATTTGCAGATAAATAGATGGCACTAGAAAAGATAATATTGAGGCTCAGGTGGCTGGAAGCCACCGAGGCCAGTCTGGGTCCTCAAGGCCTGGGCTGGCAGGAAGACATCCACAGTCCCGCCTGGTGCCTTGAGGCACCGAGCGAGTGGGTGCCATCATGATGAGCAAGTGTGTGGTGGAGAAAGGGAGAGAAAGAACAGGATGGCTCATGTGCTGTGGAAAGAGGTGGAGCAGAAGAAACGAAGGTGGTGAGGAGTTTCTTCTGAGGTGGGCGGCCTGTTTGCCACTCAAAGGCTACGGTGACATCCAGACCCAGGCCGCTGCCAAGGGCCGTGTCTGAGCCCATGATCCTATTGCAGTGACGTCCTTGGCTCCTGTTCCCACCAAAGGCTGTGGGGATGTCTGCAGTCTGCCCACCACCTGAGGCAATCTGGTGTTCAAGAGCCATGCTGCAGCTGTGCCATACTGATCTGCGGGGCTACTCTGCCACGTGGGGCCATGGTGACCCCCGGGGGCCAGGGCTGCTGCTGAAGACCATGCCTGAGTCTGTGATCCTTTTGCAGCCTGGAGGGGGTCTGTGTTAACACTCATGGCCCAGGCTGCTACCAAAGGCCACATGGAAGCCTGGGATCTGGGGTCCAACCTGTGGCCTTGTTGGTGTCCAAAGGCTGTGTGACCGCTGGAGTCACACTGATCTGAGTGGTTTGCACTGCCACCTGTGTCCATGGTGACATTCAGACCCAAGCTGCTGCCAAGGGCCAAGTCTGAGTCCACGGCCCTGCAGCAGCCAGAGTCTGAGTTGACATCCACGGATCCTGTTGAACCCAGGGTTGTATGGTTGACTGGGGTCTGGTCAGCTACCTGGAGACCATGTTGGTGTCCGAAGGCATCCAGGATCATGCATATCTGAGTGGCCTGTGCTGCTACCCGGTGCCATGGTGACGTCCAGGCCAGAACTGCAGCTGAGAACCATGTCTGGGGCCATGACCCTACTGCAACCAGGGTCTGTGTTGATGTTCATGGCTCCTATTACCATGCAGATGCCCAGGGTCTGGGCTACCACCTGGGGCCATGTTGGTGTCTGAGGGCCATGCTGCCAACTGGGGCCATGCTGATCTGAATGGTCTGTGTTGCCACCTGGGGCCATGATGTTGTCTGGGCCTGAGTTGCTGTGGAGGGCCATGTCTGGGTCTGTGTTCCTGCTGCAACTGGGGTCTATATTAATGTCTGTGGCCCGTGTTACCACACGGGGTCATAGAAACCATGTGTGATGAAATCAGGGGTCCATGCTGAGCCAGCCCCAGTCATGGGAGAGCTGCGCCCCCTAACACACACACTCAAGGGAGATGGCCACATCTCTCACTACCGGTATGGGAAAACTGGCCTTGATGGCATGGCCATAGGAGAGCTGGCTCCACCCCTTGCCTGGGGGTGGGGCAGGGCGGCCCCAGTGGCCTAGACTTAGCAGCTCAGGTGCCACTCTGTCCCATGTCTAAGGCTTAGGTTGGTCCACCCTAACATCTACCTCATCTATGACCCGCTGGAGTGAGTAAAGGGACCGGTCCTGTGGAACCATAGTCCCAGGAGCTCCATGACTTGGGGCAGCCGTGGGATATCTAAGAAGAGTTTCAGTGAGGGTCCAGTGATGATGGTGTGCCAGAGACCACAGGCCTTGAACCAGACCAATGACTCCTTGCAATGATCATTTGCAGGTAAAGCTGATAGGACAAAGGGTCTACTGTGTGACACACCAAGATTCCCAGTGCTGCTAAGAGGAGCCAAGAGGTGGGTTTTTTGTTTGTTTGTTTTAATTTTTTTAAAATTTTCTTTTGTGGGGGACACTGCAAGGGTATAGGGTGGATATGGGGGACTGGGAAATTGGCAGAATTGGGGAACATGATGTGAAATTCCCAAAGAACCAATAACGAAATTATGTTTAAAAGAAAGATCGTATTGAATGAGGTAACCTAGACCCAGAAAGACAAACATCTTCTCTCTCACGTGAGATTCCTCGCTCCAAATCTTCAGATGTGAGTACGTGTTAACATGGGGCAAAGCTCAAGAGGCTTCAGTCCTAGCAAAGAACTACAGACAGCTCAGGAGTGCTGAGAGTGGGGGAAACAGTCCTCCCCAGGGAAGAGCGCACCGATTGGTTATCCAATACCAAATGGTCAGCCCTGAAAACGAACATACACGCAACATTACACAGACTTAGTAGGTTATATTTATATATTAAATACACAGGTATGTGTGTGTATAAAAAGAGGCCATGAATTTGAAAGAGACGAAGTGGGTGTGGTTACATGGGAGGATTTGGAGGGAGAAGAGGGAGGGGAAAATGATGTAATTACTATCTAAAAGAAAGAAATGAAGTATTTCAAAACATCATATTTTTGTTTGCTTACTTACTATGTGTGCATGCATGCTTGACTGCATGCATGCATGTTTGTGCGTATGCCCATGAGCACGGGCATAATGGCACTAGTGAAGAGGTCAGAGGACAGTTTGCAAGAGTCAGTTTTCTCCGTCTACCATGTGGATCCTGGGGACTGAACTCAGGTTGGAGAACTTGGTGGCAAGCCTTTTATCCATTGAGCCCCCTTGCCAGTCTTGAAAGCTGTCTTCTGGCTGAGAAGATCTTGTGCTTTCCTTACTAAAGTATCCAGAAGCCACCACAGAGTTGAGACCACCAGTTAGTTGTTCTTGGCTCCGCTTTTAAACCCACATCCAAAGGGGGCTCGCGCAGGCTGTGAGCTTGTCTGTTACTGACGTCACTAGACCCCTCCCTCCCAGTTTCCTTCTCGCATCAGGCAGGGAATTAACCAGAGCACTGAGTGGCGACCACGGAATTCCTGTTTTTCTTTCTGATATTCCCAAAGGATGACAGCTATGTTGGAGCTGATGTTTTATTATTGTTTCGCTTTTTACACTGTAGGGAAACTTTCCCAGACTGTGAGCCATAGCACAATGGTTGCTAGGATTCTCGCAAAGTTTTGGTCCTAAAATTCAGGGGTAATTCTGAGTCTCCATGCCTGCCTATTTTTAACTCCGGATTCTCAGCACTGGCTGTACATTAAACTCACCTGGGGAGTCTTCCCAAATAAAATGGATCATGCCCAGGTCTTATTATAGATTAATTAAATAAAAATGGCTGAGGTCAGTATCCTCATACTAGTATTTAAAAAATTCTCGGGTGATTTACAGGCACAGTGAAGGCTGAGAAGCATACCTATTCCAAGAGTGTCATTGGCTCTTATTGTGGCAGAGAAGAGAGGATTAGATTTCCTAATGGCGTATATGCCCAATCTTGTCTATTTAAAGCATAGCTCAAATCTATGTGTATAAAATTGGATCTTGATAAATATTTATGAGCTGAATAGAGAGAAACACAAGTGAATGCTGGGAAAGCCATCCTGCTTTTCACAGCTTCTCTTTGGACACTGGCTCAGCTTTTGTGTGGATGGTGGTGGTGGAGAGTCCTCAATTCACAATTCTCCATTAGAACCCTCCTTCTACTATGACTGAATGTTTCCTTTTTTGATCTATTTTGGTGTTTTCTTTCTCATTTGTCTTAACCCTCGTTAGAAAGGGCTCAGATATCTCCTTTGTACGGTTGAAGTCAGAGCCAGTCACCCGAGGGCGGAAGGATGCTTTACAGTGCACTGTGGAATGAGAACACTGGCAATACCAGGATGGATTACAGCTGCCCACTTCTTTGCCCACTGACAAAGGCGTAGCCACTTACTCAGTTAAAAATGATCAATATTCCAAAACCAAGCTGTGATCTGTGGTGGTATTGTGTTCCCCAAAATATTGTGCACCCTAATAAACTTACCTGGGGTCAAAGAACAGAACAGCCACTAGATACAGAGGCTAGAAAATGGTGGCACTCACACCTTTAATCCTAGCATTCCAGAGGCAGAAATCCCTCTGGATCTCTGTGAGTTCAAGGCCACATTGGAAACAGCCAGACATGGCGACACACGCCTTTAATCCCAAGAAGTGAGCCTTTAATCCCAGGGAGTGATGGCAGAAAGCAGAAAGATATATAAGGCATGAAGACCAGAAACTAGAAGCTTTTTAGCTGGTTAAGCTTTCAGGCTTTTGAGCAGCACAGTTCAGCTGAGATTCATTCTGGATAAGGACTCAGAGGCTTCCAGCCTGAGGAAACAGAAATCAGCTGAGGAACTGGTGAGGCGAGGTTGCTGTGGCTTGTTCTGTCTCTCTGATCTTCCAGCATTCACCCCATTAACTGGCCTCAGGTTTGCTTTAATTAAAAAAACCTTTTAAGATTCCTGCTACAGTGATCCACTAAGCCCCTCGGCATTCTTGGCAGAGTTTCTGGGGCATCCATACTAGAAGGCCCTGAATGTCGATCTTAGCCAGCGAAAGAGCCAGTGGACAATTGCTTTGGGTTTTCACTGCATTGTCACCAATTTTGTGAGTTTCCAGTATTTTAGGACTGATTCCAAAGATTTACCAATGTGGTCATTTTCATATTTTGCATGAAGTACACTGCCATTTACATGTTCATTATTGTTTTTGCTCTGGAGCACAAAAGCTCCATTTCCCCCACTTTAGAAGTCAGACTTTTAAGTGGTTACCAGGAGAGTCCCAAGGCTTGCCTGGAATCACAGAATTCCCCCTTGAAGTTCAAATCTTTCTTAGCACTAATTCAAGAGGGAGTTATGATCCTGTGATGGACTCATGACATTTCTTATTAGGGATATAAAAGGTCAGGTTTTAATACCTTTTTGTGATATATGCATCTGGCTCAAGATCAGGCAGCTTTGAATGATGGAATTTAAATTGTAATTTAGTGACGGTGTAAGGGGTGAGAAATTATAGCGCTGCGACCCTGCCTGGGCCTCACAGTCGCTTCAGCCCCTCTTGGGGGTCTGCAGGTCAGTGTTGTTGCTTGAAGTTGGGCTGCAAGGGCAGCAGCAAGGATTCCTCTCAGCTGTCCAAGTGGACACCTGACTTTCTGCCGTGGAAAGGTAAAGACAGCCCTCAAGTCACAAATCCTTCCATTTTAGACGGCTCACAAATTCATGAGGCTTCATTATTATTTCCCATTTTGTCCAACTATCTCAAAACTCTTGTTTCATTTTCTCTTTTTTTCCCTCAAAAACAAAAGTGTTCTCAGGCACACGAATATCCTGACCCAGTATTTGTTATGTATGAAGTAGGACTGACTGAGACCAGATGAGCTGGGTGAGAGTTCCCCTTTTCTAACCTAAGAAAACTCACATTTCTCTTCTTGTACATGAGTGGAATAATTGATCCGACCAGCAGGGGGCGCTCACGGGAGCTATTAAACAGGGACTATGAGGCAGAGAGAGGCAGTGTTTGCACTCCCGAGTTATGGGAACTTCAGTTCCCTCATCTTTACGTGATCCCTTAGCCTCGGTTTTCTTCCCTAAACATTACCTAGCTAATAAATTTCTTTGAAGCTAAGGTAGAATGACAGCTTCTCTATTATCGCACTGTTGTGTGTGTGTGTGTGTGTGTGTGTGTGTGTGTGTGTGTGTGAGTGTGTGTGTGTGTGTGTGTGTGTGTGTGTGTGTGTGTGTGTGTGTGTGTGTGTGTGTGTGTGGTCATGGCTAGTGGCTCACCTGCATCATGAATTCTTACTGGTCAGGCAGTGTGCCCAAAGGAGTGAGCTTGTCTCACCCCCCCCCCCCCACCATCATCACCATCATCCCAACAATGTGGAGATCGATACAGGAGGACCAATGATGTCAACCTCTGGCTTCCACATCCACATCCATAGCCTACCACAGAAAAGAAGAAATGGAAAATGACTTCAGTTCAACTTGCAGTACAGCTAGAACTAAAACGCAAGGGTATGAATTTTTATGAGCATTTTTTTCTGGTTTCTATTTTATCCCACGAGGTCATGCAGGTTCATTGTAAGAAGTGCCTGTCAAACTGACCGGATGTAAATCTCTTGGTTTTGTGCTCATTTGGAACCAAGGGCTGTGTGTCTGTGTTTTTAACAGGTTCCTGGCCCATGCCCACTGCCAATGCTCTCCACCACGCTGAATATTGAAGCTGTGGGTGAGGTCAGCAAGAACCTCTTCCCCTGGGTTTCCTCTGGTGGGTCCCCTCACAAGTGAAACTGTGTTTAAAACAACTTAAAAAAATGTAAAGACATATAAAGTATCTCCATTTGGAAAAATACATTCAAAATAGAATTAAATATAATTTATTGTTCACTGCTGAGTTCCCCAGGAGCCTTAGGCAAAGCTCTCCTCTCCTTCATCTTCTTCCCACTAAACCCATTTTCCTTTAGTCTGAAATTCCGGGCAAATCAATACAAGAGTTAACTTTCTAATTCAATTAAAGTTTTCCTTGCTTAATTATTACCGATATTGATTTTTTCTTACTCTTTTGTAAGGCCTTGGAGTCTGGAAACCCACTCATTAAAGTGAGCCAGAAGTGGTAGTGTGTGTCTATCACTTCAGCGCTGGGGAGGTGGAGGCAGGAGCATCAGGGATTCAAGGTCATCCTGGGCTCTGTAGCAAGTTCACTGCCAGCTCAGGCTATATAAGCTCTTGTCTCAAATAAACAAAAACAAACAAGCAAGATTAATGTCGATCCTGGTAAACAGAGTATTTGAGTGGCAAATATTTGGTATATGAGGGAAATCTTCAGAATGTACATGCCAGTGGTTTAAGTGAAATTCCAGGTGTTTATAGCCATTCTGGGGAGGGAAGCACTTTCTAAGTTTTCTCTGTGCACCCTAAAATGCAGAAAAGCAAGTTCAAAGTTGGTTGGCATCCTGGTTGCTCTAGTTTGGCTATGACAATTTAATCTTCTGGACTGGAGCACAAACAGTGTGTATAAGCCTAACAGGCAGTAAGCCAGGCCAGGTTCTTATGACGAAAGCCATATGGACGGGAAGGCTCAGAAACAAGTGAATACTCTGAGCCACATTTACCTGGGGGCACAGTCCAAACAGGTGGCTTTGTCTGTCTAGTCTGCAAAGGTCCATAGTGAAGTGTTTGCCTTCATTGTAGACAGTGAAGTTGTAGACGTTGTAGACAGTGACCCAGTAAAGTGTACCTGGTTGAGAATTTACCAGTTTTGCCATATCTCACCAGCTGTTCCAGGACTTTATCAAGGCTCAGCGTCGGGGGATATGTGTCACTGCAGCTCTTCCTGATTGGGTGCCAAAAATTGTGGGGGATAAAATCATTATTTTTCTTATCTACAACACAAAGAATATTAAATATTTATCTATTTTTATGTGTATGAGTGGTTTGCCTGTATGTGTGTTTGGTGCTGGAGGATGTCAGAAGAGGGATGTGATCCCCTAGATGTTTTTGAGCTGCTATGTGGGTGCTGGGAACCGAACTCAGGTCCTATATAAGAGCAGTGAGTGTTCTGAACCCTGGAGCCATAGTTCCAGCCTCCATACAAAAGTGGGACCAGTGAGACGAAAGCATGCACATTTATTTAACACGAGTTGTATGTGACAGGGGAGTCTTCAGAAGTGAGGACCTGAATAGGAAGTTGATGCCTTTCTATACAGAGCTTGATGACAAGGACAATTGTGGAGAGATGATTGGATAAAAGGGGTGTGGCCTAATGACAGTAGACAGGGGAGGAGGAGAGGAGGAGGGGAAGGAGGAGGAGAGGAGAGGGAGGAAAAGGAGAAGGAGGAGGAGGCAAAAAGGAGGAGATGGTGGAGTGGCTGGGTGGCATCATCGTCACTGGCTAGTGATAGGGACTCAGCTGGTGGTGCCCACTGGCTTAACACTGTGGTGAAAATCCAGCCAAGCAGATTGTATGACTAGTCAGCGTGTCTGGAAAAGTGTGCTGTCTCAAGTCACAGCACGGCAGGCAGGCGTGTGAGAAGTGTTCCCCTCCTGAGAGTGCAGTGCTGCTCCACGAGGCTCATGGAAAGAACTACTTCACTCAGTATGGGCTCCAGGAAGTCGGGCCTAAGAGAAGAAAATGGAAACTGTGGGATTGCAGTTCAGTTCTTAGAGAGATGGGATTGTTTTTTAAAAAACAAACCAGCTCTTAAAGCCCAAGAAAACCACCTAAAGCAAATAAAATTAAACCCTTTGTTCTCCTGACAAGTGTTCTGGAAGGCAAGCCCTGTTGTGAAGCCCTTCCTGGCCTGAGGGGCCTGAGGAGGGATAGGAGGTTATCACGGTCTTCTCTGCATGGGAACTTCTGTGCCCGCCACCCCCACCCCAAACACTGGGAAGCTGGCATCCACTTCTGCTGTTCTAGAAACATCTATGTGAAGTCAAAGCCTAGCAGATTATTAGCTACATCCCTGCCTCATTGGGAGGGCAGGAGAAGAGACTGGCCATCCAAACCTTCACAATGCTTTGTTTGGAAGTGTCTGTTGCATTTTGTGAAAGCTGATTTCTCCCAGATGGGTTTATGTTTGAGGGTACAGGGTCTACTGCCAGGGCTGGACACTTGACACTTAGGCAGAGTTCAGGCTTGGCTCTGAGATTTTGCTGAATGACCTTGGAAGGAATAGATTCCCCCCACTAAGGGAAGAATGTTTAAAAAGCGCTTCGGAGTTTAATAATTGTGTGTTCCCATTATCTCTTTAATTTTCAAAATCCTGTGATGAATTATCTTACTGTAATAGATCTGAAAACCAACGCCTTTGAGAAAGACACTTCTCTGGCCTCGTCACTTGCCCTGGAAATACAATGAAATAAGATTGGATGCAAAGCATTTAGACTGCAGGCTGGCATACACTAGGTCCTAGTCAGTGGCACTGCCTGCCGACACCCTCATCTGGCTTGTTGTTACCGACCACCTAACAGGGCTGGTGCTGCAGCCCGGACTGCTCACTAGGCATCGCCGGCTCCAGGGTCTCAAACAAGAGCGTGTATTTTCTACAAGACCATTTTGTTTGTTTGTTTGTTTTCTGAAGGATTTTTGTTGTCGTTTGGGGACTTTAACCCCGGGGGATCATGAGAGCCATTCATGCATTCCACAGCAGCATTGCTCCCTGTCACTCCATGGACCACTTGGTTGATGGGGGTTGATCTGACTGGACAACACTTACAGGTCAACAGAGACTGTGAAAAGGGAGGCCCTTCGTGCTAGAAGACTGAGGTTGAGTAGGGACAAAAGCAGAAGGCTCTGAGTAGAGCATTTGAGAAGCTCGCCAAGTCAAGGCTTTTCCGGATAGTCATTCCGTGGACACACAGGCAGACCCTGCTACCCCTTCACAGGAGACAGCGTTTACACGTATCCATCCTGTTCCAACGCTGTGCTCAGATTTTTGTCTTGGACTCAGAGATTCTGATCCAGGCTTGGGATAAGGAGCGGAGCTAGGGTAGAGGATGTCTTAACTTCCTGTGTTCCTCATGCTCCTCTGGCTGTTAACCAAAAGGAAAAAAGACTTTTCCTTCTCTTGAGCTGTCGGCTCCATTTATGTGAGCCAACTGGTGAGGGGTCGGGCACGCAGGTTATGAGAGAACAGCCAGTCTGACCAACAGGACGATGAGCTCGGTAATCATGGATTTTCGACGCCTTCAGAGGGGGTGCCATTTGCAGTCTTAGGAGAGCGTAAGAGGGGAAGAAGAGGTAGTGATATAGCAGCCCACGGAGACAGGAAAGCAAAGCTTACCTGTGAAAGGGGTGTTGAAGCAGGTCCCCTAGTAGAGGCAGATGGAAAGAATCTTCAGCCTGATGAACTTACCCAAGACAGTGAAATCTCGTGGTTCAAATCCTGCCAGTAGAACACGGCCAACTAAGTGACTGATTTTCTAGTCCTGTTTAGCAGTGAGGGTTTAAGTGTTGTTGTGTAGAGCCTTGAGAAGTTGACTCTGCTGTTTCCAGTGGCAGAGGTTGAGTTCAAAGAAAGAGGCTCTGCACTGTTGGACATACCCTGGTGCAGTAGCAAGTTGGCTGGACGTGAAGTCTAGGTTAACTCTGTGGTGGTAATAAATAAAGTTGCCTGGGGTCAGAGCTATTAGAGCCATAGCAAGTGCGTGGCAGTGGTGGTGTACGCCTTTAAGGACCTGGAGGGCGGTACATACAGGCAGTGACGAGGCAGTCACATGATTGGGTTTACAACCAATCAGAAGCCAGAACAGAGAGACTTGAGAGACAGACACACAGGAAGGAGGGCTCCTCTTTCGGAGAGCTCTCTTGGCTGAGGAGGATCCCTGAATCAGGAAGGGTGAGACTCTTGGCTCTGACCTCTTGGCTTTCTTCTCTGAATCGGCTCTGTGTTCTTGTCTGATAAAACCGTTGGCTATATTTACACTGAATTACATCTACATAACTCAGCCAAGTCCCATCACCCCTGAGTTTGTGACCCCAAAATATACAAAATAAGGGCAAATTGTTAAAGGCTCTCCAGTGGCTTTAGAAATTCTTCTACTCCAAGTCCCAAATACTTTCAATGGGTGTCTTAATTTGGGTTTTCATTGCCATGAAGAGACACCATGACCACAGCAACTCGTATAAAGGAAAGCATTTAATGGGATGGCTTACAGTTTCAGTGGTTCAGTCCATGGTGGGACATGGCAGCATGCAGGCAGATATGGTACTGGAGAAGGAGCTGAGAGTGGAGAAGGAGCTACATCTTTTTTTTTTTTTTGATACAGGGTTTCTCTGTGTAGCCTTAGCTGTCCTGGAACTCACTCTGTAGACCAGGCTGGCCTCAAACTCACAGAGATCTGCCTGCCTCTGCCTCCCAAGTGCTGGGATTAAAGGCATGCACCACCACTGCCCAATAAGGAGCTACATCTTGATCCCGCAAGCAACAAGACGTGACGTGAACTAGGCATAACTTGCGTATAGGAGACCTCAAAGCTTGCCCCCACAGTGACACACTTCCTCCAACAAGGCCACACCTCCTAATAGTTCCACTCCCAGTGAGCTTATGGGGGCCAATTACATTCAAACTACCACAATGGACATCTTATTAGATTCTCCCTCAACTGATAAAACTGGCTTTAGAAGGACAGGGACAACTTGGACATTGTGGCTCCAAGTTGGTGCTGCCTCACAGCTTCCCAATGTGGAGGTGGTAGTGGTCTATTTTCATCATTATTATTTTTGTTCATTTCTATACTGTGTTACAATGTCACACTTTCTTTATGACCTCAGAATCAGCTGTGTGGCTCTATTGTCCACAATGCATGGGACCTTGAAGTCACAGTCTTACTGCTCAGATGTGTCCTTTGCAAATGAGGCATTTGGTTGAGGTAGTGTCTGGTGCTCCTTCACTAAAATCTTCGTGCTTGTAAACCCATCACTGCTCCAGGGAAAGAGCCCAGCGTGTGTGCTCTGGTCTGCGGTGCTGAGTTTTATGGCCAGGAAAGACCCTGGACTCGGACTCATCAAGGGAGTCTCCTGTGGCAGTGCTCCTAAATCTGTAGTGAATGCTCACAACCCTTAGGTGTTTTACTACTTAGAACAAGGAAATGGTCTAGAAATCAGGAATTTTCTTATTTGTGGAGATCAAAGTTTACAGGTCAGAGAGATTGAATCCATCTTGTGTTTGCTACTGAAAATAAGAAAAAAATAAAAATAAGGGGTTTTTCTTTTCAATTAGGACACTGCAGTGATCAACAAATGTGTGTTAACAGCAGATATTTAGCAGAAGCAGCTAAAGCTTCACTCAGGGTGTCTCTGGAGCACAGTGCTAGTTCTTAGTTCTCTGGAGCACAGTGCTAGTTCTTAGTTCTCTGGAACATGGTGCTAGTTCTTAGTTCTCTGAATCATAGTACTAGTTCTTAGTTTCTATACACTTCAAGGAAGAAAAAAATGGCCATTGCTTATACTTGGACACATATGGAAAACTGTGTTTTCTGCAAAGGGATGGGATATTTCCAGTTAGTGTTATAAATGGGGGTAGGGGTGGGGGAGGGGTGATCTTCAGACTGGGAGCCAACAGAAGAATCTAGTTTCTTTGTTTCTGATGCTTTTTGCAGATGTGACCTCTTGGTTTTGACATCAGATGCTCCTATGCGGGTTTGATTTATGGAGTGGCTAATTCTGAGCATAGGGAAATCAGGACGGAAATTTTGGAGTATCAATCACAGCCTTCATCTGCTTCCTTGTCTGACATGGCTATAATTTGTAGGTTCTACATGTAAATTAGACACTTTTTTCTTCAACAAGGAAGCTAGAAAAAGTAAGACCTTCCCTACCCTCATTGTGTGTGTCTATAAACAATATCCATGTAAGCTTTAAGGGGAAGTGATGGGGTTTTGTCTTTTTTATAGGGACAGGCTTTGTCTTCTGTTATTTATGACCAGGTTTCAACAACCACGTTTAGACTCAGAGAGCTAAGACAGATGCTTCAGTATTTGGAAGAACATAGAAGCAAGTATAAATAATACATAAATAGTTAGAATCTAGTTGAGAAACTTAGGTATCATTTTGGTGTTTTGTATTTTTGCATTGGGTTTGGGGTACATTGAGTTGGGGGGAAGTTCCACAAAGAGTAAGAATTGTGTATAGATTGGTGGACAATGGATGGACTGAGCCTCCTCCATGTTCCCTTCTCTGTGGCTCGCCAGTCCAGCCCTGCCTTAGACTTGACATGACCACAGGGAGCCAATCTGGAGAGAAGGGCTGAGAGACGTTCATCTAAATTTTGGGTGGCTAGGGCTCCTATTTACTCTCAATCTTTCCTTTTCTGCTACTACAATCTGCCCCCAGTTCAGCACAAAGAGACAAATCACTTAAGATTTGGGGGACTCTGAATTTCCTTTTCAGTATCTTCGTTTCAATAAGAATGACAAAACCTATGTTCATATGATGCTGTTCCATTTTTGGCATGCTGAAAGTTGGGAACATGCTGTGTAAACATTTACACAGGTGCTGTAAACATCATTTCAGTTATCTTTGTGGAGAATGGGTTTTGTGGAGCATGGGGAATCCAAGGCTCAGGACCTTTATGCAGCCTTACAAGGCCAGGTTATTTCCATCTTTGCTTGTTATTTAAGATTATTACCATGAATATTCTTCTTGCCCAGTTCAAGGCTTTTTTTTTTTTTCCAGTGATGGCCCAGAGCACCTACTTGGCCATGGTATCTGCTGGCTAGAGTCTCCAATTTGGGGAAAAGTCATGCTCTCTAGTGTGTCATTGGGCATGAAGTAGCATTGTCACAGTCAGATCTGTCATTGTGGGGCCACCTCAGTGTGTCTAGCTGCTAGGGGATTTCTCTCTTTAGTTCTGTAAGTTTAAAGGTGAGGCTCATGCTGCCATCTTTATTTGTTTTGGAAGTGTGTGTGTTTTCTACAACTCAGTGTTTCATTCACATCTGCAAGTGGCAGGTTCGAACAGCGGGTGTGGAGCAGCTAAGGCCACCACAGCCTTGCTCTGGCTGCTTGTTTCAACTCTTGCTTCTGTTACTTAAGCTTAGTGACTTTCCGCAGCTCAGGAAATGAGTTTTCTCATCTGCAAAAAAAAGGGTGCTGGCAAGTGAACGTACAAAAGAAGGTCTGTGTAAAGTGGTTCACCTAGTGCCTGCAGCTGCTAAGATCTCGTCTATGTTAGGCATCACTGATAAGCTTAGAAGAAATTAGTGTTTGCTTAGGTGTAACCTGAAATCTTTACTGGACTGTGTGCGGATACTCCAGGTCATGGACTAGCAAACTGTAAGTAATGAGCAAACACAGTTCATTGCTTGCTTTGGAAACAGGGTTTTTATCAGAACACAGTTGTGCTTATTGTCCCTATGGTGTCTATAGTGTCTGTGTTCTTCTGTTGAAGTCGTGATGGAGCGTGGTCTATATACAGAGTCTCAATCACCAACTGGCACTTTCCCGAAGACACCAGCTGACAGTTACAGACTCAGTTGAATTCTGATTTCTCTTGGTGGCCCCTGGTAGCCTCATCACAGATAACATCATTTGGTTGCATTGTTTCCCTCCTGTCTAGGAGGAATGGCCAAAGAAACATGGTTGTGGCCTGGAGAGATGACTCAGTGGGTAAGAGTATTCACTATTCTTCTGGTTGATCTGAATTTAGTTTCTGGTAGTTCATAATCACCTTAACTCTGTCTCCAGGGAATCCAATGTCCGTGTATATGCACACACCCACCCATTCACTCATATACACCACATAATTAAAAATATTAGTAAGAAAACTACTATTGGTTGGACATTTGGCATATGTCAGTCCTTGACAGTGGATTGATGCAATGTTACCATTGTTGCTAATTAACCAAGAGGATCAAACGCCATGTGTATAATCCTGCCAACAGAGCTGTTGGCTACAAGCCCCTGGGTGACAATCGTGACGTGCCTTTCATGTGTGGTCAATAGGCTTAACGTTCAGCCTACTTTGGCTTTAACCAACCATCTCATCTCTTCCTGATCTTTGCACTTTGTAATTACTATTTGTAAACGTGGAACAGTTGTAGGAAAAATACATCAAGGTCAGCAGCCACATCAAACTGAAAGGTTATTCTATGTTGACATTCTTAAAGTCTCTAGTAATACTCTAAGAGTGGTAGACATGGCGATCTCCCACTCCTGACATTTTAAGACCATAGCTGAACATAAAAATGTGAGAATGCAGATTATCCTTAAAATGACAGTTTTATGATAAAAGTAATCTATTAAGAAGTCATAGAATGGTTATAGCCGTTTGACATTGTTAACAATATAATGATGTGTTAAAATGCTAGAGGAAGGGTTATGTCAGGGTTTGATGTTTTTATAAGTTGCTGCTGTATAAAAACGTCAAATAAGAATAATCTTATACTTGACATTTTTCACTTGGTTTTCACTCTCAAAATAGCTCTATGAGTTCTAGTTAGAATTTTGCTCATACTCTGTATTCTCCTTCCCTAAATCATTTCTACCCCTACCCATGCCACCAGATTATTGCCTTCTAATTAATTTTTTCTTTTAAAAGAGCTTTTGCTATTCTCACATATTTATTACAATGTCCTTAGTATAAAAAGAGAATGACTTCTTCATATAGACCAGTGTGTGTGTGTGTGTGTGTGTGTGTGTGTGTGTGTGTGTGTGTGTGTTCTCTCTGTGTATGTACACATGTGTTCATGTGTGTGCCACAAGCATGCATGTGCATTTAGGTGGTTTGGGATATTCTTTGGCTTCTTTGCAATACACATGCAGATCCCCTCTGTGCTCAGGGCAATGAAGATGCTCTGAGAAAATCAGCAGAAACATTAAAAAAAAAGCCGTATGCTGACTTTGCCTCTGAGTGCTCTGAAATCATGGACGAGCATTAGGCCTCAGTTCCACCAGCTTCTTCCCTCCCTCACTCTCTGCAGGTTTTCTTCCTCTTCACTAACTCTGTCCTTCCTTTCTGCCTGAGCAAATGTAGAAGCTAGTCTTTCTGCCTGCATTTTTGAGCCCACACCCTCCACATGGCTCCCAGCTTCATCCCATCAACAAAAGCTCCCGCTTTCTTTGTTTTGGTTTTTCAGTCTAATGCCTAAAAGCTTCACTGTTCTCTTCTACCTCAAGAGACTCTTCCTCCTTGATCCATCTCTGCCAGGTTCCCCCTACTCCGTGTGTGTGTGTATGTGTGTGTGTGTGTGTGTGTGTTTCTTTTTGAGACAGGGTCTTCCTGTGAAGCTTAATGCCGGCCTGGAACTAGACACCCTCCTGTCTCAGCCTCCTTGGTGTTGGGGTTCTAGAAGTGCCCCACAACACCTGCCACTCATGGTTATTTATTTTTTTTTAATTGTAAGGTGTCTATGTCTAGTTTTGACACTATTC
Source organism: Peromyscus californicus insignis (assembly GCF_007827085.1). Classification (NCBI taxonomy): domain Eukaryota; kingdom Metazoa; phylum Chordata; class Mammalia; order Rodentia; family Cricetidae; genus Peromyscus; species Peromyscus californicus. The sequence goes on from NW_026294584.1 coordinate 68,257,641, forward strand.
CTGTCCACCCTCTCCCAGGTTCCTTGCACACTGGCTCCAATTTTTCATCAAGTCCAGAGTTAGTCTTTCAAAGGGTAGTGTGGGCTTTTGACTCACAATACTGGCTGTCTGTCCTTGGTCCTTGTGTTCTTGCTGAGTTTTCTTCCAAACCTGGGACCTCTTTCTGGAAGCCTTTCTTCTTCAGAGCCTCTGTGTTGGCCGCAGTTCTTCACACCCAGATCGCCTCCTGCTTTGTGACGCCTTTCTCCTGACCCCCACTCCCGTGGCTGATCCCGCAGCTTTGATGTTGGCCTTCTCGTTCTTCATTTTGTGACCAGAGACATTATTTCTGCCTCCAGCACTGAAGCTTATGGGGTGTCGTTCCTTTTCCGGGGACACACCGCTCATCTCTCGTGTCCTCCAGTATGTGTAGAAGAAAGTCTACCAGGTCAGTGCTTCTCTGGGAAATGCCATCTCTGTGACCTCACATAAATAACCACACACACACACACACACACACACACACACACACACACACACACACACAAGACTTTTGCTGTTGCACGATGTTTTGAGAATTCTCTTGTCAGAAGGTTCCAAACAGAAACTTTTATATTACTGTTCTTACAAAGTAACAAGCAGCTTCGGGCTATAAAACCTTTTCAAATCGTTTTTTTTTTTTTTTTCCAGAGAAGGGATTTGCATGCTGACTCATTCCTACTATATTTATAACCTATCACCAAGCCACTGCTAAGGCAAGATTTCTAATAAAGCTATGGAAATTACATGCACCGCAATGGGGCTGAATACATTTACATTTGTAGTATCTTAACATTTTCAAATTTATTGCAGATTACCTTGTTTGTGTATGTCTGTACTTTAATGGTTTTTTATAGCAGAAAATAGCATTTTATGATTGTATTCCCAGTAGAAATTTATTATGAATCCACCATATGGAGTGTTGCATAAAACTAAGCTTGTAACATGGGTGGTTTTAATATTGCTTAGCAAGACCTATTGTACTTTATTGAAAATTAGTGATAATAGGCATGTCAAAGATGGGGAGTTTGGTTTATGAGGGGAGTCTTTATTTTAGGCTTAAATTGTCACAAAGACTTTTAGATTTTCAGATGAAAGTGATCTATCTTTTGATATAAAGACATCACATCATTGTTCATCCCTTTTCCTGCCCGACGCCCAGTTCCCTTCATAGTGGCATTTACTAAAATTACGACTGAGCAAAGAGACATGCCAAGCCAGTCCCCTGCACCAGCCTGACTTTCCATGACACCGTTTCTCCGAACTTGCTCTGAGTCGTGGTCATGGAGGTTCCTGCTGAAACACTTGAGTACTTTTTCTCTTGCCTCTTTTCTCTTTTGGTTTCTTTCTTCAGTATATATTGGAAAACCCACTTAAAGGATTTAAGGCACTTATTTCCATTAGTATTTTTGGTTCAGGGAAATTATAAAAGAGAGGAAAAAATGGAACTCAGATTTACATCAATCATATTTCCTGTAAGAATATCTTGGCATAACATAGACATTCATTCTGAAAGATTTCAGTTTTGACTGACAGCTCTTGAACTGCTGAGTTAGTAAGCATGTACCTAAAGATACTTTTGTTTTTTCAAAGCTCACAAGGTTAAACAAAAAATCTGCTTTAAATTTTCCACCCAGAGCCGATGATGATTTTATAATCAGGAAAGACTCCAATAAACACAATTAACAATATTAAACAACGAAGACACCCTTCATGGCATCTTTCCTATCCTAAAGCTTTTGCTGGTTCCCATGCATGCTCCCCCAGGACAGACTGCCATGGCAGGCACAGCCACACTGGAGAACCAGAAGGAGTTGGAGGGATTGCTTTGAACTATCTAGGATTGTCAGGAGTTTACTGTCGTGTTGTGGGTTTGAGGCACATAGCCGTGTCTAGTGCTTTGGACATTTCTCATGGCTGGGAACATCTGCCGGTGCTGAAAGGTTTATTATGCAGACTACATGTGTTATTGTTATAAATATGAAAATTTTGCAATGAGTTTTATAAATGTAAATCACTGCAGAATAAAAGAATCTTAAAAGTCAGTTCATTGTTTCCCAGACTTTCAGTGTTCCTCTTCTAGTGGAGACCTCCTGAGTGGTGGGACTTTCTAAGCTCTGAGGGTCTTAGTATTGTAACTCTGGCCTTGTCAATTTTTCTTGTCTTATGTTCTAGGAAGAATTTTAGCACTTTTACTACAAACAGCAAATGGTTCATTAAAAATTCAAAGTACATGTGTGAAGCACATTTTATTCTTCATGCAAACTGCTGTTGAATTTTTGAGGGACTCTTAAAATTTTAAATATTCATGCGCATGAAGAAGTTCTGGGTGCTGAAATGTCTTTGAAGTGTGATTTTCTGCACTCAATGTCTTTCTTACCTATCTGGCTGTCGCCTTCAGAATATCAAATTCCAAGCCTTGCTTTCTGCAAGGGAAGGGATTTCGTTGATAATGCTTTGGCCATCATGGAATTGGGATTTACTAATAACTGAAGTTTATTTTCTATAAATCATGCTAAAATATTTTTTGTAACAGTAATTAAAACCAAATCCTGAAAAAGCATGTGAAGTGAGAGCTTCAGGGGTGGCTGGCTAGGAGTTAACCATGGCCAGCAATGCACCTCTTCAGCCCCTTGTTTTGATATTGACGGCATGGTATTGCTACTTCCAATTGAAGTCACTGCAATTGGTCAAAGTAACGGCTTCTCCTTAGGGCACAGGCTAACGAAACAGAGCAGTCAGCCTTCTGAAGTAGATTGTTCTTCTTTCTTTGGAAAGTCTTCACTCTCATTTGTAAACTAAAGAGCAAGCATTGACTCCAAGAAGCATGTAAGAATGAACCTCAGAGGGAGGACTTTGGGACTTTGTCCCAGCCTCAGCAGGACCATGGCTGTTCTTAGGCAAATAAATGTTTTGATATAGAAATAAAACGGGTCTCTACTCATCATCTTATTGGGATTATATCATTGCTAGCAATCCACGGAGTCTGCTTAATGATCAAAGGAATTTCTTTGAGGGTTAAATCACAAGACAATAAAGGAATTTGTTGCAGGATCCTGGAAGAGTGAGGCACAGTCCAGTGCTGTACTCTGGTGAGCTCTGCCTGGTCCATCCCAGCATCCAAAACCACAAGGTAGCGAAGAGAGTCATACATGCATCACAGGTCTTAAAGGTCCTCAGTGGCCTCGCCCCGGGGGCATGTACCTCAAGGTCATAGGCAGGTGTAATAGTTACCTGCTTCCTCATTAGGGGTGGTGCTTCAGGGCCTGGTGAGAACAGCTATCCACTATATCATCTTTCTCCCACTTTTCTAGTTCTGAGCTATTTAAATTTATTCATTTCAATTCATTTTTACAAGAATGAGCAGCTCAAAGTGAGCATTATTTCCCAAACCAGGTACACTGGAACCCTAGAAGGAATTAATCAATGCAGAAACAGGCAGACAGCTATGAGACAATGGAGTGATGGGAAAGAAGCAGTGTCATAAAGCAAATGGAAGAGTGTGTTGACAGATTGTACATCAAGACCAAAAGAAATGCTCTATACGAAAAATTTCTAGAAGACCCTCGGACTTTAAAATGTATATTGAAATAGTTGACATGATAGCAATCCAAAAGGTTTTTTCCCTCCTACTTTTTGGCATTGCAGTGTTCTTTAAAACTGGCTCTTGGTATCCTAAAAACTATGAACAGAGTAGATGTATGAGTAGTGAGAGCCCAATGTAAATTATGCTTTTAACTTGCTTATGTATTTATTCAGATGGCCAGCTTTTGGTCAAACACATGCTTAACATATGTATCTGCTTAAAAACATAAGCTATTTATTTATTTACTATCCTGTAAGAGAATAACAAAATGTTCAGTTGAGTAAGTGAACTATTTCATTTTGTCCTCATCTATACAGGCTGGCCTGGAGAAGAGTCTGTTCCAATTATAGCAAATACACTGATTCTTTGCAAATGTCTGAAACATAATTGGGCCATAAGCCATCAACTCTGAGCAGCAGATCGATCTCTCCTGGGAAGAGGAATATTCTAGAACCACTCCTGTGACTTCTCAGTTCCCTGCTTATATGCCCCTCTTTCCAGAGAAAACCACATAAAGTCTGAGGGAGGGTAGGGAGGGGTGGGTTAGAAGGGGTGTGTGGACATTCTCATCTACATACAATACTGATATTTAATCTCTCATGACAGGATGACTTCAGAGCCCAGCATTTGCATCTACAAGCTTAACTATCAAAAGGCCATTTCCTTTCCCTGTTCTCTCTAATGTGGATTAGCACCCAAATTATACAAACAGGTTTAGGAATGAAAAGTTACCTTAGTTACCTGAGAAAGTACTGTTTCAAGAAGATCCTAAAATCAAAGTCATGAGATAGTAAAACCTTTTACGGTATCTATGTGTACCTTGGTACACAAAACAGAAGACTTTTCAAGAAATGTTATTTTACTCTTCACTGACTAATAAATCCAATTGGGTATTTTATTTGCAGTCTGTTTTCCTAACTGCCATAGTGGCTTTTGTCTGTTATGAAGTGAACGAGTTCAGAGAATGGTAAATCTTTGGAACTCCACACCAGCTTGTTGTCAAAAGCTTTTGAAGATGATTCCCAAACAGCTTTTGATCTTTGTCATAGCCACAGATGGATTTTATTTTACTTAGACTCCCTTTTCTTTGTAAAAAACTTTATTTATGTCCACATGTCTGCTTGTCAGTGTAAGGACCACATGTATGTAGTGCCCATGGAGGCCAGACAGCAGTACTGGGACCTTGGAACTAGAGTTACAGACAGTTGTGATGCACCTGATGAGGATGCTGGGAACCAAACCCAGGTCCACTGCAAGAGCAGCAAGTGCTCTTAACCACTGAGCATCTCTCCAGTCCTTTACTTAGACTTAATTAGCAAAGAATTATTCTTAAAGCTTGAATTTTGTTTGATCTTCTATAGCTTCACCATAAGAACACCATAAGGAAGAAATTTATATAATAATATAAAGTGTAGTTTTATAGATTCATGATTATAGTTTTTTGTTTTGTTCTTCTAGACAGGGTTTCTCTGTGTAGCCCTGGCTGTCTTGGAAGTCACTCTGTAGACACTGCTGGCCTTGAACTTAGAGATCTGCCTGCCTCTGCCTCCTGAGCACTGGGATTAAAGGCATCCACCACCATGCTCAGTTCATGATTATAGTTTTTACTGAAGCATTTCCTATATTGTTTTAATAATTTGTCATCCACAGGCATTTTATTCGATTTGCTTTTTAGATGCAACACACAACATGTTTTATTATCTGTTGTTTCTAATTATAAATTTAATCTATACTAGGATTTAGTTTTTCAGTTTAAGTTTCAAAACATTGTCATTGAGTTTTGAATAGCAAGATGTATATTTGATGATAAAATGAGATTTGGTAGTTCTGGCTTTTCTTTCATCTGAAGGAAACATAACCTCATATTGCAACATAAATAGTCATTAGAAACAAGAATTTGTACTGAGCTCCAACTGTATACTGGGTATGCTAGATGATTTTGTATGTCCACATGTATCTCGTTAATAAGCCTATGAAATATTATGTCTAGTTTTTTTTTTTTTTTTTTTTTGGTTTTTCGAGACAGGGTTTCTCTGTGTAACTTTGCACCTGTCCTGGAACTCACTTGGTAGTCCAGGCTGACCTCGAACTCACAGAGATCCGCCTGGCTCTGCCTCCTGAGTGCTGGGATTAAAAGCGTGCGCCACCACCGCCCGGCTATGTCTAGTTTTTAAATGAACAAATTAAGAACCAGAGAGATTAAGATACTTGCTCAAGTTTACAGAGCTTCCAAGTGGACAATTCTTGATGTATTTTTCTCATCATTAATGATCATTAGTACAGTCACTGTTTACTGAATACTTTCCAGGTATCAATGATGTAAGCTTTTTTGTATACATGACGATTTCACAAGGCATCGGAGGAAATAGTATCCTTATTTTCCCAACATAGACATGGAAGACCCCCAAGGTTAAATAAACTTTTCAAAGTTACACATCTGGTTATTATTGACTGAGGAGGGTTTGAGCATTTCAGCATGCTAATGCGATGCGATTTTGTTTGTGTATCACAAGGGAGAGCCCAGGGTGGAACTGTTAGACAATCCTGGAGTTTCCACCGTGCTCTTGAAGAACAGCATTTTCCCTCTTACTTTGTTGCTGTTGTTCTTCACGACAAACTTGGAGATGGAAATAGAATTTTCTCTCTGAACTTAGTTCTATATGAGTCTTTCTAAATGTTGAATATTATTTAATGTTTCCTGAGCACTAGGTGTAGGGGATGTGTTGTAGACGTATCATTTGGGGATGGGCTCCCCACAGTAAATTGTTCTTTGCGTTTTAGTCAGTTGTGGATTTCTGCAACGGTCTCCTCTGGCGTGTGTGGGGGGGAAGCAAACTTCTTAGATGAAGGGCGAGAGCTAACTTTACCTGTGGGTATAAGGACAGGTGTTTAGAACGCAGTTAGAGATTACATTGGTTTAAGGAATTAGCGACAGTAGGTTCTTCTCTAAGGTCCATGAGTTCACCAGCCAGACGTAGCTGGTTAGGTTTACTGTACTAGGTATAAATTCCCTTCTATTGAGAGGCCCTCACGTCCAGTTCAGCTGTTTGCCACTCCCTGGATCTCGGTGCTCCTATTGTGTCTCTGCGGATAGCTTGCTGTGTTGAGTAGTGTGGTTTGTAGGTGTCACAGCCGAATAGGGCTGCCGATGGCTTCTCTCCCTTGGCAGCTTACGTAGCTCCTTATGGTACTAGGAGAGCTAGTCCTCAGGCAGGAGGCTTCCTGTTCAATTCCTCCAGCTCCTGTGTTGGATCATGTGGTGTCTGGAGCAATAGCGTCTTACTCTAAATTTCTGGGAGGTAATCAAAGGGAAAGGTGATAGCTTTTATTGTTTTGGGGTCTCCTGAGATCCTCTGACTGAAAGGTTTTCCATGCCTGGAAGTGGGGGTTTGGTAGATAGTCTATGTCTTTTGGGGAAGAGCATTGTCACCCCAATAAGGGTAACTTCATAATTTCGTGTATATGTATAATAATAATTTCATATCTATTTATCTATCTATCTATCTATCTCACATCTGTATGTAATTTTGAGTTAAAATAATATGATTTCTTATGGTTGGTTCGAATATCGAACTATAGCATATATACTTTGTTTTAAACTCTCATTGCTTTGTAGGTATTCCTGCCTCAGGCTCCTGTAGAAACCTGTATTGATGGGTGACTGGTCATGATGGTTGGTTTTCATGGTGATTAAGCATGCATCTAACCTAAGTAAATATAAAATTCAGGGTTTGCTTTGTTTATCTGCATTTTCTCCAGTCTAAATATTGAACCCAAATCAAGGACGTTAGACATGGGAGTTTATTGAAGTTTGATTGTTCCATCCAAGGTTTGCTTGGCCATCCCTTGAAAGCCTGAAGTATTTCATATGTATCAGTCAAAACACATGAGAACCCTGGGAAAGGCGGGACTCCGCCTGCACAGCTGTTCTGCAGAAGAGGGGTGGGGGTGGTGTCACATGGTCAGATTCTCATTCTGGCTGAATGCTGGTAAGAAGCATGCTGTCCTTCCCCAGGGAGAGGGCTCTGGTCCATGGCAGCTTGAAGATGTGGGAATACCACATCGCTCACATTCCTCTGACTTTTCTTCTGACTTCTATCTTGCTCTGGCTTTGTCTAGAACCAGAGCTGTCAGCACCCTCATTTTTATGTCCATCTTGTTCGCTAGCCAAGGATGAATCATGTTGGGTTTACATTCCCAAGTGCCTGTGTTTGGCTGGGAAATAGCATCAGGCCATGGTTTAGTTTACTCCACAGCCTCATTTTAGAGATGTAAGGCAAATATTATCTGGGCCCTTCTCTCAGAATTTCCTGTGGTTTTGGGGTCATGGCCAGAGGCTGGCGTCCCACTCGGGCGGTTTTCTGAATTGGGAAGTTGATGATTTTTCTATCATCAACTGTCAATAATGTAGCATTCTGAGTGCTTTCCCTCTTGAACTCAAAAGCATTGATTTCTTGTTTCTCATGATCAGAATGCTTCTGAGACATCATCTAAAGACTCAAGAAGAAGGTTACAACTCAAACCCTCAGAGAAGGTTCATTTGAATTGAGGAGAGAACTCAGGGTCTGGACAGAGTCTGTACTTAACACAGTAATGGCAAAGAGTTTCTGCTTCCCAGATCCCGGTGAGAAACACAGTGACCGGGGGCTTTATGTTCACCGAATACGGAGCCCATTGCTGACTTGGCAAAGGACGTCTTTTCATTATTGAAGAATCAAATACTACACAAGTTCATGTAGGATTTCAGTTAATAGAATTTACATTAAAATACTTTGTATGGCACCCACTTATACATCAGTTAAGAAAGGCTTCTTCCGGGCTTCCTAGGCCCGGCCTGTGAGAGGACTCCAGCAATACCTCCAGACGAACCAGGAGCCTGGGGCGCCAGGCAGTTGGGCACTATTATGAGGAAGTGTGATCCTGCTGAGGGCAAGAAGACCCACACGCGGGCGAGGAGAAAACACGGGCCCACCCCTGCAGATGAGCATCACTATGGTGAGCAAATGCATGGTGTGGTATAGGAGAGAGAGAGACAGAATGCTTCATGTCCCGTGGACAGATGCATATCTGAAGAGGCGAAATAGGTGAGGAGTAGGCTGAGGTGACTTCTGGGCCTGGGCTGCTGCTGGGGCTCCTGTCTGGGTTCAGGCTGTGAAGCAGCCTCAGTTTCTGTTGATGTCCGTGAGGCCCCGCCCCTCACTGGCTGCAGCCCTAGGGAGAACTGGTCCTCACTGGCTGAAGCACTCAGGAGAGAGGGCCCTACACCTCCTCTGAGCAGCACAACAGAGCTAACCCTGCTGGTGGAGGTGTGAGTGAGCCAGTCCCAAGGTTGGGAGTGTGGGAGAGCTGTTCCCACTACTCATCTGTCACGTGGCAGCATGGCAGGGGGAGAAGTTCCCCCCCCACCCCCCCCCACCCGCCCCGCTCACCGCCGACAGAGGAGGGACCCTCTCCTTTACTAGCTGCGGCACTCAGGGAAGCGGGCCTTGCTCCTTTCCTGGGCAACACAGTAGAGCTGGTACTGACGGTCTAAGTGTGGGAGAAGGGACCCTGACAGTGTGAAAGCAGAACTAGCCCTGCCCCTTGCTCATTGCTGCTAAGGGTGACCTAGCCAGGGCAATGCTGAGAGCTCCCCCTGGTGGTGAGGACTGGGGAGAGCTGGCTGACGGGCTGGCCAACCCTGCAACTACCCAGGCCTAGAACCAGGGTTATGAGTTGGCCTACCCCAACATCCACCCCATCTATGATCTGCAGGAGCACGTGAAGGGGCCTGTCCTGCAGACCCAAAGCTGCAGGATCTCCATGACACAGGGCAACAGCAGGATAACAAAGAGGAGTTCCAGTGAGGGCCCAGCATCGATAGTGTAGCAGAAACCAGATGCCTCGAACCAGACCATTGACTCTTTGCAATGAACACTTGTAAGTAAAGATATATGGACAAAGGGATTTTACCATGTGACTCACTCACTGTGTCATGCTACAGCTTCCATGATGAGGTTTTTTTTCCTTTTTCCTCTTAAATTATTTTTTTGGGTGTGGGGGATTTACAAGGGCAGAGGGCAGATATGAAAGGATGAGAAATGAATGGGATCGAGATGCAGGATGTGAAACACACCAAGAATAAATAAAAAGGAAGTTAGAAAAAAAGGCTTCTCAAGACCCTGCTGGCTAGGCAGGTAGACAACTGCACTTTGAAAAGAAACTCTAGAAACATCACACCCTGGTCATTCTACTTTGAGTTCTTTGATCTTAGATAAATTTCCTGCTTTAATTTGCCCATTCATAAAATGGAAATGAGATGTATGTTACAAGATTGTTTTGAGAAAAAAATAAATAGGAAACTCTTGGCAACCAGAATCCCTTAGCAACTATTGCCCTTATTAATCAAGGCACCATGTCTGTTTCTGTTTCACCAAAGTACAAATGCCTAAAGAAAGCCTTCCCCTGCATTTTAACTGCATTGAAACAGTTTAAATGCAAATACAAAGGAACACATATCAAAAAGTATGGTTACACAATGGTGTGGGATCTGTCACATGTGGCTGAGCATCAGTGACTTTGAGATTCCAATGGGAGAAGCTGGGACTGTCCTAGAAGTCCTGGCTCTGTTTGTGTGTGGTTGGGGAGCTTCAGGGAGCAGACTCTCCCCACCATCAAATGCCAGTTTACCCCCTCAACCCACCCCAACCCCATCACATTCTGATTTCCCCTCCCACTGCCTGCCTGCCCAGCATTAACCTCATCCCGCTGAGCTCTTCAGGAAACCATGCTGCTCTCTGCTTTTGTACATTCATCTTTCTTTCTTTTTTTTTATGCTTAATTTCTCAGTTTTAGTACAAGTAGTGGTGATATTTTATTTGTGCTCTAACAAATAAAGCTTCCCTGGAGATCGGAGGAAAAAGCCAGCCACTATATTAAATATAGAGGTCAGGCAGTGGTAGCACATACCTTTAATCCTAGCATTCGGGAGACAGAGATTCATCTGGATCTCTGTGAGTTCAAGGCCACCCTGGGAACAGAGCCAGATGTGGTGGCACTAGCCTTTAATCCCAGCACTAGTTAACCATAGAGGTCTGGAGGGCTGTACAGACAGGAAGTGTAGCTAGAGTTTTCCTGCCTGGCCCACAGTCAGGACAAATCTCTCTCACTTGCCAGTCCCACAGCTGCTCAGACCCGACCAAGTAAACACAGAGACTTATATTGGTTACAAACTGTATGGCTGTGGCAGACTTCTTGATAACTTTTCTTATATCTTAAATTAATCCATTTCCATAAATCTATACCTTGCCACGTGGCTTGTGGCTTACTGGCATCTTCACATGCTGTTTGTCATCATGGCAGCTGGCAGTGTCTCTGACTCAGCCTTCCACTTCCCAGCTTTATTCTCCTCCTTGTCCTGCCTATACTTCCTGCCTGGCCACTGGCCAATCAGTGATTTATTTATTGACCAATCAGCAACACACTTGACATACAGACCATCCCACAGCAAGGAAGTGATAGAGCTGGGCAGAAAGAGGAAGAGATGCAGCTGGGTGGAGAGAGGAAGTAAGATGCCAGAGCACAGAGAGGTATATAGGCATGAGTACACAGGAAGTAGCTCTCTCTCTTGGGCTGAGAATTTTCTAGCAGTAAGAACTTGTGGCTGGCTGGCTGGCTGGCTTGTTCTATGCTCTGATGTCTCAGCTTCTACCCCAATATCTGGCTCTGGGTTTTTTATTACTAAGACCATTTAGCAATTCGTGTTACAGTAGTGTTTTCTTTTTCTTCTGAATGGTGGATCATTTTCCACTAGACTCGTGACCCTCTCACATTCTTGCTATAATCTCTCCCAGCCAGCTTCTCCTTCACATGGTTTCTGGCCTTCTGACTTAGCTTCTCATTCCTGTCCTTTATTGTGACTCTTAACATGAGGGAAGAGGTTGGTGGCACCCAGGATCTGAGAGTTTGTACTCTGAAATTCAAATACAGACTATTAGAAATAGACTTGAAATCTAACCTGTTGCATTGTTTTTGTGTGTATGCACCTAGCCAATCAAACTGAAAATAATCAGAATAAACCCCAATGGTGCCTGGCATACTGGAAAAATACTCATGGGTTTAACATCTGGAGAAAAAGGTAAATGTGGTCCACTTTCAGGATGAAATGCATTTCACTTATCAAATTGAAAAATGCTTGTTTTCCAAAATGTGGAATTAAAATTCTTTTGAGTATTAGAAAAAAAATGTCTAGCAAAAGAATAGCACATTTGAATACCAAGGCCCATTGTCCCTTGAATAAAATGGCCAATGACACCGGTGCTATTTCTGATTGTACTAGATCCACCAGAAGGCAGAGGAAGCCTGTACTACATCACCAAGATCTCACTACATCACCAAGATCCCACTCACGTGGGAAGCCACGGCTCCGACCACGTGATAATGTTAGGAGGGTAAGATGAGACGGAGGACCTCACACTGCCTTTGACAATCGTCCCCAGTCTGAAAACAAGCAGAAACATGAACCGTTCTGTTCATCTCCCTAGACCCTTCGAGAGCTCCTGATGTGAGCACGGATTTCTGAGAAGCCCAGACGCTGATCTTCTCTGGAAGAGTGTTCACAGTCTGTGATGTCAAGGTAACCTCTCTTAACATCCTAGCTTCTCATCTAGTATGGGACCTGGGGAGGCGCTAATGAACAGTGTGACCTCGGAAAGTCACAGTCACTGGACTAAATAATAGCCAGGCCTCTTTCCAACTCTAGACTGCCTGAGTTTCCCTTCACAAATATCTTCCTATATCCCCAAACTCTATTCCCATTGGCTCTTCCCAGGAAATTCTTCATATTGTGCTTAACAGACTGTTAAATTACCTTAATTAAAGTGTCAAAGGATAAAAATTGAGGATTACTGAGAGCTGCCACCCTGACCCTCCCCTGGCTTGCTGGAGAAGGCTTCTGCCAGGGAGGGTCGCTATGCAGTGCAAGTCTGTCCTGGAGTGACAGTGAGCTGCTAGATCCCATTGTCTTTACAGACAGAAGGAAAGTCAAACTGGATGGCAGTTTTGGACAGATTGCCCACAAAGCTTCATCAAATTCAGGGCTTCATAGAGAAGTCTTGCCTAAACCTTTTGGGGGAAAATATGGGAGAGAAGTGCTCCAGCTTTGTTCTGATACCTCTCTTACATGGGCCACAGGAGCTTTGCTCAGAAGCTGGAGTTTGGTCCTGATGTTGGACCTGTCAGAGAGATGCTTATGCAACTTGCTATTTCTGGGATACTTCCAGGTTTGGGAAAAAAATGCTTTGTTGACTTGGGTGACATTATGTAAAAAAGCAAATCCTTCAAACATAATTGGGTCAGGGCTTTTTATCTCCATTAGTCAGACACCCATGGCAGTAACAGAGAAGGAAAAATGAAGACCATGTCTCAGCATATTCACAAGGAAGGATAGTATGTCAGCTTGGAATATACAGTGTGGATGCAGTTGACTACCCAGTGTGGAGTAGGTAACTCCCCAAAGCTTCTCCCCAGACCCTCCCAGTCCAGGGCTTCATGTCTATTTGATTCAGAGGATGCATAGCATACTAGTTAACCCACTTTGTTCGGCTAACACTGGGTTGAGATCCACATTTAGTTGTGTGACCTAGGAGTGCTGCTTTCCTCTACTTGCCCGAGTCTTCTCACCTGCAATGTAGTGTAAACTAGTATCTATTTCACACTATTCTTATGACTGTTGAGCCAGTGAATAGACCCAGAGGGCTTTGAACCCCTGGGATGTCGCCTCAGGAAGCACTCTGTGAGTCTCCAAGTTCAGCTGAGTCCTCTGAGCTTGAAGCTTTGTTTAAAATGCAAACCCAAAGACAAGTAGGAATGAAACATTGTCATTCATTAACATCTTTGCACAGAGCAATTCCTTGTTTTGTTGGGAGGTGCTCTGGACTTCTCAAGGACCTTGTGAACCTAGAAATTGTCTAAGAAGTGGAGACAGATATGGAAAAGAGGTAATGCAAGCATTTGCCTTGCCCAAGATTTGGCTTTGGCTAAGTTCATGTTCTATTGTGTCCATTCTAGCTTCCTTAAAGATCCTGCTTCAGAGTCTCAAACCATTATTCCTAATATGTTCCTAGTTATCCAATCGGTTCTGGCTTTTACAACAATGATTTGCAGAGACTACTATTTTTCTCATTGCTGTGTTAATACCTAATCAAAAACCATTGGAGGAAGGAAGGGTTCATTTCCAAAGGGACATACCTAACTATGGAGGGAAGGTCACATTGTGTCCACGGTCAGAGCCGGTTGCTGGTCACATTGTGTCCACGGTCAGAGCCGGTTGCTGGTCACATTGTGTCCACGGTCAGAGCCGGTTGCTGGTCACATTGTATCCACGGTCAGAGCCGGATGGTGTTCACATTGTATCCACAGTCAGAGACGGTTGCTGGTCACATTGTATCCACAGTCAGAGTCAGTTGCTGGTCACATTGTATCCATGATCAGAGATGGTTGCTGGTCACATTGTATCCACGGTCAGTGACGGTTGCTGGTCACATTGTATCCACGGTCAGAGCCGGTTGCTGGTCACATTGTATCCATGGTCAGGAAGCAGAGACTGGAGCGGAAATGGAACCAGGCAGAGAAACCCTGAGTTTATCTCTAGTGACACACTTCCCCCAGCTAGGTCCCACTTCCAGGTCCATCCCTAGCTGGGGACCAAGCACCTGAACACATAAGCCTATGGAGCTAGTTCACATTTCAGTCAGAACATCGACTGTTCTTCCTTGTGAGGTAAAACTGCCTGGTAATTTGAACACTTCCTCCATTTCCTTCATCTTAATGTCCAGGCAGCAGTCTGCTAATAGCTAATCAGCTTCTCTCAGCAAGTGAGTTCGTTACAAATACTGTCACTGTTTTTAAAGGATGATTCCTTATGGTGGTAGTTCTCAAGGTTTAACACGCTTTTGCATGTACCCAGAGGGTTGTTAAAGCAGAGATCGCCTAACATGGAGCTAATTACTGATCACATCATTATGGGTTGGGGGCTGGGAATGTGCAGTTGTAACATGTTCTAAGATGGGGCCAAAGCTGCCGGTTCAAGGGCCACATTCACAACTACAGCCCTACAGGGAGTGTGTGTCATTAATTTGTACATTGGAGTCACTTGACTCACTTAAACACGGGGTGATTAGGTTCCTGCTCCCAGGAAGTTTACATGCATTGATTTTGGGGGTGGTCTATGGGGTATATACATATCCCACCCCTGTCTGTCTGTCTGTCTGTCTCTGTCACACACACACACACACACACACACACACACACACACACACACATACACACACCTTTTAGGCACAGGGGATTATGATTCTGTTATAATATACAGAAAGAACATTTCTTGTATGTGCCCAAGACGTTATCTCAAAGACACACTGTAAAGGGAAGGTAGAAAGGGAAGGCTTCATTCCTTGCCCTTACAATTTCCTGCTCCCCAGACCATGTTCTGGTGAGGATGACTACACTGGCTTAATAAGCAAAAGTTTTTTGTTTTTTTTCCTGGGCACCTTTGGGACACCAGGAAGGAAATTGCTGCTCTGGGAACGAGAGTGTTTTTGCACACTCAGTCACAGGGATGGTGGGATGGAACAGTACTCCCACCGGATTGTAACCTCCATGGCTTTTCTGTCAGCCAGTCTGGCATGAGGTGGCACTCCCATATTACAGAACCATAAAAACAGGGGGGTCTCCTCGGCTGCCTGTCGTTGTCACCACCAAGTAAGAGTAGAGGGTTTGTCCGCTGAGGGCAAGTGGCTCTGTTGGGGGGGGGGCTGAACCATAAAACCGTGAACTTACTGTGCAAAAGGCAAGTAATTGTGTCTCTTGTTAAACCTTCCTACAGAGGCTGTGTGGGGAAGAAAGTTTAACTAGCAGAGGCCTTCACTTTAGTTGATGAAGTGTAGTTCGCTTTCTACTTGAGATTTTTATTGACCATAATAATTCTAATTGAAATAAACATTTTGATTACAGCTCTGTTCCACCACTGCTTAATAGGGAACTAAAATAACTTTCAATAATCATTTTGTCCAAATGGGATTCATTTAGCCTGACAGTTATTCCAGGCATTTATTGGCACGCGGCAGGCTGGGAGTGTTTCCGAGCATAATTACGGGAACATTTTACACTGGGGTTAACCTTACCAAAATGACAGACTGAAAAGTTGTGTAAAGCAGCAAATAAAACCCATAATCTGGCATAGGAACTCATAAATGAATCCCCTTTCTCCACTGCTTCTGATGCCCAGGGCTCTAGTTAAAATTAAAAGGAGTTCTCCGTTGAAACTGACAGTCTGGCTGTAGGAGCCCACTTTAATGAGGGTACACTGCAAACCGCGGCTTGAGAGCTAAGGGGAGTTTTATGGCCACTTGGGATCTTTGAAGTCAACTCAAGGAACCTGGGCTCTGGGTGGCCCGACGTCTTGCCCAAGACAAAGGTCCCATTTTGCAGCCGCAGGGAAGACTTGTTCCTTTTCTCTCCTTAGATTCATAGTCGGGGAGTTGAAGAGATTGGCTGCTTGGGGCCTTGATTCTTCTCACTGTCCTCCCACAGAAGAGTTACCCACTGTCGGTCTTAGCCTCTTCCTTGGATGCTTTCTCCAATCAGTTGTAAACAGGGAAGACCTCTTGTTAAGGGGTGGGGACTGGAGAAGGGCAAGGAGGGATGTCTCTCAGTTCTTGTGTTCCTGAAGGAAAGAAGGAAGTCAAGAGATGTAAACAGCATAAGTTATTGAATAATAAATAAGCAAAGCAGAAATTCTAAAGAGGGACTGGAGTGGGCTGCCCCAAGGCAGAGAGCAGCCCAAGAGGGTTCTGTATTGTGGTAAAGGAGTTTTTATGAATATTTATTAGGTGGGTGACGTACTGTGAGCTACGGTTACTCTTTCTCCCTCTCAAATCATGGTGGAAGGGATCTCCCTTTGAAAGTACCTCTTCCCAGGATTCCCACGAATGAGGGGTGGTAGTGGTGTCAAAACCATAGTTCAAGTGACACAATAGTAACATCAGGCCTTTTGAGGATGCCGACCCCTCACTAGGGCATGGATGTGGGAAAACTCCCTGGTGTATTAGCTCCTGATGTAGTAGGAGCAACCTAACTTCAGCTTCAAGGATGTTTAACTGCAGAGGACATTCTGATAATTAGGAGACCCAATGCAAGATGCAGCTGTTGGGTTCCTTGGCTACCTCATACCTAAGTCCTAACCTACCCAGTATTACTTTGACACCAGACACTGGAAATCAGCATGCTCATGGATGTGATTCATAGAAGGGGCCGCTGTGGCTCCCTAGAGGGATATTGAGCGTCCCCGTCACATCTGTGATGAAGCTTCCTTCTTGCCAACGGAGATGTGTTCAGTCTGCTGCAGTTAAAATGGCTCCTCTGGATGAGCGGAGAGTGGGAGAAATCCTTAGGGTCAAGGACAACTTGACATCCAACACAATTTAAGCAAACTCATGGTTAAGACTTGTGCTGCTACCTTGCTATGAACCAACTTTCCTTGTATTACTGCCTTCCCAAGTTGTGTTAGACCCCAATATACTAATCTTTTTACAAAAGTCTTCCAAGACTCCTCCTTCCAGTAGCCCTTCTGTGTACGCCCCACATGCGGAGCGCCGGCCTCCATGCTGTAGCTGAGAAAAATCAGAGAGCAAATCTCTCCAGGGGAATGGTTAGAGCAGGGATTGGAGACATCGCTCCTGACCTGCAAAACCAACGCTGTCCTAATTAGAAATCGTGTCTTTTTTTTGGACAATCTCCTTGTCGATATCTTGTTGTGAATGTACGTTTGACAAAACTGGAACAGACAGAAAACAGAGGAATTTATTGCAACCCACATTTACAGGAACATATGCATCTCTTACAGGAAGGATTATATCAGTAAGTTTACAGATGACTGAAATGGGAGGGAAGTCTCCTGTGCGTTCTGGAGGGTAGACCCTGTTTTAAGCTCTGTAGAAGATGATATGGGTACAAGTTGCCTCGCAAATTTTCAATCCTCAAGTTTTCGGACTGAACTGACTACTGACTTTGTTTTGAAAAATGATAATATAAACTCTGGTTGTCTGTGGGAGTACAGAACACCGTGATTGTGATTGTTGGAGACAATGACTCCTTTTCCTCATAATGGGAGGCCAAGGACTCCCCGAGTGGAGTCTTCTGAGCCCAGTCTCTGACCATGCACTCTGCATGAGGTTGTTGATCAGCTCTGCAGTGTTGCATTCTGGGAGTTTCCTAATTTCACATATTTTTCTCTGTGCTTTCTCCCTTCCAAGCACTTACTAGGCCAGACCCTGCTTAACTTCTGAGATCAGACATGGGGTGCATTCAGTGTGGTATGACGACAGACTGCCTGCTTTTACTTCTAAAGGTAAACATCAATTTTGTTTCCAGATATCTGTGTTTTATTCTGCACATCCTTTGCTTTTCCAGAAGGCATGATGGGTGCCAATCCATTTTCAGTAACAATGCAGCCACAAAACAAAGGCTACATTATTGTCGCTTCCTCACTGGCTGTCCCTGAGCTATTAGAGAATGAACTTGTGGCTTCAGTGTAAGTAGCCCTCTTTCCAGAGGTGGGGCTTGCCTTTGATTTTGGTGGACAGCTATTGCTCTCTTCTTCCTCAGGGTCCATCAGTGCTTTTTATTATATAGACTCTTCCTGCCTCCTACCCCTGATGCCACAATTATGCTTTTTAGTGTCCTGAATGCATAGGATGAAGTCTTAACTCTCACTTCTTCAAAATGCAACCTTACTTTGAAATGAGATTGCTGCAGACATAGTTTAGATGAGATCACAACAGAGTGTGGTGGATTTACTGGTGTCTTATGAAAGGGGGGAGTTTAGACATGGAGACAGACAGGTGAGCAGGTAGCTAGGTAAAAATCAGAGTCATGCAGACACAGCTGAGGAAGTGTTAAAGTTGGAGAGTGGCCTGGAAAAGATTCTTCCCTGGGATCTTCCGAGGGAGTGTGGCCCTCTGAGCCCTTGGGTTTGGGCTGAAAGATGATAAGCTGTGGTACTTTGTTATGGTGTGTGCTAAGACAGTATCATCATTACTCTTCCTCCTAACACACACACGAGCACACACACACACACACACACACACACACACACACACACACACGCATGAATGCATGTACACACAGGCACACACATACAACATGCACACATATACATGCACAACTCTCACACACACCTTTAGCTTTCCTTGTATGAAGACTTTAATTCATAACAACGTAGTTCAACATCAGATGTCTAGGCTGTAAGTGGTTTACCCTGAGTGAAGCATGCTGTATTACATTCTACTTAATCCACAACTAAGATGTAACCAAGTGAACTCTCTAAGGACAGCTGCCTCCACTCGGCAGCCCTACCTCTGCAGAAGGCAGTGACCTATGGAGCAGTCTCACAGAGCCTTGTATTTCTCTAACACATTTGTGTGCTAGTGGGGCCAACAGTGCCTCAGTAAAGTAGGTGTTTCTGGCCTGTGACAGGTCGGTGGACAGACATAGGGAAGTTTAAGGTAGGGTTGGGACAGGGAAGAAAGACAGTGTACCGCGATATGTTCAGGAAGCTGCTTACTCTGTTGATATCCTGCCCTTCCTATGTTGCTGGCATCAAACTCCAGCCTACTCACAAACTGATCCGCAGCAGGTACAGCTTTTTATAGCTTCCTTTCCTTCCGCTCTAGAAGAATTTCCTCAAAATCTGTCTTCAGTGGCTGGAAAAGAACCTCAAACCATTTATGATTGTTTTCACTTAATTCAAACTCAAGAAGAGACTCCGCAGGCCCCTTCGGAGGCCAGGCGGTTACAGGGGAGCGATCTCTCGGAGGGCATGCATTTTGTGCACAACAGCACTTTGAAGGACTCCTGCCCAGAGAGTGACATTTGTCCCTGAGAGTAAACTCTAAATTACATCACAAATTAACATTTTAAAATTAGAGCTGGTGTTTCTGACCTGCCTCCTGGGCCGCCACCATCCTGCCGAAAAGTGACATCATTTATGACAGCCGCAGTTCAGAAGCCCAGTGTTTGAGGTCGTAAAACACTTTCCAGGCCTGATTTAATATCGATTTTGCTGTCAGGCTAACTTTACTTTAATATTTAAACAAATGTTTAATGTTTAAACAGTCTGATTTTCCTCTTTTCATTTTTCTGTGGCTTTAACCCGATGTTATCTATGTTGTAACCATTTCCCCTTGGGCCAACTTCCACACTCTCCCGACCTAGCTGGAGCAGTATCCTTTGAGTTATTATCGCAAGGTCTGCCCTGTAGCTGAGACTTTCTTTTTCTCTGAGATGGAGCTTCATGCTGTGTGTTATAATTCCCACCGCACAGATGTTGTGGTACTCTGTTGTTACAGTGTGGGCATGTCGTTAGATCCAGGGGACCAAAGCCTAGCCTGCAAGCAGCTGTTTTCTCTCACAAAGACTTCACCTGATCAGTGTGCATGGCCAGCAACTTCAGGGAAGTAACATTTTGGACTGAGGCAGCCTATTTATTTATTTATAAATAAATTTATATATTTGTTTTTCTATTTGTTTATTTATTTATTTACTTATTTTGAGATAGGACCTCTTGTAGCCGAGGGGGGCATTCAGCTCTTTAAATTATTTTTGGTCTTTATTTATCCCTTAAGAATTCATTCCACAGAGTATATTTTTATCGTAGTCTTCCCCTCCCCTAGCTCCTCCCAGATCCTCCCCACCTCCCTACCCACCTAACTGCATGTTCTTTCTCTCCCTTAAAAAAATCCGAAAACGGCTGGGCAAAAACGGCTGGGCGGTGGTGGCGCACGCCTTTAATCCCAGCACTTGGGAGGCAGAGACAGGTGGATCTCTGTGATCTACAGAGCGAGATCTCAGACAGGCACCAAAACTACACAGAGAAACCCTGTTTCAAGAAACAAAAACCAAAAACAAAACAAAACAAATCCAAAACAAAGCACAGCAAACAAGCGCTCACAGCGTGTGATCTGTGTTGACCAACTACTCCTGAGCTTGGGGCTTGCCCTGAACTCTTGGTGCTCCAAGTTCTACCTCTCAGCTGCCAGATTACAGGTGTGTGCGCCGAGCCTGGAATCCTCTCAATTACAAATCCAGAGGAGGTCAGGCTTACACAGAAGAGGTGCTTTTGTCAGAAATTGATTTGCGGAACTGCGATGGGAACAGCTCCTATCTGGAGACAAAGTTGGCCCTAGTGGGAATCAGATACACCAACGTCACAAGGAACGTCAAGTTCACAGAGTGTTGGAAGCCACTTGTCAGTGGCTCTTCTTTATGTCCCTTAATTCAGTTGAGTAAATCACCCACTTCCCAGGACCCTCTTACAGAGGAGAGAAACAGGTAAGCCATGACGTGCACAGACCACAGGGGGCAGTATTGTGCTTTACTAGGGAGGTTCCCCCTACCCACCAACACACACCTTGGCACTCTCAGCTTGGGCATCCTACTATTACGTTTGGAGGTTTGGGGATTTTCTCATTTCTCCATCTATAGTGATAAAGGGCAGCCGTCTTGTGCTCTGTATACTGTGGGGATGAAGCATCACTCACCAGTCTATCCTCATTTCCAGCTGATTTGTTTTCCAAAGTAATAGTCTAAATTGCCATTTAATAATATTTGCGCCGGGCAGTGGTGGCAGTCACCTTTAATCCCAGCGCTGGGGAAGCAGAGGCAGGAGGATCTCTGTGAGTTCGAGGCCAGCCTGGTCTACAGAGTGAGCTCCAGGACAGCCAGGACTACAGAGAGAAACTTCGAACTTGAAATTCTAAGGCTCAAACGGACTTTCTCCTGTTGAGATCCCCAGACTCTTCACCTGGCATTCTCATTCAGGTGCATTATAAACACATCAGCAAATTCTCAGCTTTAGAACGACCTCCTAAATTGCATATTCATCTACCTGAGTGGTCCGTGCAGAACTACCAAGTAAGCCGGGGGAGCTCTGTGTTAGAGAAGTAGGGGAACTGCTTTATGAAGCTAGGTTTGATCGACAGTTCATTTTTTTTTAAATGCTACCCTCTAGGGGATCTTCTGTGCCCTACTTTTGATGTTGGGGAGTAATTCAGCCTGTTTGTGGAACCAAAAGTAACATGTTTAGCCTATTATGATGGTCTTCCTAAATTTTTTTTTATTTCATGAGACAACAATCAAGCAATAACCTTGTCCCTTTAGTCACAGTGTGTGGCTAAAGGAAGGTGGGGGAGGGGGAGGGGAAAAGGGAAGGGGAGGGAGATGATTATTCTAAGTAGACAAACAGCAGCATTCTTTTTTATTCTGTCACTCTCAGAAAGTCATTTCACAAAGAGGAGTTCCAAATTACCCAGAGCACCACTGTGTGGGAGTGGGTGGGAGGTCTTATTAAACTATAGGCCCTTAAGTCCTTTCCATACCTAATGAATCAGAGTCCCTGGATATGACACCTTCAGTTCTTAACAGCCAGGAGCTTAAGATCCACTGCAGTAGGTGTGTGTGTGTGTGTGTGTGTGTGTGTGTGTGTGTGTGTGTGTGTGTATGTGTGTGTGTGTGTTATGCATGTATGCAAGTCTGTGCTGTAGTAATGTCTGTATGTGTGAAGAAGGCCAGAGGTCAATGTCAGATGTCTTTTCACTTTGTTTTTTTTTTTTTTTTCTTTTGGTTTTTTAAGACAGGGTTTCTCTGTGTAGCTTTGACTGTCCTGGAACTTGCTCTGTAAACCAGGCTGGTCTTAAACTCAGATCCACCTGCCTCTGTCCACTGAGTGCTGGAATTAAAGGTGTGTGCCACCACTGCTGGGTAGATGTCTTTCTCTATCACTGTCCACCTTATTTTTGAGACAAGGTCTTTCACCAAACCTGGGGCTCATTGATTTGGCTAGACTAACAGGCTGGGGAGGCCATGGGATCTCCGTCACACCCCCTCCCCAGCACTGTGATCAAAGGTGCATGTCACCAAGCCTGACTCAAGGTTGGGGATCCAAATTCAGGTCCTCATTCTTGCACAGCAAGAACTTTACCCTCTGAGTTATCTCCCTGCCTGACTGAAGTAGTTCTTGTCACATTCTCCCGAGATATGACAAGCAGTGGCTTCTGATGGGGAGACAAGGCCACTTTTGACTGACAGTGTCATCGTACATCACAGATTATCAGTGGCAAGTGGACCAACAATGAATGCTGTTTTCCAAATGGGGTTTCTGGCCAATGGGGCTCTCTACCGCGTTGCTCACCCCCTCTTGCCATGACCCAAGAACACGGCATTATTTGTGTCCTTGTCCCGCCCTCCTGCAGCTTACGTCCTTCACGCTGTCTCTCTTGCTGGCTTCCATCATAGGAAAGCAAAGGCTGTCACTTCTTTCCAAACTGCTTCACTGAAGGGGAGCTGTATAGGCTGCCAGTATCATGACACAAAGCACAGTGTCCATTGAGTTCAGTATGAAATCCTGCTAAGAAAAATCTCCTGGACCCAGGTGAAAGTGCAGGGTAGGCAGAGGTAAGGGAAGGGATAGACAGAAGACACAGCATTGGAAGGGGGTGTTGTTTTGCAATGTATTGGCTCCTAGTTCAGGTCCATAGCTAGCCATCCTTTGAAAATGCATTTGCTGGGGACAAATGGCTTGTAAATGGTAAATGGGGTGTTGGTCATGAGGGAATCATTTTCTGTCCCCCTCTTGATGGCTAAATGTAACCTTGCTTCTCCTAATACCCTATTCTTAATATAAAAATGATAACTTGCGGCTGGTGCTCTGTCTGGGGTAGTCCTGGAGCAGAGTGCTGATTGATGGCAGGCAGGGGTTTACTGGCACTATTAAAGTACCCTGAGATCGCCAAGCAAGTGAAAATAAAGGTGTAATGATTGAATTATATATTCTCTTTCTATGATTGAAAATAATATCAGACAACTGACTCCGGTGCCAGACAGATTACATAAGCACACGTTAAGTGGTAGAGTAAAAATGAGTGATTTTCCTCCTTGACTTAAACGGAGCTCTAAGTAGTCTGCCCTTGAATCCAGCAGAAAGCAATTTCCTCCTCCCAGTAACAGCTAGGGGGCATTGCAAATGCAAATTGAGTTAGCTTTGCATTTTTAATATTCCACATATCCATAACTCACCGCTGAGATTTTAGAGATGTTATTCTTGCCACTTGGCCACATTTGAATTATTTTGCACCTCTGAACTTTTGCATTAACTTTAACATTGGTGCTTAAGATATATGCTTTAATCTATCAAGAGGTCTTTGCTCATAGAAACTCTGGTGGTTGTGACCGGGGCTCCCAACAGTTCAGGACAGACTGTCATTTAGAGTGTCATGTTCTCTTTCAAAGGTGAGCTTGTTGAAATAACTCCTGCTAACATGAAGAGCTATGAACTTCAACCACGATTGCATGGAGCCATCTAATGAACAAGTGTGGGCTAGGTGTCCACCCAGGCCAGAATGGTGGGTAAAAAGCAGCTCACGGCTCCACCATATGCAGAGAATTTCATTACCTGTTGATCAACAGTAACCTAGTTCCTTTTTGAAAATCCACTTTTGTAATTCATAACGGGATTAAGTTTACCTTATTGGCAGTGGATGCGACTGAGAAGTGGCAGGAAATAAGGACTAAGGATGTGGGCTTTTCAAAAGAGATTTGCTCTTCACAGGAACCCTAGATTTAATTTTGATGGTTCTCACGTTGCACCTCAAAGGTGGCTGAAGAACTCCCCTGTGGCCTTTTGGTTTGGCCTTGGAGGTGTCTTGATGGGATTGAAACATGAAAAGAGAGAACCAGGAACCACGGGGGGGGGGGGGGGGGGGGGGGCAGGGAGGTCAAGGCAATTGAAGGATAAACTGTGAGTGAGGATTCCTAAGAGAGTCCTAGAAAACTGCAGGTTATAGGTGGGAAGGAAGAAAGGCTATGTACAGTTAGGTCTCAAGCCTGATTCGCTGTTATTTTGACATTCCTGTTTGAAGCATTTTGATTTGAAAGGACTATTGCCTCTGTGTAGGCCACCTGTAGAACAAATGATGGAATTATATTAATCATGCTGGAATTCTTGACTCTCTGGTGATGTGGACCTTCAACTGGACTCCAGAGTAAGGGTCCATTCACTTCCCCTTCTCTGTCGTCTTCCCTTGCTATTCTGCCTCATTACCAGACGATCTCTGCAGTTTCTCTGGTAACCTCTTTCCAGATCTGAAGTCAAGTACCACATTACACACGGTACAGCATCTTTTATGTTATCTGTGTTTTTCTTTATTTGCTTGGTTTTTTGAGACAGGGTCTCACTATGCAGCCCCAGCTAGACTAGAACTCCATATGTAGACCATGGTGATTTTCCTGCCACTGTCTCCCGAGTCATCATGCTTGGCACATTCTTTTGTTCAAACCAGTTTGTTGAGTGTCTGTATGTCAGACACTTCTGAATGTCATGGGTATACTAGTAGATGACAGAAATGAATGGGAAAGTATATTATGTAGCGAGATAATAAGTACCACAGCATGGTAACAAAGGGTAAGAAGGAGAGCTCCAAATTCAACTGGAGCGGTGAGAGTAGGACTTTTGGGGAAGGGGGAAGGGGGTGGGTGGGGGTGGGGTGGGGCAAAAACTTGCAGGAAGGGAAGCAGCAAGCCACACAGGTGTTCATCTCTAGAGCTCTCCAAACAGAGGGAACAGCCATGCCAAAGTCTCCAGATAAGCCAGTCAAGGAACACTAAGGAAGACAATGTGACTTGAATGGATACGGGGGCAAAAACTGCAGAACATATTGGGCAGACTCTGGGCTCCCGAGAGCATTGCAAGGTCTTTGATTTCTACAACATTTTTTTTCTTATTTTTTTCATCAAAGACAAATGATACAAACACAAAGTCCTTGGGTGACCTGCTCTAATATATTCAGATGACTTATAATTAATATACAGATTATTTATAAGCACCTGTCACAGGCTCAGAATGCCTGTTCTCCTTAGCAGTGTAAACTCCTTTGAGAGCATTCTTTTCTTTCCATTTTCGACAGTTTATCCCCCTAGGAGATGCGTGCATCCCAACCCATGTCTGCACTTACCATTTCCATAGTGGATATTTTACCCTGTGTATAATGCCATAGATAAGAGAGAATTTTTGTTAGCTATATGAAAAAAATCAACATGTAATTATCAGGTACACTCAAGACATCTTTAAATGGCTACAGGTTGACTGAGTGATTCAGAGCATATCCTGCTCTTCCAGAGAACCTGAGTTTGGTTCCCAGCACCCACATGGGGCAACTCACAACTGCCTGCAACTCCAGCTCCCAGGAATCTGATGTCTCTGTCCTTCATGGGCTCATGCGCGCGTGTGTGTGTGTGCGCGCGCACACACACACACACACACACACACACTTAATCAAATACTTTATTTTTTTTAATGTATAACCTGGGCTAGCCTTGAATTCATGATTCTCCGGCCTCTTTCTATTCGGCATATCCTACTGACATCTGCCACCACCACAATTGGTGATATATTTTAAAAAGTATATCATTTAAATATTTATGTACTGCAAGGAGATGAAGGCATTAAACAAGGCAAACTCAAATGTAGTTTAGAATTGCACAGCATTATTTTTTGTTTAAAACCTTATTATTGGTAAGAAAATTATAGCAACTGGAAGACCCAAGATCTGTATTTGTGTGCATTATAACATACTTTCAATGCTGTGCCTTGTTAGATGCTTATAATTCTGTGAAAGGGTGAGACAAGTATTGCTGTCACCATACTTCAGAGGTTATAAGACTTATCCAAGATCAGACGGTAGTGAGGAGAGGCAGGCAGGGTTCGAACCTAAGTCTTCTGACCTTAAAAATCCATTCCTGTGTTGAGTCACCGATACTCAACTCACACAGAATAAAGGGTTGAGATCCTCAGTTCCACATTACATTCAAATAATGTGTTTACAGCACACACTGTAAGTGTACTCCAGAAATAAAGAGTAGGGGACATTCCTGGAGTCTGGATTCATCTCTGGGTAGAATCCTGGAAGACACTGAAGGATGTCCAACCTCTGGCACCAGAAAGGCCAACATGGTCAAGTACCCTTGACAGCATGTTAGACCAGGAGGGCTGGCTTTGTCATGAGGCTTCAGATCTTCCTTGCCAGGAGCTTATTCAAGTGTCACAGTGGCCACGGTACCTTCAAATCCATTCTCCTGTCTATGCAGGGACAAAAGCTGAGTCCAAGATAACAGAGAACAGCCATCCGCAGCCTGTTCAGGAGGGCAGGGCCTTCTCTGAACTCTTGGGCTGATTTGATCCAGATTCAATCAGCATTGAATCCTGTGTGGGTCATTTACCCACCAACCCCACAGCTCCCCAGAGTTTTCTTGAGTGGGAGCAGCAGGAAATACTAGATAGAAGGATTTAGAGTGTGGAGATAAACAGATAGAAAATAAAGGATAACCCTGAGAGGGCCTGGAACCTATTCCAATGAGGCCCGGCTGTCTCTGCCCCAGGGTGTTTATAGAGACACCAAGGGGTGGAGCAAAAGATCCCCCCCCCCCCCCAGCACAGCCAAGTGCAGACAATCTCAGACACCTGCACTCAGGCCAGTGGTCCTAATGGACCTGCTGGGTAAAACCACGAGGAACCCGAAAACCGGTTTCCACAATCCCGGGGTGAGGAATGATGCTATGTAATAGCCCTGTGCTGAGACCTCTGTCTCTGTCACACAGGTGGTCATTCTGCTGACATAGAAAGAATTAAGATAGCCATCCTAAGTTCACTCTCCATCCAGGACCGCACAAACACAAAGGCTACCACCAATCTCTGCCCCTACTAGTACTTTCTCCTACCTATGTAGCTACTTTCCAGGGCACAAAGGTTGTTAACTAGACCAGAGCCCACATTTAACCCCTATCGCTCCCTCGACTGGGTACCTTGAATTATAAACAACTGCCCCCCCACCTAACTGTCCGTGACAGCCTTGTAAGTAAAGACATGTTATATTAAAGATAAAACTTGACTAATAGTCCCTTACTCTACAAACTGCCCTTTTAGTGATAAAAATGAATTATTGATCAAAGAAACAATAAACATACAGTGCTAGGGATCAAAATAATGCCGACACAGTCCAAGCTGTGTAATCTACAAAGTACTCAGAGGTCATTTAAAAACCATCAGAGCCTTTCATCTTAAGGCACCACCATTACTTCTTGTATTAAAGGTTGTTAGTCTAATGAATTGTGTAGGGTGGGGTAAAACAACTTTTACCTTGTGTCCTCATTGGAGAACAGTGTGTGAACCACCCAGAAGCCTGTGCTTTGCTGTCCATTAAGGATCTAGACATATTTGGCCAAGGAGAGATTTGTTGAATAGCTTCCACCTTTAAGTGCAGGGCATAATGCATGGTGACATCATTATACCTTGACAAATAGAAATTATATCAGGCCTTCCTCCTCCCTTTTCATTACTGCGGATGATTTATTTTAGTGGCTTTCAATTCATAAACCTATGGATTGTCTGTAAAGTTAAAACCCTTTTAAATTTGCAACATGCAATAGGGGTGGTTAATAGCATTCATGAGCCATGCTATATAATGTTATTGGCGCCGCTTTCTCTGTAAAGGTGCATTATAAACAGGAGCTGGAAATTTATAGGAAGCAAATTTGTGAGCTGCATATGCCTGCTCTTGTTTCCCAACCAGCCATAATGCTAAGTTATCATAAGTGACGTGACACGTGACCCTGTTCCATTTCATCTTCATCACACGCGGAATGATATTGGAAGGTCTTGGAATGAAAACTTAGAGAGTCAATAAAATTGTCTATATCAGGAAAAATCAGTGCAGCCTCCCTTATCACCCTTATTCTCCCGGCAAATCCTATGTTTGTGGCTCTAGGAGTTGATTATTTTTAGTAGATGTGCCCTGCAATGCCTGGGGATTTCCATGACATGTTCTGTTATTACCCAAGATGCCATTTCCCTTGCCTACCTCATGCACTGGGGCTTATGAATTAGAATGCATGAAAAGAGGAGCGCGTGTATGCTTGGACGATCTATTCCCCAGCTTAGATTACAATTACAAAAGAAGCCCTTGGAGCTTGGGTGTGTGTGTGTGTGTGTGTGTGTGTGTGTGTGTGTGTGTGTGTGTGTGTGTGTGTATAAGAACACCTGCTTGTGAGGTGTATGAGGAGATGAGATGGGGCGGGTAGGAGAGAGGATGAAGTTTGGAGACTACATTAGTGGTCACTTAAATACAAAATAGACTGAAGAGGACATTTTTTTTTTCTCCATCAATTCATTTCTGTTGAAGAGAGGAGGAAATGAGATGAAGGCATCTGAAGGAAGAAAACAGGCTGGGAAGTGAGTGAGGAAAGAGAGAGCAGAGGACTGGAGCCAGTGACACCGAGCAGCATCTTCAGCAGGCTCTGGGGGAAGGACGCACTGGCGACTGAGAGCTAGGAAAGGGGGAGGCTGGAGAAAGCTTGGTGTTGCAGTGAGAAAGACCAGGTCCTTCCCGGGCATGGAGTGGACAGGCAGGGTGAGCCTCTGGGCGCGCACAGTGTGGAGGAAGTTGTGCGGAACTGTTTTCAGATGAGACATAATTTAAGGCTGGGGTAGAGTCTTGAGCTTTATGGCAGGACAGCATCAGGGTGGCACATTCTTACCATCTCTGTTTTCAAGTGGCTTGCTGGAGAGCCTCAAAGAAACCGGCAAGCAACCCCACCCAATCCCTGACCCCATGCACTCTGTAGTCAAATTCCTGTCCTGAAGGAAAGGTGATTAATGTCATAAATAGAGTCCTGTGAGCAAATGCATTTTGCCAGGACATCTTCTGTAAGCTGCCTAAACCCCTGTGACACAAGGATGTTCCTAAGCCAGAGAGTCCTCCCCATATTCCCCGTGCCTTATCAACACACCCGTTTCTGGGAAGATGACGGTCCAGCCAGGGCTCATGCTATTTGACAGGTATGGAGCATGTCTTACTTTTCAAGTACGTGTAATCCTACACTACTGCGTTTAGTGTAAGACCACTCCCCATCTCCCTGCCCTTGACCCCTGTACCTCCTCAGCTACCACAATATTGATCTTTGGAGCATCCTACATGTGTGTTCAACATATACTCCACTGTAGCATACAGTTTTTGACTAAATTTTATTTTAGTTTTCTTGTTTGTTTTTCTCCTTGGGTCCTATTGTTAAGAAGCAGAATGTCAAAAAGCTATATGAGAAATTTACATATTACATAATAAAAGTTAAGCTCTAGATGAAATCATTAGAGCATCACTTGACTCAAAATATAAAGAATCAAGGGTCCAGGAGAGCAACACAAATACCAGGAACTTATAAAATCAGACCAGGAGAAAAGGTTAAGAAAATTGCTGTGTAGCTTTGAAAGGGGAATAATGACCTATAATAATATAATAATGATATAACAGTGCTCAAGGCAGTTTCTAAGACCCAATGACTCTCATAAGAGAAAAAGCCCAATCCACTAGTCCTAGCACTCATTAGACCCAAACCTCATGGATTTTTTTTCACAGAGAAAGATTTTGGGGTGTTTTCTTCTCATTTACTTCTTTGGGGTTGATGAAGGTGGAACATGGAGAGGATGTGGCAGAGGGTAGGCAGTTTCAGGCAGCAGACCCCATGAACAGACTTTGAACCACGGGACAGGAAATTTGGGCTGTCAATGTTGACATGGGGCTGGGGGATTTCTGGGCTTTAAAAATAAACTCACTTTAAAAAAAAAGATCACTGGCCGGGCGGTGGTGGCGCACGCCTTTAATCCCAGCACTCGGGAGGCAGAGGCAGGTGGATCTCTGTGAGTTCCAGGCCAGCCTGGTCTACAGCGTGAGTTCCAGGAAAGGTGCAAAGCTACACAGAGAAACCCTGTCTCGAAAAACAAAAAACAAAAACAAACAAACAAACAAAAAAGATCACTTCACTCAAAGTTCAGAAATTTATTTAAAAGTGGAACTTTCTGTCTCATCCTCCACTCGCTCCCCTGGGCAGTTGGGTCAGGAACAATTGTCCATTCAGGGCTTGCCTTGGGTCAGTGTGTCATTGGGCAGATCCTGAAGTTTGGCCCTGTACTCCCAGGCCAGCACATGGCCCAGGGAGATTTCTGGAGAAAGGCTGCTTGAGTTGGACTGAATACTCAGACTTTCCAGTTTTTGAGTGAGATCACAGAAGGTCTTAAAGTTTTGACTTGTTACACTTTCAGGAGCAGAGTCTAAACCCAAGGTGTTGGCTGTCTGCGGAAGTAAAGGTGTGGAGGGAAAGCTGTGGGTCAGACAGGAAGAGTTTGTTTTGACTTTGTGAAAAGTAAGAAGTGTAGCTTGTAAACATCCAGAAAATTGCAGGGGTTGGTTTTTCTGTGCCAATCATTCCAAAAGAAACTAAAATGACTATTAATGTATCAGTGTTACGGGTTTTCTTGCATCTCCCAAAGATCTTGAAATCCTAATCCCTAGTACCTGTGGATGTGGCCCTGCTTAGAAATGCAGTCTTTATAGATGGTGAAGTAAAAATGAAGCCATCAGGGTAGGTGTTAATCAAATGCTTGATGTTCTTAAGAAAATGGAAAGTTGGGCACGTAGAGAAACCGAGAGAATGCCATGGAAAGATTGGAATCATGTAACCAAAGAAATGTCAAGGGTGACCAGGCAGCAGAACTATCAGAATTCAGGAAAAATGATGGCCCTCCACAGCCCCCAGACTCAACCAGCATTGTTGACACCAGGCCACAGTATGGACCTCCAGCATCCAGAACTGTGGGATAGTAAGTTCCATTGTCTAAGGCACCCAGTCCGTGCTATTCACTACGGCAGCTCCAGTAACCAAAGGCATGGAGAACCGACCATGCTTTGTCCTCGTAGGCAGTCTAACTTTGGCTGTGGGTGCAAGCTTTGGAAATGGGCACTTGTGTCAGAAGTTTGCAGCACATGTCCCATAGGAGTGCTCCCCTTGTCTCCCTCTACCATGAATCCCACACTGAGCTTCTTTCTGAGCTCAGTATTTTCCAAGAAAGTGACAGATTTTATCTTCTAAATGGTTCTTGACATCTGTCATCTTCTCATTTGGAAAGAGCTGCCAACATGAGCGTTGATATGGGGAACCAGTTTGGTGTTCCATCTTTGGGCAACTCTTTGGAAACAGGGTGGCATTTGTAAACAATGAGTACCTAAGTGTCATTATTACTTTCCTCCATGGAAAATGACTTCAGGGTACCAAATCCTTCTCTTCATCTCCTGATGAATAGCAAACTCAATCATTCTTCTGTCTATTCAATAGTAAAAACAAGCATTGTGTCAGAACTGGAGTCAGGCAGAGAGGTAGTGGCTATAAGGGGATAGCTGTGGGCGTATTGCTTTCTATCTTTATATATTTACGTACAATTCTTGTATTTTCTCCGGAAGAACTTCCCAGAGACAAAATGTCAAAACAAAGTTTATTTGCAGTTTCTCAGCTGTACCGCCCACCTCTTGATTCCATTCTCCTGAGACGTTCCTTTGTGCATCTTCAGGCTGCCAGATGTTTGTTAGCTCCGGCTCAAACTCTAATTCATTGCTGTCAGGGTTTGGGCTTTGGCAGCTGGAGCCTGAATGCTTTGAGAAATCTCTTTGGTTCATTAAGCAAATCTTCAAGGCCACATACAGTTCTGGCTCAGTTAAAATGCCCATCCCTTTAAGAACGTCCTTCATCATGGTAACCCCAGGCTACACAGGGGGCCTTAGAGGATGATGGCTGCCCACTTGGCTGTTGATTAAGCTTACCACTGGTGGCCCAGCCCCCATGGATGGCTCAGTGGGACTGCCTTTCCACATGGGGTGGCCCTCCCCTTTGCTCATTGCAGTCTGTTGTCTAGGTGGAGAGGGCCCCAGGACCTCAAGAATGAGGCTCTTTACAGACAAGCCTAGATACCCACCCCTTCTCTCTCTAATTTATTGCCTGCTCTCTCCGGAAAAGAACAGCTGGGTGCCTGCATCTGTGTGCTGCTTGAGGCGCCTTGGCTCTGCATGTGTCCATGACAGGTGCTCACTGCCTGGCTTTTCCGTTCTGTTTTGGCATACCTGGCCATAAGTAAAAGCACAACTCACATGTACTTTTGGGCCCAGCAAGACCACTAGTTACCTAGCTGATCAACAGATATTCTTCCCTCTTTCTTAACCCACACACCCCATTTTGGTGCGGGTCAGTAACCAGCTGCCCAACTCTCTTGCTAAACTAGGAACGGTCACGTGATGCATCGCCAACAGATGAGATGAACGTAAAAGCCCCCAGGTGAGAACAGTTTGGAAGAGAAACTTTCTCAGTTGGCAGTTAATGTTTTCTCGCCTTCCTCATCCTCCAGTGGAGCCTGTGGGTGTGACGCCACAGCAGGACGTGATGATCAAGCCTGTGCTGATAGAGACGCGTCGTGTTAGTTTCCTTGTCAAGGCTGACACAAACTAGAAACATCCGGGAGGACCGGACCTCGACTGAGCCATTGCTGCCGTCCGATAGGCCTGTAGGCATTGTCTGTGGACTCTTTGCATTGCTAAATGAGGTAGGGGGCCCAGCCCACTGTGATCTGTGTGGTGGTATTGTGTTCCCCAAAATATTGTGCACCCTAATAAACTTATCTGGGGTCAGAGAACAGAACAGCCACTAGATACAGAGGCCATAAAATGGTGGCACACACACCTTTAATCCTAGCATTCCAGAGGCAGAGATCCCTCTGAATCTCTCAGTTCAAGGCCACATTGGAAACAGCCAGGCATGGTGATTCACACCTTTAATCCCAGGGAGTGATGGCAGAAAGCAGAAAGGTATATAAGGCTTGAAGACCAGAAACTAGAAGCTTTTGGCCTGGTTAAGTTTTTAGGCTTTTGAGCAGCAGTTCAGCTGAGATCCATTTGGATGAGGACTCAGAGGCTTCCAGTCTGAGGAAACAGGATCAGCTGAGGAATTGGCAAGGTGAGGTTAGCTGTGGCTTGTTCTGTTTCTCTGATCTTCCAGCGATCACCCCAATACCTGGCTCCAGGTTTGTTATTATTAATAAGACCATCTAACAATTCGTGCTACAGATCTGTATGATCGCTAGGCAGAGCTGTATAGAAAAGGAGCTGGGCAAGCCCTAGCAAGCAAGCCCGTAAGCAGCACTCCTCCGTGGTCTCTGCTTCAGTTCCTGTCTCCAGGTTCCTGCTTTGGGTTCCTGCCCTGACTTTCCCTCAGTGACGGACTGTTACCTAGGAGTATAATATTAGATATCTCCCCCAAGTTGGTTTCGATCAGTATTTCAGTATCTTATCAAAGCTGCAGGAGGCACACCAGGGCAGGAGTTCAGTAGCCCCGTGTGGCTAGTGAGTACTTGAAATGTGGCTCGTGTGACTCAGAAGCCATGTGTGGATGTTTCTTGTATTGCTACATTCTGCAAGGCTTGTTTCTGGAAACCTGACTGGGATAACAGCGGAGTGAAGGAAGGACAGATGCATGGACATGGCTACAGAAAGGCTGGGTTTGGGTGGGCTGTGCTTGGTCTGCATTGGAGAGCACGGGCAAGTGTGTCAGCCTTTCTCATGCAAGAGGATGAAAGCAGCACTCTCTGGGAGCCACATGAGCAGGCAAGAGGAGCCCACAAACAGGCCTGCCTTAGTGTGGCCAGTGAGCAGTGCTAACAGGTTGTCACCTAAGGAAACGGGGCCCAGTCCAGCTATGTCTCTGTTGATGGGTTCATGTCAGGGGAGTTGCATATGATCACACAGGACGCTCTGAACAAATGCTCCTATCCAGGTGTGATTCCAGCCAAACCAGTTCTACCAGCCAGCCAAGGAAAACAAGGCTTGCCCTTCACTGAGGGATTTGGTGTTTCACTGGGAAGATTTTCTTCCACAATTGGCATTTTGGGCTTTTCTTCTTTTACTTTAATGTTTTCAAATGTCCTAATTAGAAGTTTTTTTTTTTTTTTTTTGGTTTTTTGAGACAGGGTTTCTCTGTGTAGCTTTCCTGGGACTCACTTGGTAGCCCAGGTTGGCCTCGAACTCACAGAGATCCGCCTGGCTCTGCCTCCCGAGTGCTGGGATTAAAGGCGTGCACCACCACCGCCTGGCTCTAATTAGAAGATTTAATAGGCACATAACAATTATGCATATCTATGGGGGTATGGTGTGATATATTGATACAAATGTAAACTATTTAATGGTTTAAAAAAAATAAGTGTAGGGCTGGGGACATGATTTGGTCATGAAGGGCTAAAGCTCACAGCTGACAAGATAATAAGCATGTCCATCACCTTTCACTTTTGAGTGTTTGTCCTTCCACACAGAAATGTATCTTTGTATTCAAACACATTTGAATCCTAGCTCTGCTGATAATCAAGCAGTGTAGCTAGTTTCTCTGCACCTCCCTTTTCATTTCCCCCCTTCTAATATAAGAATGACAGGATGGCCATGAGGGCTATGCTCAGTGGGAGATCATGTATAACGCCACCAAGTGGCGAGGTTGTCAGCATTTGCTAGTTTGTGTCCTGTTGCTATGATAAACATCAGGGCCAAAAGCAACTTGTCTCATTTTATACTTCCACACTACAGTCGGTCTTTGAGGGAAGTTGAGGCAGGAATCTGGAGGCGGGAACTGAAGTGGAGGCCTTGGATGAATGCTGCTTACTGGACCGCTTAGCTTGCTCTCTTACACAACCCAGAACCATCTGCCCAAAGATGACACTGCTCACAGTGAGCTGGGTCTCCCACATCAATCATCATTCAAGACAATGCCCCACAGACTGCTCTCAGGTCAGTCGGATGGAGGCACTTTCCTTAGATGAGGTTTGCTCTTGCAAGATGTCTCTAGTTCATGCCAAGCTGACAAAAATAACTAGTGCACAATGTCAGCTCTTTTCTGTCCTTCCTCCTAGTGCTGGGGATGAAATCTGGAGTCTCGTACATGCTGGACAAATGCTATTCCCGTAACCTGCACCTCCAGCCTCTAGATAATCTTTCTTAAGGGAGAAACATTTTGGTAGCAGTTTTGGTTGGGATAGCGATGACTCTTTCAATGTTGATGAAAAAAACCTTAATCTCCAAACCAGGGACTCTGGATCTTAAAGCTTTATGAGGGTGAGTGGTTATCCAAGGCAACATGTCCCAGGGGTTCTATAGAAGACACCAGGTAACCAAGTTCCCATCTTAGAAGAGTCCACTTTCCCAGAGACACTTATCCATCCTCTGTGGATATTCAGAAGGATATGGAAGTCAAGAGCAATGGGACGATCTTTTGAGAACTCGTAAGAAATAAAGGGAGGCACAAGCAGTGTGTTTAAATGAGAAATGTTCCTCCATAGGCCAGGTAATCGAACACTTGATTCCCAGTTGGTGGTGGCCTTTGGGGAGGTTGAGAAGGTGTGGCCTTGCAGGAGGAAGTACGTCACCAGGGGTTGGTTTTGCGATTTTGTAGCCTTGCTCTACTTCGGTTCACTTCCTCTGCTTTGTGCTTGCGTTGAAGACGTGAGCTCTCGGTTCTCTCCTGCTGCCCTGCCCGCCACTTGGTGCTCTGCCTCCTAGCCATGATAGACTCATCCCTTTGAAACTGTAAGCCAGAATAAACTCTTCCACAGTTGCCTTGGTCATGGGGTTTATCATAGCAACAGAGGGTAACTAATACAGGAAGGCTCTTCCTCTAGTGGGAAGCCCGCCATCTTCCACGAAGGACTTGGAGCAGGCTGCAGGCCCACTGTTCACTATGTTCACGACAGTGTGACTTTAGGTAAGTTACTTAAGACCCTCCCTTCTTATGCTCATTTTAAGATGAGGGGTTCTCATGACTGCTTTCAAAATTAGGCCCAAGTATTAGATGAAGTCATCCAACCTGAAACACTAACACACATTGTTCCAACTCAGCAACTCTTCTCATGTTTCCTAATAAACAAGAATTAAACTTCACTCTCCAGTGGATTTAGACCTGTCCAAAAGGCTGTTCTTGAACATGTATAAGAATGTTAGAGAACTCTTAAGAGTCCCTCTTCTGTGTATGCTTTTGGCCCCTCAACTGTAGGGATTGTTATTATAATCTTGGACTTGTCTTCACCTGTAGAAACACTGTCCAAAACCTTTGTGCAAACTGCACATTTTTTTTTTGTATTTTGAGACTCTTAAGCCACAACTACTACTAGGTCTCTCAAGGGAACTCTGCTGGTGAGGAAAGTTCTTCTGTGAGCTTGGTAATGATGGGTTCTGGCTCAAACATGTGAGGAACTGGTGGTTTAGAGAATCCCCTGTTGCTGGCTTGTTGGCTCATAAGGAACTACATCATGTGCATGCCTTGGCAACTTGTTTGAGCCAATTTCCTTGACCCTATGGGCCTGTCCTACTACAATCCCTCTGACCTGAGAGGGGAGCTTTCTGAGAAACATAGTCACAGCAAAGCTCCAGCACCAGAGTTTATGGCTGCCACATTTGTCCGAGTCCTCTCATATGTTTAGTCACAAGTGTGATAATGATATCACCAAGTAAACTCTTCCAAATTATCTGGCTGAGAGCAACCATAATTGAATTCAAGTGTTCCAGACTTTGAAGGACATGAACTTTCGTGTCTCCATGAATGTGTTGGGAAAGTGAGTTCTGAACATAACAGATCATGTTTGTGCCTTGTTCACATCTTTGCTGCAAATCACCTCTCATGACTTTGGTTACACTTCAGAACAGGATAAATGCAAGACTGTACTCACAAGTGTACGATGCAGACAAATATATACACATTACATAAGCTCACATGATGCTTCCAGCCATATTAAAACTACACTTGTGTGTGAGAGACAAATGTACAATTATAGCTAAACTATCTGCTACAGTAGGGCTTGCTTTAGTTTTAGGTGAATAATTGGGTCCCAAACTGCTTTTAGAGTGAAAACTTTTTCCCTCTCTGCGATCAATGATTACTTTAACGGAGGGATGGGAACAGCAGAAAAGTAATGACTCACAGGAGCTGTACAAGGGTGGGCAATGCTGAAATCATGGGCTATGTTTACTCATTTATTCGTTTCTTTGTTGGCCAAGTCTCTCCTCTTTTACAGACTATTTCTACCCAATGACTCTTGCATCGTTTAAAGAAGGCTGACAAGAAGCCTGTGGGCCTTGTGTCTGGGTTGAACTTACCATGGTGTTTGGGGTGTGGCCCTGCATTCACGTCAGTAGGGAGTAGGTCACGGTGGACTTTTGTGTCACATCTGCTAAAAATGGGAGACTCAAGCTTGTTAACCTCAGCAGTTCTTCTTTAGTGAAGTGGTGCTATTTCAGATGCCAGGCATGTGAGGGAGAGATGCAGAGGCAGGTGAGTACCTGTACTGTACTCCTCCACCAATGTCAAAGAAAGAATAGAGTCCATTTCTCTAGAGTCCATTCCAGTTTGGGAGCAACATGAAAAGCTGGCTCCTCATTTCTCCCATTTATTTCCACCTTCGTTGTCTGCAGGCCCTGCTTCAGTGGGGGCTCCCCAGGTGCTCCATAGTTGATAAGGGAATAAAATAAGTTTCCAAAACCCTGCAGAGGAAACGGCAGCTCCTTGTCTCTCTTTTCTCCTCCCTGTGTGCTGGTGACCACTGAGCAGGAGGCGATGCTCAGAGGAAGAGTAAGCAGCCCCACAGGAATTCCAAGTAGGGCAGCAAGAAATGGGCAGGTCTCCGATGAAGCGGCTCTTAACCACCCTCTTCAGAATGCCCCGCTCTCCCAGTAGCCAAGTTTGGTGAAAGCTCATCATCGTAAGCACTGCATAGACTGGATTATGTCGACTTAAGAGTCAAATCCTTTCACCTGACACCAGTCCATAGATACCAAGGTCAGCCTAACATTCTAAAAATGAAGCATGCACTCTACAGCGCTGGATCTGCCAAGTGACTCATTCTCTTCATGAAGTATACATTGAAAGCATCATGTAACCCTTTGAACATACCCAATGCATCATACTCAAGGGTTCATCTTTCACCCATGTGCTGTGGGATGGTCTGTATGTCAAATGTGTTGCTGATTGGTCAATGAATAAATCACTGATTGGTCAGTGGCCAGGCAGGAAGTATAGGCGGGACTAACAGAGAGGAGAATTGAGAGAACAGGAAACTGGGTGAGAGAGACACTGCCAGCCGCCATCAGGACAAGGAAGATGTAAAGTACCGGTAAGCCACAAGCCACGTGGCAAGGTATAGATTAATAGAAATGGATTAATTTAAGCTGTAAGAACAGTTAGCAAGAAACCTGCCACGGCCATACAGTTTAAAACCAATATAAGTCTCTGTGTTTACTTGGTTGGGTCTGAGCAGTTGTGGGACTGGCGGGTGACAGAGATTTATCCTGACTGTGGGCCAGGCAGAAAAACTCTAGCTACACCCATGTCCCATCACCGTGGTGTTTTTGTAGGATACCACTTTTAAATAGAGCAAAGTGTCACTATGAACTTGTATTGCTTCCTGTGAGATCTAGTGTTTCCATGTGGAAATTGCTTCCCAATATTTCCTGAGGCCCTTATCCATTTTCATGAGTACCCAGATACTTGTTTGAATACCTACTATGTGTTGATCATTTTACCAGGCATTGAGGTCATGACTGTAAATAAGACTATTCTCTCAGAGTGTATAAGAGACCTAGTTTACCTGTCATGATGGCCCTACAGGGTGGATATTATTGTCACTTTCTAGAGGAAGAATGAGTTAGCAAGTGATCCCTCAGCTAGCTATGGTAGACCCAAGATACACATCAGTTTCCCTGACCCAAAGATCTCAGTCTTTTTTTAAATGTAGCCTTTTTTATTAGTTCCTTGAGAATTTTTACAGACAATTATTTTGATCAAATTCATCCCTCAACTCTTCCTAGATCCACTCTCTGCTTCTCTACCCTTCCAACTTTGAATCTTCTTTTTAAAAAATAACCAGATGAGTCCAGTGTGTGCTTCTTACATACTCATGGGTGGGGGCTATCCACCAGAGCAGGGTCCCCCTATCAGGGGTCACATTCAGAAAGTAAATGGACTGTCTTAGTTCCCTTCCTATGGCAACTTAAAAAAAGAATGTGCTTGATTTGCCTTATGGTTTTAGAGGGGAAGAGTCCATGTTGGTGCAATGGAAGAACAGCTGAGAGTTCACACCTTTATAACCAGGAGGCAGAGAGAGACACTGGGAATTGCATGAATCTTTTGAAACTTCAAAGCCCAACCCCAGTGGCATACCTCCTCCAACAAGGCCACACCTCCTAATCCCTCTCAAACAGTTCTACCAACTGGGGACCAAGTATTCAAACAGATGAACCAATTCAAACAGATGAACCATTCCTATTCAAACCACCACATGGACACTCCTTCTCCCAGAAATCATCAACCGTCAATAGCTCCCCAGCTAGGGGTGGGTCCTGGGAACCTCTCCCCACTTTATTCTGGAATATTAATTGGAAAACAGCTATAGATACTGTGAGTTTGTGAGCACAGTGGTCCTGTTGTGTCCAGAAGACACAGTTTCACTCCAGTGCTCCCTGACCTCTGGCTTCTACACTCTTTTTGCCATCTCTTCCTCAATAGTCCCTTAGCATTGTGGGCACAAGGCATGATATGAAAGTCCCATTTGTGGCAGAATACTCCACAGACAACTTACTCTCTGTACTCTGGCCAGATGTGAGTGTCTTCATTAGCCACCATCCACTGCAGAGAGGAACCAATAAAGTCTGAGAGCTGTACTGATATGTGGGTATTGACATGAATTTAAAGGTCATCTTGATGTTAGGCCAATGTAGCAAGAGAGCAGTAGTGGGTTCACCAATCAGAGATGAGTTTAATACCGTGTCCATCCCACACAGTAGTAGTAGTAGTAGGTTCACATCTGGAGCCTCTGAGCTCTTCAGCCATGGGTTCTTGGCCAGATTTACAGTAGCAGGCATACATTTTCTCCTTTGTAATGGGCTTAAATCCAATCAGAAAGGGTTTAGTTACTTCATTCACTTCTATGACTACTGTACCCATGGAGATATCTTGCCACACTGGACATTATTACAGGTTACAGGGTTTGCAGTTTAGTAAGACTGTTGATGACTTCCCCTCTCCATCCCCAGCAGTCTGCATAGCACCTTCTGGCACTATGAAAGCTAACTATTAGAAGTTCCTTGGTTCGTACCAGTTTGACTTCTCCATGTCCTGTGACCAAGGTATGTGTATATTCAGCAAGAGGTTCTTACCACTAAAATCTGGTGGGCAACCAAAAGCAACAGAAATGACCCGTGTTGTCTGTGGGTTCCCAGGATACCCCTCCCAAACAACTGAGGGGAGGTAGCCCACATCTGGCATTGGGTTCTTTATTTGAAAGCTCTTAGCTGTAACAATGGTCCATCCTCTCCCTCTGTGATTGTTACTCACTTTCAAAATGAACCACCATGAGAACACACCACCAGGTGTGTCAACACACCTCAGGTGAGCTGAGGAGAGAAGCCCCGTCCTGAATGTGGGAAGTACCACTGATGGCTGGGATGTGAGTTGGGATAGTGAGGTGGAAGGGAGCTGAACACTGGCCTTTATCTTTCTCTGCTTCCTGACTACAGACGCGATTGGTGGTGACCTGCCTCACCCTCCGACAGCATGCTTTCTCTACTGCGATAGGCTGTCTCCTGTCACCTGTGAACTGAAAGATGCCCACCCTCCCTAATGTGGCTTCTTCTCAGGGATGTGGTCACAGTGATGAGGAAAGTAATGGGTAGATCTTCTCTATTACCTAAATGGCCAGTTTCATAAGGCAGTTTTGTTTTGAGTTTTTCAGTGCCTGTGCTTCTGAAGTCTAGTGTATGTTGAAGGAATATTTTCCACCTCACTTATCACTTTGGAGATAAAGTTCCAAATTAATAAGGTGGTACAATAAGTGTAGAACAAGGGAACAAATCCCTGATAACATGTGGGCTATTAGCTACCTTGGTTTTTTGTTGCTAATGTCCTCTATGAATGTTCTACACTATGGAAAGTAGGGTTATTAATGAGATTTGTTCTGACAGTGCTAAGCATGCAATTTGAAAAATTTGTAAAGTAAGCATACATGAAATTATTTTTAAAAACCTGGAAGCATTTTTATACTTGAGTAAGACTCAAGATCCTTTAAAAGATATATCCTGTATGAGACCGAACATGCTTTGTATTTAAGACCAAAGGCAACATAAACTTTCTAGGATATACTTCCTTTGTCTCCTGTTTGTTACCTAGACAATACTTATTTTCCAAGCTTGCATATAAGAACATCGTTCATGTGTTGATAATGGACAATTCAGTTGAATTCCTTTTTTTATAATTATTAGGAATATTTTACATGTAGAACAAAATGTTATATGCTGGAACTTATTAGTTTACATTCAAAGGAATGAACAGTGACTCTGGGGGACGTGGGTAGCTCATGTGTTAGGAGAACTTTGATTCCAGCAAAGATGCTGTGTAGCTAGAAAACCTTTTTGAGGGCCTGCCATGGAACTGAATAGGGCAAGCCCAGAGCTTTGGGGACGTGCATTCTAAGGAGGGGGGGGAAGACACAGGCCGATGAGCTGGTAAAGTGGCCTGCACACTGCGTGATAACTTGAGCTCTCGGCTTCAGAAGAAAATGGGGGAGAAGCCAAAGGCTGTGAACAGATCCCGAAACAATTCTCTTTGTTATGCAAAGGAACACTACTGGAAGGATGATAGGAAGAAGATGATGTGAGGAAGGAGGGAAGGAAACAGAAAGGGGAAAAGGAGGGAGAAAAGCAGGAAATAGAAAATCCGGGTCCGGTTTTCATTCCCTATGGAAGTGTTTCCAGCAGCACAGAAACTCATTCTGAGGAGAAGAGATCAACGAAACAAGCAGGAGAGAGTTTGTCCACAGCTCCCACAGGGCTTCCGGTAGAGAGAACTGGAGGCTGGCACTGTCCGTGGATGGGCTTCCGAAGGCTGAATTGTGTGTTGAGCAGAGCCGAGGCCATCCTGGCCAGCCTCCAGGGTCTCAGGTACCACTTGCCCATGATCACACGTGAACTGGATTTTAGGCCCCAGGAGATTAGCCCCGCTGGGAGTCACCAAGGATCGCAGAGTTATCAAAGTCAGAAAGTTTTAAGCCTTTTCTATTTCCTGGTCAGCAGTAAAATCGACTCTTTTAAACAAACAAACATTATTTTGGAAAAAGCCAGGTTAAACCATTAGATGT
Source organism: Peromyscus californicus insignis (assembly GCF_007827085.1). Classification (NCBI taxonomy): domain Eukaryota; kingdom Metazoa; phylum Chordata; class Mammalia; order Rodentia; family Cricetidae; genus Peromyscus; species Peromyscus californicus. The sequence goes on from NW_026294584.1 coordinate 68,300,360, forward strand.
GGCGCTGCAGTGTCTGTGAGTAGAGATGGGTTTTGTTAATCTGAGAAGCTCTCCAAGCGTGCTCAGGACCTGGGGAGCTGCCCTAAGCATGCTTTGAGCACTCTGCTCTAGTCCTAGCCTTCTTTGGGTCAGTTATGTGACCAAGGGGGAGCTAGATGTGAGCTGAGCAGCCAGGGGATTTGGAATGAGAGAAAGGATATGGCATCCATATGGGGTGGGGCAGAGAGCTGATGGTAATGACTCGAGAGTCTCTTTGTTGGGCATTGTTTGAAAATGGAACAAAATGCTGTCATAACACTCTGTTGATTTCCCGAAATCTTTCTCCTGTCAAACCCAATGTTTACAAATGGGGACATTTCCTGATGTTTATCAGAAAACTTATTTTTTTTTTCTGAATTCCCCCAGAAAAACCTGTCAAGAAATAGGAACAAGGGAAAAAGAAGTATAATTCTCCTGTGAGAATCAGAGCATAATGGTCTACACAGTCACGTGACTGATTAAAGGAAGCCACTGGCATCAGATGACATGAAGGAATGGGAAGTGTTAACACATAGATTCTGGGGTAACACTGCAGCTTTAGGAATGTGCTTAGGAGCACAGAGAGAGAAATGCCCTAACCTAGTGAGCCAGCTTAGCGTATGGCTGAGGCCATTATGAACATGTATTCTTGTTTCTGGTCCAGTTTCTGATCCAGTAAACAATCTACAATCCTCAAGATGGAGATCAACGCTGTTCATACTGCGGTCCTGATACAGCAAAAGCTTTTCTTTTAGATGAACCTGAAACCTGTATGAACAGCCACATACTTCGATCATAAGTGTCTTTTAATCATTAAATATAGAGAGGAGGGATTAGTGAATTCACCATTCTAAACTTGAAACTTTAAAATTAAATTAATTTAGTTTAAAATCAGTTCGTTCCTAGAGTAAATTTGAAGGTGTACTTAGCTCTGTGTGGGTGTGTGCTCATGGACACCCTTGCCCTGTGTGAGCAAAGTCAGTCAGTATTCTCCTGTGTGAAGTAAGGAAATCAAGGTTGTTTCCTTTGTGTTTCTATATTGATTTTCCCATGGCTCTGAGTCACATTACGGAGTTTCACCATGTAAACTTTAAACATTAAAACCACGGGGACAGTGTTGGCTTATCTCTATGATCTGATTATAATGTTCTGATGAGAAGTAGAGCATTATTATTTGTCATTGCTTCGGACTGGGTTTAGACCACAGCTTTATTGAAGATTTTTTATTAAATAGACTTTAGTTTGGTCATAAAGCAATTTTGTCTGCTCAAATTTCATTTGTCCAGAAGGAGCATCATATATTTATCCTTAACATTTTGAGGTCGAACCATGCAGGAAAGTGAATGCTTGAACCACCACACATTCATAAGCAATGGTTGACTTTTCCTGAAGATTGTCTCCAAAAATATATTGGTTTTTCTATGTATTTAGAGCCAGGAGATAGCCAGTGTTAACTTTTGCCTCCTGTAGAAGAGGAAGGCCTTCTCGTGTTTAAGTTGGTATTTGGCTCAGCTGTTCTGTTAGTCAGCTATTAATTACTGTAACAAATACCAGAGACAACAACTTACCAACTAAAAAAGATTTGACTCATGTTTTTTTTTTTTTTTTTTTTTTTAGGTTTTTCGAGACAGGGTTTCTCTGTGCAGCTTTGCGCCTTTCCTGGATCTCGCTCATCTAGACCAGGCTGGCCTTGAACTCACAGAGATCCGCCTGCCTCTGCCTCCCAAGTGCTGGGATTAAAGGCGTGCGCCACCACCGCCCGGCTGGTTTTAGGGGTTTTAGGTGCGGGTTGGCTGGCTCCCCTGGTTTGGGGCCCGTCTTGAGGTACCCCCTTATAGTAGGGAGCACACAGTGGAAAAAGCCATTTGTCTCATGACTAGGAACTGAAAAGGAATAAGTTAATTGGGGGCCGGGAGATGGCACCATAAGTAAAATGCTTCACTGGGACCCGAGTTCCATCCTTGGCACTCACGTGAAAAGCTGGGTGTGGCAGGACATGTCTGTAGTCCTAACCCTGGGGAGGCAGAGACAGGAGGATCCTGGCGGTTTACTGGCTAACCAATTTAGCCAAATCTGTGAGCTCCAGGTTCGGAGAGAAAACCCTGTCTCAAAAAAGAAGATATAGAGAGATGGAGGAAGACATCCATTGTCAACTTCTGATCTCCACATGCATGTACACAATACCATGCACATGCACCTTCAGATTTACACACACATTAGAACACTTACAATAAATAAATACATTTTAAGTCTGTATCTACATGTCTTTTTATATCATCAAGACAATGCACCATTAAAAGTTATAACCTGCTTGTTTCCTCAGGATTTACAATAATTTAATGTGATATGAGATTTCAGTTTTATTTGGTCTTTATATTATGTAAAAGCCAATAATTAAAATTTTAGAGGAGAATCATTATGATTAAAGCTAATGGAATTTGTTGTCTCTAAGTAAGGAGGGATTTTAGGACAGAAGTGACCGTGGAAAACTTTTTCACTACTTTGTCTTATTACAAAGCCATAAAACCATCACAGCCTGAATTAATGTTCTCTCTTTGCATGTGTGTGTGGTGTATGTGTATATGTGTGTGCACATCTATGTATTCAGGCTGTTGCACATCAGTATGGAGGCATGCACTGCCATAGCCAGCTTTTTGTGTTGAGAGGCTTGCTCTTGGCTCATCTGCATTCTCCTAAGCACTGGGATTACAGCAGGCTATCCCACGCACAGGCTATCCCACACCAGGCTATCCCACGCAGGCTCTCCTACGCAGGCTATCACACCCACCTGTTATTTAGCATCTAAACTGCTAGAGATTTGAACTCCAGTCCTCGTGCTTATGGAGTAAACACTTTACCCACCGAATCATCTCCCTAGCCCAAGGTACTGTTCTTTTGAAGGTACACTTAGGCCAAGTCAAGCTTTAAGTTAATGTGAACAAATTTTTAGTAAGCAATGTATTTCAAATTGTTAAATGTTTATTACCTTTTATAATACAGCTTTAAAATAATTAATATTGCTTCATGTCCACAAAACTGAAGTGCTGATTATTGGTAAATGCCAAGACAAGAATGGTGCTTGGTGAAGGTTACTTTTGGTGAAAGACTTTAAATTCCTTAGGCAGTAGTTGAAGAAGCTCAGACCATCTTTGGCTCAAAGTGGAGAGGCCGAGAAAGCAGGAAATCCTCTCCAGTTTTATATTTTAGGTGGAGCTCCTGGACTGAACTGATTTGAGCTCTTCACATATAGAAGTCAATGAAGTTACATTTTTTAAGGAAAAATTTGTTCTGCTTCATATCATTTGTTTAGAAATGCTAATACACATTATCTAAGTCAACTTTACCTTTTGAATTCTTTTGCACAATACAAAAATATCATAAACATAGAACATTTTCATGGAAAGAATAGTAGGTATGGAAATATGTAGTAAGACAATTAAAAAACATATACTGATATATATATATATATAAATTGTATTCACATATCTATGCACATAAGTCACTCATTCCAACTGTGAAAAAATCCAAAGGTCATTTATTGGAGTTCTATCTGTTGCAACAAATTTTTGAAGACAGAAAATGTTACGGGTTCCTACTGACTGGCTGCTCATCTGAAAAGGGACATTCTCTGGTCTATGGGGTAGATATGAGCAAAAGGAGGCTCCCTGCATTGAGGAGGCTACTTGGCCATCTTGAATTCTTCTGAGAACTGTGAGAGTTGAAAATCAACAAAGAAAGGCACAAAGATCCAGCTGACGGGACAGGGAAAGAAAGATTCAGCAGATAGACAGACAGACAGGGAAAGAGAGATTCAGCAGACAGACAGACAGGGAAAGAGAGATTCAGCAGACAGAAGAGACAGGAAAAGAGAGATTCAGCAGACATAAGCGCTTCCCATTGTAAGGGAGAAATAATCCTATTATACATAATGGAATTTGTTAAACCAGAAAGGAATGGGAGGCCTCATTTAATCCTTGAGTCTGTGGAGATGCCCTGGGAGGCTCAGTGAGAGGACGTGGTGCCTTCCAGGACAGAGTAGCTGTGTGTGGGCAAGATGAAGAAGGAGGCAACTGTCCCTTCTCTGCTTTCTGAGATTCCCAGGTCCACATCAGCTGGGCGGGAAGTCCTTCATTTGGGAGGCCAACAGGAGCACTGATGGCGGCCTGCAGAGGAGTTTCCAAGGCAAGGCTATTTCTCAGGAGGACTCAGCCACTCAGGCTTACAGTCCCTTCTCTCCCAATTCACTGCTTCTTGCTGGAAGTCCAAGTGTAACTTTGAGTTGGGAGCTCAAGAAAAACATAGTAAAAAGGGAAAAGGACTTTGAATTCTCTTTCTTCTCTTATATGTCAGAAAGTCCATTACAAACCTTATTATAGGAGAGAGAGTGGGGGAAGCGTTTAAAGATCAAAACGAAAATATTTTAATACTGTCAGATATGATTTGAATAAATGTTATCAAGGTTTTGAATTATAAATATTTTTCAACGAATGCACAGCGTAGTTCTCATGTTTTCTCTGTCGTCTCACATAATTCTTTCACTAGGTTATGAGAACAGGCTATTTAGAAAATATTTTTAAAGATTTATTTCTCAAAACTATGTGTGTGTGTGTGTGTGTGTGTGTGTGTGTGTGTGTGCGTGTTCATGTGCATGTGAGTGCTGGTGCCTGCAGAAGAAGAGGGTGCTAGAGTTATAGGAGGTTGTGAGCTGCCTCATGTGGGTGCTGGGAAACAAAGTCAGGTCCTCTGAGCAGTGAATGCTCTTGACCACTAAACCATCTCTCCAGTCCCTTAACAGAACGTATTTTTATGTAGTAGAGATCCCTATAACAGGCAGCTGCTATCTATAGCTTAGGTTTATCACATGAACCAGATTCATCTTTTTGATCCCGAGAGTAGTCACTCCCATCAGACACTGTGCAGAATAATTTAGAATTGAATACATCTTTGCTGATGTTGCTTTGTGTTCACTCCACAGATTACATTGAAGACAGAGTGGCCATGACAGTTCCCACAGGACAGTGTCTTGAGAGTGAATGGAGTGCACAGAGCTCCCACAATGTATGCCTGATACTCAGAGGCTCCCTCATCATGTGCAGCTGTTAACTTCTTTACTAAGGTCACGTTGGGTCATAGTTGTGTTCATATTTCAGCTCATGGAAGACAGAGAAACCAAAACTCCAAAGCAGCCTGTTTCCTCTTAGCAGGAGAGACATCTTTTGTAGGTGTGGCTTCCATTCTTTCTGTTGCTTAGAACTCAGTTTCCTGCTTCCAACAAAGTTGGAAATAGATACTACCAAGACTCATTGAAGCCACGAGGCCATGTTCAGATTTGACTTCCCTTAGATATGAATCTGATAGAAAGACCCCTTGGTGTGTAAACCGGAATAAGAATATTCAGGCAGGCATTGTGGTTAGGTCAGTAAGTGAGCCTGGAGGGGCTTCGCTTTCCTGTTCGCCAGGTGTGAAGTGAAGTCATTGGTTGTATCCATTTTGGCTTGGAAGACTTCATTTAATCTTAAAATGATGCCCAACCCCCCTCCCCCCCATGGCAATAATTGGAATTTTTGAATCTATTGATTTGGAGGCCCCAGAGTGAGAAAACACTACCGTTCATTTAGCAGCACCAGCAAGAGTAAGGTATTGATTATTCATCCACTCGGCAGACAACATTGAATGGACATTTGGTTTTGCAGTTCTGTGGTTCTTCTTTGAGAACAACTGCCACAGATGTTTTCCAAGAAGCTTTATTGCTTTCACGGCCTAGTTTTGAGATCATCTTCATAGAAGGCTTAGGTGTGGTACTAAGGGAAGAGGGCAGGAGAGCCGTGCAAAGTGCATGGATGATGCTCTGGTTGGCCCTGCCTTTGGGAATCTCCTATATGGGGCACAACCCTGCTACTCAGCCTCACTGGGAGCCTGTGGATGGATGCAGAGTATAGCTTGGTTGTCTCACTCTGTAGAATGTGGGTAGGAAGAGGAAAAGTAACAGTCATACTCATCACATTGTCATTCACAGGAAATCATTTATCCTGTAGTGAAGAATCTAATGAGATCTGTTTTCTTAATGGGTTTTCATAGTATAGTTAAAATGATTTCATTTTCTCCATTTTTATTTCTCTATTATTATTATTATTATTATTATTATTATTATTATTATTATTACTAGGCTTTTCTGAGACAGGGTTTCTCTGTGTAGCCTTGGCTGTCCTGAAACTTGCTCTGTAGACCAGGCTGGCCTTTTAAACTCAGAGATCCACCTGCCTCTACCTCCCAAGTACTGGGATTAAAGGCATGCACCACCACTGCTCACCTGAAATTATTTTTAAATATTTAATGCACTGTTGAGTTTTTTAAAATCATCCACCCCTCATTTTGATCCATATCAAATCTTACAAATTCCATTTTCTACCATTGTTTTTTCCAGGTCTAATTTATGACTAAAATTTTGCAGATCCTGGTTCTTGGAGGAAATTTAGCTAAAATATAAACTTCATTTTCCTTCAATTCATCATTTTTAGCATGTCTCATAAGCTATTACCCTGTGTTACTTTGTTTATTTCACTCTTTAGCTTTGATGTTGTTGCCTCTATAATATTTATTATGAGCTGAGTAATTTTAGCACCTGGAGCAGAGACCATTGGTAGAACAGAGACATAGGGTCCAGCCACATGCTAGGGTTAACACCCAGAGAATAAATGGTGTGGTCCAGATATCAATGGGGAGACTTTCATTTGTATAGTATATCTTGGACAATACGCAAGATCCTATTAACTGTGTTACTAGGGATCCAGTCCTTATAAACCAGGAGCAAGGACATGATACACACAATCAGCAGTAACGTTTATCATTCTTCTGGAATAAGGCATTGGGAGCTCAGAACTGGTGTGATGAGGCAATGATTGCAGCTGTCCACGAGACACTGGCCGGAGAGGAGTCCAGAAGTCTAGGTTGCAAATCTTCGATGCTGGAAAAGGAGCCCAAGACAGACCTAACAATGGAAAGCCTGTTTTGTTTTGTTCTATGTTTTTTGCTTTTGGTTTTTTTTGTTTGTTTGTTTTTGAGACAGAGTCAATGCTATCCATCATAGATTAGAATCAAACTTACTACATCGTCCAGGTTAGATTTCATTCCTGACCCTCCTGCCTCAGCATTCTGAATATTGGGACTGCAGATGAGTTCCGTCATAGTTTGGCATGGGAAGCCAAGTCCTGGGTGTAGATGAGCTCACTGAGCATGATGGAGGAGGAGGAGGAGCCTAAGGAACTTCAACATCAATGGTCACACAGAGGGGTCCCAGAGGGGGGCTGTGAAGACAGAAGCAGAGAGGCCAGGGATGGTCACTGGGCACCACAGAGCACAGGAACCAGGGTTCAGGAAGGTGTTGGAAGCATCAGAACTTGCTGAGACCTTCAGAAGAAGGGTTGAGCAGTAGCCAGTGAATTTGATGGAAGAACATCACAAATGGTCATGCCTCTTGGCCCAGAAACCCTGATTTCACAAATTTGTCCTGAAAGAGACCAATATGGTGTCATGTTTATATCAGAGTGTTTTTCTTCACTTTCTCATTGCAAAATGTATAATAATAATAATAATAATAATAATAATAATAATAATAATAATCAGAGACCCAAATGCTCAAACTTCAGAAGTATTTTGAAACCATTTTATCACAGCAACTTAATTATATTTTGAAAGCTATTTAATGGCACATGATATAGAGATAGATACAGTAAAACAGCATTGGTATTCTAAGAGTTGGGATTACCAATGATTTTGTACTTTCTCCCTTATGCTTGTCCATGTCTTCTAAACTTTTCGAATGAGCATATTTGATTTTATAGTCCAGAGAAAACAGAGTTTAGATAGCATTTCTCCCTGAGGTGGGTAATGGGTACACCCTTGCTGACTAGGCACAGTAGGCATTCATCGGGGTCTTTCTGACAAAGTAAAAACAGAACCCAAGTCGCTAAGAGAAGAATGGGTTCCAAGAAATGAGTGACAGTTTACATAGTGTGTGATTTCTAATGTTTTCCGGAAGAGACCGCCAGCTGGAATCTTTTGTGGTATTTCCCTCTGCCTTCTGTCTGTGTGAGGAGTGTTATGCTAACTGTTCTGAAGGGTGAGGGGCAGCTCCCCCCACCCCTTTCAGCTCTCACTTAGGACTGAAATATTCCTTATTTGCTCTGCTTCCAAACACAAACGAGAACGCTCCCTGGGCATCAGAAACACAGCAGTGTGAGGAAGCCAAGTCTTATCGGTCAAAGTTGGTGTTTAAGAAGAACAAGCCAGGCATTCAGAACTGGGGGAGGTGTGCGGGAGATGAGAAATGTTCTCTTATATTGTTACAGCATAATGATGAATTGGCTTTGCTTTTCCAAAACCAGGCTCAAGCTCCTCTGTTCACCCCATTATCTGCTGTGGTCTCCAAAGACGCATTACCATATTAATTCATTGTGTTACACAATTTGGTCAACTAAATGAGCTTACCTTTTGCCCTCTTAATGGTATTGCTTTTAATGCTGGCTTCATGGGATACATTTAACAAAACAGATGTGTCAAGGAAATGTGTTTAAACTCAATTTGGTTTTAAAATGTCCAGTGGTCTCTCTAATGATCCAGGTACAAAAAAAAAAAAAAGTGTTACAGGCAACAACCACACTGTGATAAATGTCGAGTGTAAATGTTGAAACATCCCCAACGCCCAGGGTGATCAGATATGTTCTGCAAGGAAAGTCAGCACTACAAATGTACCATTCCCAGAGCTGAAGTCTAATCCATCCTTTGTACAAAAGGGATCATGTGTTATTTAGAAGAGATGGCTTGAATGTGAGACCCAGATTTAATTGCATGTCATAAACACTGCCATCCACTGACTTAGTGAGACAGTTCCAAGAAAGAAATATGCCATAATGGCGTGAGTGCTGAGTGAACCGTGGCATTCACTCCCCTGTGTGATCAGAGCCTCTCAGAACACTAGAAGGATGGGTTGAGAGTCTTATGTGCTTGGGTCACAATTTTCATTAGCTGACTAATTATGGCAGAATTCATGTATGGAGGCTTCAATCTCCTTGTTTGTAAAGTGGAGATAACAGTACACCTATTGTGAAGTCTTGCAGTCAAATGGGGACAGTGACTTGTAAGTAGTGGCATTTCATTAAGTACATCTACTCATATACTCATTAGATTATTTAGTAGTATGTGGTATAATAATACATATAATATTTTGTATAAGTGTATGCTCTCTTTTGAAAATTTACCTACCTCTTAATAATTACTTAATTTCCTTGGATTATTAAACCAATAACTAAATCCAAATATTCTGTGCCTTGTGTGACTTTGGGGTAGCCTCTGACATTCAGAATAGACTGTCCACTGAAGCATCCATCTGATCATTTCTCCCAGTGTGATGATGGACTGATGGCCAGTAAGGCAGTTCTAGCAATTAGCCTGTTCTCAAGAGCAGCCAAGAGCATTAGTCTGGGCTTGACATTTTGATCTAGTGGCTACATTTTCACAGCTAACCGCCCCTGCTCTGCAAAACAGCAGACGTCAATGTGGGTGTTTTTGGATGACACCGTTGACATTTTCTCACGGAAGACCACGCTGCCGAAGAGACACTGTCCCAGTTCTCTCTTTACTGTATTAACTACAGTGGATAGGCTGTTGGCAAAAGACAGACAACATACATTCTTAGTTTCCTGTCGGCTAAATCTCCCTCCTTGCCTACTGCCCCAGCTCCTGGTTCTCTGCTTTGCCATTTAGCCAAGGTTTATTTCCTGTCTCTCCACTGAAACTATACCATTCACCTATTCATTAATGTCGGCATCGTTGCACTTACCAGGCCTTCCTCCAAGGGTTCCTCGAGGGGCCTGCACACTAGGAGCAAGCACTTTCCCTTTACAGGAATTCCAGTGACCTCTTTAGGTGCCATTCACTCCTTTCTGTCCTCAAATAATAGATAAACTCTTACATTTTCATCATAAGGTTGGGAGGCTAAGTATGGAAGGTAATTGAACAATATCTAATAAAATTAAACGTATAGGACATTTAATCAAAGAGTCCTAGATGAACATTGCACATGTAGGAAATGCCTCATTCACAAGTATATTCATTAAAATATTATTTATAGCAAGATGACATTAAAATTTAAATGTCTATCAGAGATTGAATCCGTTATGGTCTATATATGTGTGCAAAATTACGGAGTCAGTATAAGCAACTGTTTGTGTTTACTGATGAAGGCTGATCTCAAAATACTGTTACATGTAAAAAAGAAATAACAAAATAGAGTAGAATCTATAGAGTGGGCAAAGCTCTCTAAGAGAAGCACTGTATTATGTCTGCAAACCACAGACAATGTCCGAGATGACCAAAGAGAGCTTGCTAACTATAGTCACCTGTGGAGCAGGGGCTGGGTAATCATAGGACAAATGCCTTGCAAACACTGAACCAAGTAATCTGCATATTCATATTATGTTATTTAAAACTGTATGTTATAATAGTATATACAATAAGTTATGTAAATATACAATCTTTACATTACTTTACCTAGTTATAATAGTAACACATTTAACTGAACTATAAAATATTATTTTATAGTTTGAAAAATCTCCATCAAACAGACATTTAACTTTTTTGGCATCTTCATTCGGAATTTCTTCCTTGCTTTCCCAGCGGGTGCGGTTGCCCTGGCTGGAAGCAATACTCCACCCTTTGGCTTGTGGGACTGTTCCAACAATGAACCCATGAAACTGGATTTCCTCAGGAGTCCTATGCTGGGAGAAGGAAAGGGACTGGGCCCTGGTGCCAGCCAGAGGGGTCACTTGTTTCCTGGGAAAGGGAATACACACAGTTCTGACAACTTGTAGACCACCTTGCAGGGGAGACTGGAGCTGGGACTATGATGGGTCAGTGATGGGTGGGACCACACCTTGACCAGGGCTACTTAACTGTGCATCCTTTGTGCCTTCTATTTGAACCTAAACCTCATTTCAACACTGGAGGAGTCACTGGATCTCCTTATCCTTCCTCCTTCCAATATAGCCCCATTGAAGAAGTCTCCCTCTTGTGCTCTGTGGTTATTAATTGTCTCTTTAACTGGCCGGCTGAAGACAGGTGGCAGAGCCTAGCTTGCTAGGGTTGCAAGAGTTCAGGGTACCCCAGTAGGCAGCCTAGGAAATTATCCTGGAATTGGTTGTGTCCTGCAGTGAAGTAACTCTTGGCCTGCTGAAACATTTAAAATCTCAAGTGTGCCCATGTTAAGGAGGGGCTATATGGTGCAATTTGGTGTCATTTCTCTGGACCATTCCATAGATAACATGGTGCAAGTCCTCATTATTTTGAAATAAAATGCATGGGAGGCCATTGATTTAGGCTGAGCTTCTATACTCGGCCCCAACAGACCGAATGGAATTAGACAAACTAAGATTCCATGTCAACAAACTGTTTATTAAACCATCAGAGAGCTGGGAGTGTGTTTGAAATTGCAAAAACCGGCACTGGGAACCTCAGCACAGTTTTGTGCAACTCTCAAAGGGGAGGGAGTTCTTCAGTGTGCAAACTGCCAGGTGGGAAAAGACAGGTCCCTGAGACCTGTGAGATACTTAGAGCTAGCAATGATGACAGTTTAACCCAGAAGGGAAGAGCCTGGGTGGGGCTGTGCCCCTGCCTCTGGCTACATTTGTGCTTCATCGGAGAGAACTTTTTGACCCTCTCCATTTGACACGAGGTTATTATATAACCATAGTGGAGAATAAGGTTATGTTCATTCTGAATTGGTTGGATCTTCCTCTCATAGACTACAGCACCATGTAGTAGCTTATGTTACACTTTCTCGAACTTTGCATCTGCCTGCATGTTCTGCTGAATTAAGTGTTTAGACTGCTGAATGTAGTTTAAAGAAAGAAGAAAGACCACAGTCAATAAGGAAGACATGTTTTAGGTTCTTCCATTTTGCTTTCTCTATATTTCCCCAGAGTCTGTTCTAAGTCCTTGATATAACTGCAATCTGTAACTGCCAGCCCTGCCCCCACTTTCAACAATGCCATTCATCCAGGAATCCCAAAGCGTTTTTTTAATAACGGACTCATTAATCCTCATAACACTCCTTCATTTGACACGTGTACTTCTCACTCTGTGATATGTTGCTCCTTACTCCGGCTTTAATTTAACCGATTTCCCCCTGTCGTGGCTAGTCATTTACATTGACCTCATTTGGGCTGACTTATCACTCAGCTTTGAGCCGGTTTGAATGGCCTTATTCCAAAATGACATCTTCTGGCAGATAGAAGGAAACTATCTGAAGAAGCAATTATAGTTTGTTTTTTTTTTTAAGAAGAGGTTTCTGCAACAAATGGCCCTATAAATAAACAACTGGATTTTAATCATGGGTGAAGAGAGTGACACTGTTGGCCATTTTACAAAAACGTGAGGTTGAGTGAATTTCAAAATTCATGGGCGGAAGGAAACAGAGACTTTAGCTGCGATGAAGAGAGACTGAGAATAACGGGAATTTAAGCTCAAGCTCACTTCCCACACTTCAAATGTATTTTGGAGATGGGTTGAAGTGTCTTTCGAGTCAAGAAAGGTAAGACGAGGCAGAGAGGGAAAGGAAGCGATTGGAGTTGGTGAGCAAGCAGGAATGGGAGTGCTAACGAGGCATCGGTCTGTGGCTGAGAACAAGCAGTGGGACACATGTTCATGGGCAGTGCTCACCTTGGCACTTGCCTCTATCCCAGGGAGGGTATTCATTCTTCCATCACTTGTAAGTGTACGCCACTGCAAACCAGACATCTTACAAGCTGACCCTTCCCTGTGGCTTCGGCTATCACCTCTACGAAGAAACCTCAGAACTCTTGTTATGACCTCCATTTCTTGTGAAACCGATGCTTCTCAGACCTAATGACCCTTTTGTAAGGGTCATGAAGTTTCTGATATAAATTATCTAGATGCGTAAGTAAAATAGCATGATGGCTTAATTGTAAAAAGTGAAATAATACAGTGTGTATTTCAGTCTGCACATCCTTGCACGCAACCACAGCAGAAGACCAAGTCAAGTGCGGGATGCTTACGCTGCATCCACTGAACCACAGGGCTGAGGCACATGCAGGAAGGACACACTGGCTTGGCTACCATCATGACCAATACTGCTACTGCTGGTGTGAGTTCATGGAGTGATCAGTGACACTTGGTTGTGTTTTAAACTGAGAAACACAGAATCTACTATTACTTCACCCTTCACTGAATTTCTCGAAGTTCATCCATGTACAGTAGAACATTCTGAAGTTCTCTGTTTCTCTGTAAAATAGAGTTAAGCTCTACACTTAGAAAATTAGATTTTTTTTCTTATATCAGAAAAAATGTTCTCATGTTTTTTGGTCTCAGAACCTCTTTATGCTCTCAAAAATTATCGTGGGTCTCTAATAGCATTTGCATATATGATTTATATCTATTAGTATGATTTTAGTGTACTAAAAATGAAAACTAAAAATGATAATGTTTTTTACTTAAAAACAATTTATTATGATCAATCCATGTGAGTCTATTAAACGGGTAACTGAATTTATTAAGATATAAATTGAGGAAATACACTCACGAGTACAGAATGGAGTAGACAGCAGAAGTCGTCCTCTGGTCTGACCGGGAGCGAATCCACCTCACAGGCAGGAGCAGGGAGAAGGGGCATGGGACCCTTCTCCAACTCCTTATTAGAGGTCCTGTACAACAGCAGGAAGCACCGCCTCCTTTGGGCCATATAGCCCAAGGTCATGGGCGGAGCAAATACCCCTACTACAATTCCATTAAGTTACCATAAAATTTGTATTAAAAGTAACTATATCTTCTATAGAGTGGTGATTTGATGAAGAGAGTAGCATTGTCCCCCAATTTTGCAAACATCTGTGATATCTGGCGTAATTGAAGACAAGTAGATTATCATACCTTTTGTAGTTAATCTGTTGTTATGTGGTGTTGTGCCAGAAGTGTTTGAAGAAAATCAAGCTGCATACAGACAAATAGTTGGAACAGGCCAGAGTATGTGAATACCTGGCTTTCAGATCATTGCAGATATTGTTCTTTGACAAGACATAAAACTCAACAGTTCATGGTCCTTTATTTCCAGGGTTAATTGGACATATACCAGTGAACATGGAAGTCCGTGGGTTTATTTTGCATATGGAGCAGCTCTTACACCATGCAGGACTGTGGAGAATGCATTAGTTATTTATAAACGGTCTCACTAAGGTACACGAGGCTTCTCAATGTTGACACATTGCACTCTATATCAATATGACATTTGTCAATATTGCCACTGATTTCAACAAAAAAGGCTTTGAATGCTCTAATGCTGCCAATGTCAGGCTCATGGGGGCAGCTAGTTTTTCTCTATAATTCCTTTTTGGACTTTCCTTTCCTTCTTTTTTCTTCTTTCTTTTTATTTTTTATTTCTTCTAGAATATTTGAGTTTTATTATCAACAGCCAGTACACTTAGTTGCTTCCTTGGAAATCTTTGAAATAATCTTCAAAATGTTCCTCTGGGCCGGGCGGTGCTGGCGCACACCTTTAATCCCAGTACTCGGGAGGAAGAGGCAGGCGAATCTTTGTGAGTTCGAGGCCAGCCTGGTCTACAGAGTGAGATCCAGAGAAACCCTGTCTCTAAAAACCAAAAAAAAAAAATGTTCCTTTGAATAAATACGAGCAATTGTAGCCTATCTGTCAATCATTTATTTGAGTAAAAATGGTATTCCAAGAAAAGAGGCCAGTTGAACTTGAAAGTCAAAGTGGTATTTTCAGATACAACATTCTGTATTTTAAAAGTTGTGTTTCCAAGAGCTAAGAATTAATGCAGTCAGTGTTTTGATGCTTCATGAAGGATGAAAGCTGGAATTGCGTTGTGTTGTTTGTTTAATCGAGATGAACAGCAGTAAAGCTGCATGTCGTGCAGTAGCTGCCGCAGATGCCACAGCACCAGCATTTCACCTGACGGTTCTTTTTGTCTTAGGGTTTCGGTGGAAAGTGAAAATAACACGGTGGTGTTGCTGTGAAAGCGCTTTGACCTTGAGTCATTCCTGAAAGGGCTGCAGGGACCTCTGGTGGCCTTTAGTCCCTCTTTGAGAAAGAATGTTCTGCTTGAATGTGTGGAGGGACATTTCTGTACAAATCCTTGCAGCATTTGCCCTCTACTGACTGTACACACACACACACACACACACACACACACACACACACACACACACACACACACGTGCTGTGGGATGTTCTGTATGGCAAATGTGTTGCTAATTAGTCAATAAATAAAGCACTGATTGGCCATTGGTTAGGCAGGAAGTGTAGGCGGGACAAGGAGGAGAATAAAGCTGGGAAGTGGAAGGCTGAGTCAGAGAGACACTGCCAGCCACCATGATGAGAAACAGCATGTGAAGATGCCGGTAAGCCACGAGCCATGTGGCAAGGTATAGATTAATGGAAATGGATTAATTTAAGCTGTAAGAACAGTTAGCAAGAAGCCTGCCATGGCCATACAGTTTGAAACCAATACAAGTCTCTGTGTTTACTTGGTCGGGTCTGAGCGGCTGTGGGACTGGCAGGTGAGAGAGATTTGCCCTGACTGTGGGCCAGGCAGGAAAACTCTAGCTACAAATGGCGTCCAACGTGGTGGCAAGAGTTTCCACCTAAAAACTGAGAAAAAAGATTCTAAAACAGAGCTAAAAACAGCTTCCTAATTGTCTCTCTCAAATGAGCAGCAGCTGCTGGTTTGAGCTACTGGTGGGTTCCTGGTGTGTGCGCTAGACCTGCAGTATGGCTGGAATGAGGCTTCTGCAAGTGGCACATTAAGCTGCGTGGTGGATTTAGACTTTGCTAGTACAAAACAAAAAAAGAGGTTTCTGGACTACACGCTGCTTGGCTAAAAGCATAGACCCACGACAGCTCCCAGAGCTGGTGGTAAAGTACCACGCCATGTTGGGAAGGTAAGGTGGGTGGAGCCAGCAGCCACAGCTGCTGCAGTTTAAGGCAATAGATTCACAATAAGACAGATTCAGATGTAATAGTTTAAAATGTGTGTAAAATATACGTAGGCTTGAAAGAGACAAAAAAGGTGATATATAGAGTTATAGAAACAAATACATAGTTTTAAAAAATAAAGTCTTTAAAGGGACAGTAAAGGTAGTACAAAAAATAAGCCACGTAAAAATGGATATTACACAGAGAATCTGGATTGTGTTGTCTTTGGGATTTTTAACTGCAGAAAAACATTTGATCATAAAAGATGTTGAGTTAAACCAATATGTATATTTTAAAGATACCATGACTTCAAAATTTGGATATAAGGATATGTTGCTTTGGAAAGGAGACTCTGCTTTTGTTCCCACAGAAAGCCAGAGGCTATGGATTTATTCCAGGTTAAGATACATCAGGTTTGACCAGCCAAGACCCCCTGAAAGGTCTCCGATGACACCATGGCCCAGATGATCCAACATCCAGAATGGTTTCAAGGCAACTGGTTCAGACGTTACAGCTTCATGGACTATTCCATAATCCTAAAATTTTCTTTTTTTCCCCATAAGATACAGCGCTCCCCTCCAGCAGGAAGTAGTAAGAGAAGCTACGCCCAAATTCCCAAATTATATGTAATTTTACTTTAAGGTTAAAACCTTCCTTTTTGAAAAAAAAAAGGGGAAGTGCTGTGGGATGTTCTGTATGGCAAATGTGTTGCTAATTAGTCAATAAATAAAGCACTGATTGGCCATTGGTTAGGCAGGAAGTGTAGGCGGGACAAGGAGGAGAATAAAGCTGGGAAGTGGAAGGCTGAGTCAGAGAGACACTGCCAGCCACCATGATGAGAAACAGCATGTGAAGATGCTGGTAAGCCACGAGCCATGTGGCAAGGTATAGATTAATGGAAATGGATTAATTTAAGCTGTAAGAACAGTTAGGAAGAAGCCTGCCATGGCCATACAGTTTGTAACCAATATAAGTCTCTGTGTTTACTTGGTCGGGTCTGACGGCTGTGGGACTGGCAGGTGAGAGAGATTTGCCCTGACTGTGGGCCAGGCAGGAAAACTCTAGCTACACACATGCAGACACACACGCACATACACACGTACACACATGCACACACACGCACATATGCACACACATGTACACACACACACACACACACACACACACACACAAACCTCTGTCTCCCATCCTCTAGTACCAATACTACTCTCCAGTTATTTTTCGTGTTTTTAATCAGTGATTATTTTTCCTTATGGCTACGTGGAACTTTTGGTATGATTTTACATTGTGTAATAATCAGTTTAGGATACGTCGGTTTCCATCATCTTATCATTTGTCATTTCTTTGTCATGAGAACGTTCCAATACTCTTCTATTTTTAATTGTGTAATACAACAGTGTTGATAATAATAATCCCCCTGTGTAATAGTAGCTTACCTCCCATCATTTTGACGACAAAAATTGCCCTGTAATCCTTTCCATGCCCGTGGGAATTGTGTGACCATTTAAGACCTGCTTCTCTAGAACTCCTCACCATGCTACCAACTTGAGTAGGAAGCCTTCCCCGGGAAATGCCAGCCTGCACTCAGCCTGTGTGAACCTGCTCTGTATCCCCTGAGGGAAATGCCAGCCTGCACTCAGCCTGTGTGAACCTGCTCTGTATCCCCTGAGGGAAATGCCAGCCTGCACTCAGCCTGTGTGAACCTGCTCTGTATCCCCTGAGGGAAATGCCAGCCTGCACTTAGTCTGTGTGAACCTCTTCCATATCCCCTGAGGGATGCAGAGCAGGGTGTATGAATAGCCTGTAGCTCACCTTGGCTCACTATCTAAAAATTGAAAAAAAAAAAGTCCAAAATGGTTAAGTGATTCACAGCCATAGCAGTGATTAAAGTGATGTTGAACAATGGTTCATACTGCTGCTGTCTAGATTTTACAATTTTTTCCCATTTAATTAGAAGGTGTCTTCAACCCTGTTTAAAAGGGACACACACACACACACACACACACACACACACACACACACACACGCGCACGCGCACATGGGGGTGGGGTGCGGAGACTGACTTATGGGCAAAATGGCTTCCCAATGTTCATAAAACCAGGACATGGCAATACGGGTCCATGTCTCTCGGATCCACACTACAGTCCTTCCTTTCCTCTCATGATTGAGCCCCCATTCTCCAGCTCTCACTGTGTCAAGAGCTCCAGACCCCTACTTCAAATTTCCACATTTACACTGTGGTTTTTTTCTTCTTTTCTTCCAACCTCTAGTTTGAGTCATTTCATCTCATTTTGATTTACTGATTTTTCCCTAGGAATTCTAGCTACTGGGCTTTCTTCCATCCACCCTGAACACTTTCTTCAGGCTAAATTCGTGGACTGGGGCAGGCCACCCCACGAAGAGAGAATCAGAATACAAACACGTTTCTGGGATGGGGGGCGGGTAGGGGATGAGGGGGGGGCAGAAGGATGGCCGGCTGGGGTCGAGGTGGGGAAGGCAGAGACTTTTGCCCTGTGATTGGGGAAGAGGCTCTTTGAGGTGTTTCCTTTATCTTGCCACAGTTCATGAAGTCAGCACACTCACTTCCTTTTATCAGGAAGGTATCGGGACTCAGGGACTACTGGTAACTAGTTTGTGCAAGGTCACATAGTCTGTTAGTGACAACTGAAGAATTAACCCTGACTGCCTGTCTCCACAGTCCCTTCTCATCCACATATCTCTCCGGGAAGGCATCCGGAAGGATGTTTGGGAAAGCTGAGAGTCCAGCCAGGCCTAGAAGTGGGGCGAATTCAACTGGACTCCCGGCTAAGAGATGGAGGGTGTGTTAGACAACCAGTCCAGACAGGTGGAGAGGGAGAGCTTCTAGACTGGTCCCAGGACCAGTGCCAAGTAAGCCACACTCAGAAGGGAGGCAAGTTTAGCTGAGGGTATCTGGACCTAAGGGCCTCCCATGCCTTCATGCTTTTGTAGAAACTGGCCCTGTTTTCCTTACTTTGCTAGGGAAAGTCCTAGAGAAATAACACTCGGTCCTTGCACTGAGAGGTGATAGAACTGTTTCCACACCTTGCTGGCCCCAGAGAAGGCTTAGTGCATCCCTGGAGGCCTGCATGATGGAGGCAACCAGTGCTGGGTCTCAAGGCAGGCCCATGAGCCAGGAGGATGGTAAGTCCATACTGCCTGGCTGGCCCTGCCGTGACATCCCTCATACCCCAACACCCCATTCCACTTCTCCTCCGCTTCCATTCCATACGAAATGCATGAGGATGGAGTATTAAGAATAAAACATCACCCTAAGCTGTTTGAATCTTTTTTCCCATGGTGTCTGAAAAGAGCAAAAAGGTATGGACACACAATACATTTGAGCTACATCCAGGAGGGAAATGTGTAAACATGTCAGTCTGTTGATGGTCTGATTGTTACTCCCTCAAGGCTGCCTCTCTCCCCGTCCCGTTTAAATCTTTCTTACCCTGAGGTTTCTTCTGGAACCAGATTGTCCACACTGTGCATCATAAAGGAATGTGGAGGGAGACTTGGAGGCATCCATGGTCAAGACTCAGCCATATTTCATGTAACTGATTTTTTTAAGTTAATGTACAAAGTCGTAATTTTGTTATGATATTTTCATGCATGCATGTCATTGTAGTTTATTCACACTTATTCTCACCCTCCGTATTTAAACTTTTGAAATTTTACTTATTATGATTTCACACATGAGTGTGGATGCATGCATGTCATGGCACACTTGTGGAGGCTGGGGGACAATTACCAGGACTTGGTTCTCCTCTTCTGCTGTGCGTTCTAAGGTGTGAACTTAAGGTCATTAGGATTCACTTGGTGGCAAACACTTTTACCCAGTGAGCATCTCACCAGCCCTTACCTGGCATGTTTTAAAATATGGGGAACTTTGTTAGGCTAGGGTGAAAATGCAACATAAAACAAAATATACGGAATGATGACACCTTGAATTTTACATTCTATGAGCACTGTAAAGGTTTATTAACTGGCCAAGTGCACGTGCCAATCTTACCCTTCCTCACTCCATGACTAGCCAGCATTGGAGAATCCAGGAGGTTGGCTGTATGTGGCACATAATTTGTGTAAAAAATTTTAACTATGAAGAAGCTAGAGCTCAGAGGTGTGGTCAAGGCCATGGAGGTTCCAAGTCCCACCCCCAAGCTCCTGATGTGACACTGTGACATCATGACATCCGACGTCTCTTGGAGGTGAGTGGCACCCTCTATAGAGCTGTCCAGAGACAGGAACACTGCCTCTTCAAGTCAGCTCCCTGGAAGAGCAAACTCTGGAAAGTAAGGGACAAATCTGACTGAGAAGTAATTTTTAGGAAATAAGAAAATAAAAACGTGAATGTGTAGATGTACTTTTTCATTTGTGACTGCCATTTCACAAATAACGACATGAAGACTTACTATTTATTATGAATGTTCAGTCTTAGCTTAGGCTTGTCCCTAACTAGTTCCTATAACTTAAATTAACCCATATTTTTAAATCTACATTCTGGCACGCGGTTTGTTACCTCATCTCCATACTGTCCATCCTGCTTCCTCTGAGTCTGGCTGCCGACTCTGCCTTTCTTCTTCCCAGAGGTCTCTCTCCGCCTGGAAGTCCCGCCTACACTCCCCTGCCTATCTATTGGCCATTCAACTTTTTATTACACCAATCACAGCAATATATCTCCACACAGTGTACAAATATCCCACAACATGAACAATTATTTTCCTCTGGAGGAACACACAGAACAAATGGCACATTCAGATCAGAACAGCACATGTTAACTGGTCTCTACATGTGCCTGGCCCTGTGGTCACACAATGCAGATCCCTGGACTCTACTTTCAGACACTAAGGGTGCTTTCCCTAGTTCCCCTGTTAGCTTTTTTTTTTTTAATTGGCCATTCAGTTCTTTATTAGACCGTCAGGTGTTTTAGACAGAAACAGTATCACAGCTTCACAGAGTTAAATAAATGCAACATAAACAAAAGTAACACACCTTAAAATAATATTCTACAGAAGAGAAAGGAAAATTAATTTTTTTTTTTGGTTTTTCGAGACAGGGTTTCTCTGTGTAGCTTTGCTCCTTTCCTGGAACTCACTCTGTAGCCCAGGCTGTCCTCGAACTCACAGAGATCCAGCTGACTCTGCCTCCCCAGTGCTGGGATTAAAGGCGTGTGCCACCACTGCCCGGCTTCCCTGTTGGCACTTGCCAAATTGATGAAGCATCTCTCCAGGGATTTCTGCTTCAGGATGGCTCATTCAGATCGCAGGGCTGAGGCCCAACAGGTCATGTGACTCTCTGGCTTTTTGATGCAAGTGGCATCTGAGCTCATTTTAAGAAGCTGGGACCAACCTCATCATTCAGAAGCCCTTTGTTTTCCCCTCTTCAATTGCTTCCTTACCATGGGCCATTGAAGCCATTGTGGGCATCCAGAGATGGATTAATAAGGTCTGGAAAAATCTAGAGACAGTTACATGCAATGATGAAAAAGGCCTATTAGAATATTGGGATAAATAAAATCTGCTCTTGGCCTCATTTCCGGAGACTTAGTGGAAGATCTTAAAGGGTTCAGAAGGAAGTGTTCTGAGGCCTGGAGGGCAGCAGAAGCTGCCTTTCCTGTTCGACACTTGGGGTTGCAGCTGCTGGGATCCACCCTGGCCCTCAGCTCTGACAGGGCGACAATGTGATGTTAGGGATGGGTGGGGGTTATCACGGGAAAAATGCCAGGAAATCAGGAATTCAAATCGCTCTGATTTATGCCCAGCTTGTCAAGTCTCGGGGGCTTTAGAAATGCTGAATATTTGCGCGCCGCTTTCAGATGTGAGCTGGCGCTAGCGTTTCAGCTGATTATTAACAATGGAGTCCCTGATGCTTCAGTGGTGCTCAGCTGGAACCTTTAAAACTCATCCATTCCTGCTTTGTGATGTGCTAGAAATTCTATGATTTAAGAAAAAAAATTTTATAGAAACATTGACTTTTTTGATCAACGTTTCTGAGACCCTGGGGGATCTCAGAAGCTCAAGGCTTAAGCATCCTTTATTTATGTCCACACATCTGAGCTGCTTTCTTATTGAATGTTGGAAATGCACATCAAGTCTGTACTAACGAAAAATTCTTTACTGAGGAAGAGACAATGCCAGCATGCTCATCTACCGCCCGCATCGTGGCTGCTTATTATGTATTTAAGAACGTTTGGTGCTGAGCAGAAAACCTGGTCCCTCCTGCCCACATGGTTACTGTAAATGCTTCAATCAATCCCTTTTATGCAGCATGGAGCACAGGAAGCACAATGTGCAGTGACTAAATGTGCCATTTAAATTCTTCTCAGGCAGAGAGGTCAAGAGAGAGGTGGGGGGGGAGTGGCAGGAGCAGAGATGGCCGAGGTACTGCATTCAAATGTTTTTGATAGGTTTCTAAGATACACGTCTTTCTCCGGAGCAAATGCATTCATGTCCCAGGAAGGAAGCCGACAGGGAAAACGCTAGCTGGTGAGCTCATGAGAAATGCCAAAGGAGTTGTTTGTGCCGAGCTTCAAATATCAGGGTTTCTTTATTGTGGAGCGTTGAGGCTCAGCATCAGACAGAGCGTTTCCATGACAACTAATAGATGTTATGTTTATTTACTGAGTGGTGGACCAATGACAGTGTCAGCAACTGACAGTTTGTTTTTTTTCTCCTCTTTCTCTCCTCAGTAAAGATTTGTTTTAGTGGATGAAAATGGCACCGTCTTCCGTTTTATTCATCCAGAGCTTCTATGGTGAAACTAAATAGCAATTTAAGCCGATGCAGTTATTCCATGAAACACACTTAATGTCCTATCACTTCAGGGGCCTTAGAGAATCTTTACAGTGGGCAGTTGCTGGCGAGAAGATGATTCACAAAGCGAAAAGCAAATTTTGGGTTTTATTCACTAGAAAATGATCTAAATTTACACAGGTCTCACTAATGTCCTCTAAATTCCACATGACCTTTTCTATACTTCTACTGATACATTCATAAAAAGGGCCAATTAAGACTCCTAACAGGACCATAGTCTCAGCAGGGATGGGAGATGGGCTGCAGGGTAGGCTAGAACAATTGGCCCCTGGTTATAAATAATGCTATATTCCACCATGTTATCTGACTGTGGCTTAATCTGCCCTCTAAATATTTGCAGTCAATTTTTAATGCTGAACTGGCTTCCTCCTACTATCCAGCTGGTGTGTGCTCAGGGGATAAAACACAATGTTAGCATTTGCTTTGAGAAAACACAATTAGGAAGGCAAGCTGCTGTTGGGGTGGGCTATGGATACTTACATGACATGTGCTAAGGCACAGAATTGCCTTTTTTCCTTAGTCCCCTCTCATAGTGCCTCTGTTGTGGCTCTGAGTAATGTGAACAACTGAAATTTGAGATACTTCTGGCTTTTGAGAAAAAGGAACAAAGTTAATTGGTGGCTATTTGGAGGCACTCACATTATCATTGCCTGAAAATATACTTCTCCAACAAAAAAAGACATTTGTTTCTCTTAAAACCCTCCTATCACTCCCCAGAACGTCTCTGTGGCAAGTCTGTTTCTTACACTACTACACAAGCAACTTGAAGGCTGGACTGTGTCTAGTTCATCTTTGTGTCTGCAGCACCCAACCTGTTTCCAGCACAGCAGGCGTTGGGGGAGTGGGTAATGTATGGGTGAACTGTCTCAAGCCAGCTCCCGAGTCTCACTCTTGGTGGGAAGCAATGTTTAGTTCTGTGAATGGAACATCGAAATGACTGACCGCTTAGGAATGAGAGACAGCATTCCTCAATGAGATGTTCTTCTGTTATGTAGGGTACATGTAGAGTACACATATGGGGGGTGGGGAGAGAGAGACAGAGAGACAAAGAGAGAGAGAGACAGACAGAGAGAGAGAGACAGACAGAGAGAGGGGGAGAGAGAGAGAGAGAGAGAGAGAGAGAGAGAGAGAGAGAGAGAGAGAGAGAGAGAGAGAGAGACTATAGAAAAAGAACAGAACAGAGAAGTCAGTTCTGGGATGTCTTTACCTGCCTACATGTGAGCTGTGGGAGAGGACACTGGCTACCTGTAAACTTGGGTTTTTGTTTCTACTTACGTCTTCTAGTTTCAGATCAAATGAAGAGTTTGGACCGGATCAACTTTTCTTATCTTGTATCCTGATGGACAACAATGTATAGAGGGTGTTAATAGCTTGTCTGAATCAACCAAACAAAATAAAGAGCACCGTGAGACTGAGCTAAGTTTCAACAGGAAGGCGTAGAGGACAGGAGTAAGCAAGGTCCTAGGGAACAGGCTCTGCTCTCTGAAGTCTTCTGGGAGTGCTGCAGCAGGCTTCTGAACAGATGAAACCTGACATAAGTCTGTCCGCACTGCTCCAAGAGACCGGAGGCTGGGCAATGCATCAGTAACAGCAGCGGATTTCTCACAGTTCTGGAGGCTGGAAATCCAAGATCAACGTCTGGTGAGGGCCTTTGTGCTATGCCTTCACACGGCAGAAGGCAGAAAAACAAGCTAGGACAAACCATCTCTTTGCATATGAGGTCTTATCCCTTTAGCCTCAGAGGTGCCTTCATGGCCTAATCACCTGTTACAGGGTTCATCTCTCAGTGTCAAAATTGACAACTCCAGACACAGGAAAGGACACATTCACAGCGAAGTCCCAGGTGAAAGTCCTAGAAAAATAGTTTCTTTGATAATTGAAAATCTTGCTGAGGGAAATCTCTGAACTTCCTGGATCTGAACTGGTGGTTCCTTCCCTGGAGGGGCCCGAGCTGAGATTATGGAAACTCTGGGTTTTATTTCATCAGATCTTGCTCAGTGGGATTTTGCTTTAGAAACTTGTGTTTTACCAACACAATAGTCCCCCAGAAAAGGAGACCACCTAGACAAGCTTGTATCACTTCTTTGTGGGTAGTCTTCACTCACTGTAATCACTAGCAGTATTCTGATTACCAGCTCCCCACCCCTAAATATAGGCCAACTTAGATTTGGAAACTAAATGACCTCAGCAGCATTTTCAGTGTTCAGTTGGAAATCTTTCAAGCAGAAGCCCTGGGATCTTGCAGAGTACAGATCTTAGAACAGGAGGAGAAGGATAAGAATATGCTTATCTTCTGACACAGTAAGTTTTCTTCTCTCTACTTCAGGTACTGTTACTAAATTTGTGATCACCAGTGACAAGAACTAACGACCGCCTGTGAGATCTGAACACATGGGACTCGTCTGGGAAAGGAAGGGCGGAGGGTAGCACTTATTGACCGTCTACTGTAGGCCGCATTTTATGCCAAAGGTTTTGTATCTGCTCTAGGACATTCCAGGATGAGGAGCCCCTTTATGCACACAAAACCCTAAAGCTCATCATGACACAGGGCCAGAGCCCAAACTCTGAAGCTTAGACTATCCAAGTGTATGAATACGTATGTCCAAGTGTGTGATACATGTCGGAATGTTCTACCGAGCAGACAGAATGCACTCCTCAAGGGAATTAACACTGTGGAGAATTAATCAGGTCAGAGTAGCAATAAAACACAAGGAGAGGGCATCGCTGGCTTGGGTCGTCAGGTGGAATCACAGGCTTCAGGCTTCAGTTATTATCTGAAAAGCTGGTGGGCTCCAGAGGCGCAGTTGCAATCATGGCTAAATAGAACTCCTGTGCTTTGAGGATCTGTGGCCACAGGGCAACCTGAGAAATAACGCAGAGGGATTGTTACCTTTGCTGGCTGGTTTTATGCCAACTTGACACAAGCTAGAGTCACCCGAGAAGAGGGAACCTCAATTGAGAAAATGCCTCTGTTAGATCCAGCTGTAAGCAAGCCTGTAGAGCATTTAGTTAGAGATTCACCTGGGAGGGCCCAGCCCATTGTGGGTGAGACCATGTTGGGCTGGTGGTCCTGGGTTCTATAAGAAAGCAGGGTGAGCAAGGCATGAGGAGCAAGTCAGTAAGCAGCACCCCACCACGGTCTCTGCATCAGCTCCTGCCTCCAGGTTCCTGCCCAGTTTGAGTGCCTGACCTGACTTCCCTCAATGGATTTGGGATCTGTAAGGCAAATTAACTCTTTCCTCTCCAATTTTTTTTCGGTCATCACAGCAATAATATCCCTAAGTAAGACGCGACCCCAGACTCCAAAGCTTCAGGTGGGGCATGTCAAAACTGTAGACATTCTTGAGCTCCTTGCTGTCACCTTGTCATCTCAATGTGCTATTTCAGTCTGATTTCAAGGTCCAGCCTTTACAGTAACACAAATAGTAAAGTCGTTATATTGTGAAAAGGAAAACATGGGAGCTCAGTTGGAAAACATGGGAGCTCATTTGGAAAACAGACAATGAGATGGCTGTAAAGAAAGTTGTAGCAATAATGCATTTTTCTTTCTGCTTTCTTACCCTAACTGCCTCTTACATTATGCCAAATGGTCCTTAACCATGGCTGGCCCTCCACTTAACAGAGCCAGGTCTGGTAAATGCTATGATGTTCTCTCCCTCTTTGGTAATAATGGTGGTTTTATGTCCCCCTATGACAATGTCAACAGGTTCTGGTTGAGTCTAATTGCTGGCCCCGGGAAAGCACCTGTTCATTTTACTTTTATGGTACTTGTGGGCATTCTTCTGTGGCATTCTTCCAGCCAGAAGAGTACTATTGGAGCAAAGACATAGCGGAGCATTATGTCATTTGGAACTTAAGTTTTAGGTCAAAGAATAGAGTGCTTTCAAAACGTGGAAGCTGGCTCACTTCTAACAGACCCCATCACTTTTTCATTAGGTGTGTCTGCAAACATTAATTGGCCCTAGAGCACTGTTTTTTTTTTTTTTTCTTTTTAAAGAAGAGCATGTAACATTCCCTCATGCAGACTGAAAGCTTGGAAAATGATTAGAGTTATGTGACTTTAGAAGTGGAGGGGACATTTTGCAGACAGTTTCATGGGATTTTGAACTGTGCCTCACAGACCCAGATGAGCTGCTACGGGGCATGCTGGGATCCAGCTCCTTGGATACTGCAGGAAGTGGTTCCTCTGGTAATTCATTTGAGAAATGGCTGCACAGCGATGAGTAACCTCATGTTGTCCCTCTGTTCTGGATGATGGGGGAAATGAGGTCTAGAGATGATCTATAATCCTCAAGGTGGAATCCAGTAGCCAACTTGGGAGAAGCCCTGATCCGCTCACTCTGCACAGTGCAGCTTGGGGAGTGCTGCAGGAGCATATCACGTTCATGATTAAGTTCTGGTTTTTGGGAGTTCAGGAATGTTTTTCACACCTCACCCCCTTCAGTTACAAGTTCTCTATGTCGGTTGATACCCACCATTTGAGAGGCTGTGGTCTCCTGACTCTTCCACGTTCAAACTGGAGACAGCCAAGAGTTAAGAAACAAATTCCAAGTGTAACATCTCAACCGCACGCAGCACAAATCTCCCGAGGACGATGCGCCCATGCTGCAGAAGCTGATACCCACGATCTCAGATTTCTTCGACTCCACTTTCCTGATTGGGGTGCTCTCGACCTCCCAGTAGCTTCAGCTCCTCTAATAAACACCCTGCTACTGAAGATGATATCAAAGCAGAATTGGTTTTGCTGGATTCTAGCCGTGTAGGTTCCTTTGAGAGGGTGGACATAAAGAGAGGCAGGCAGGTGGCGAAGAAATTGCCACAGGAAGCCAGAAGGAGAAAATGAATGTTAAATAGTCACCTAACACATGGCAGGTAGACTTGAATATATCTATCTACTTATCCCGCCACATAGGGAAGATGGTATAAATTAATTCTCATGGGCTCTACATAATAATAGTACAAGAGGAGAGCTCAGGAAACCATTGTCTGGATGACCAAGAAAAAAAAAAAAACTAAAACAAACAAACAAGCATCCAATGAGCCGCACTGTCTTCATTCTGAGGACTCTAGAAGTCTCTGTTGGGCATAGTCTCTTGTCAGAAAGAAGAGAGCTTAGCAAGTCACACACTGGTGACAATGATCTCTCTGGAAGTGGGACACGTGGCGTGCCATTTCTGTGTACGGTCTGTGGCCAAGCCTCATGTCAAGGGGTGAGATGACTCAGCCCTTTGGGGAAAGGACAACAGATTCTCTGACGGATCATACTTAAATGGCTCAACTAGTTCAATGTTTTATACTCTTTTGTAAAGGACTGAAACTGTTATAAACTTAATTTGGTGGTAGGCAGGTGCAGTAGAGTATTCCTGTAATCCTAGGTACTATAACCCTAGGCTGAGGCAGGAGGGTTGCAAATTTGAGGCAACCCTGTCTCAAACTAAAATAATAGAATAAATTAAAACAAGTGGCCAAGGATATAACTTAGTGGTCCTGGGTTCAGTCTCTAGTACCAGAAAGAACTGAATGTGATGCCTCTTTTGGTGTGAGAACTTTTACACACCGTCCACCTTCAGTTCTTCTATTCTTACTGCCGTTGGGAGTGGGTGGTGGGGGCGGGTCTGAGACCCTACTACCAGTAGAAATGAATAGAGACAAAGTCTCTAAGGAAAGTTCTACAAGGTAATAAAAATAAATTTGAAACGGGTGGCTTGGCAGCACATATTTTAGGTTACACTGCAATTTAAGAATTATCTTATTTAACAGAAACCTCTCACGAAAGGAGGCGCTTCCTTGGCTTTCCATGTTGAGAGAGCGGCTGCCTGCTGGCATGGCAGCAGCCCTTCCCAGCAGCTGGTGCAAGGGTCCATATGCCATCAGAGCTAGTGTTTGGGGTTCAGACACTCACATCTCCCTGTCTCTGCCAGCCGCCTACCTTCTGTACAGGCTCTGCCCAGGGGTCAGGGATGCAGCCTTCCAAATCTGAAATCACCTCATTTTCCCAGGGCACAGCTGCTTCCTGAAAGGTGTGAGAACAGAAGGAAAATGTCCATTCTCCAATCCAATCCCCATTGTGCTTCTGGCTCTTGGCTTTGTGGGCATCACCTCCTGGGCCAAGCGGAAAGGAGGCTCAGAGGCATCCATTATGTCCTCACAGGCCCTTGGCGGAGACAAGCACATTTATAAAGTGCCGCGCCACCTCCTTGTGTTGCCTCTGTGCTTGGTTTTCTGAGTGGCGTGCTGAACACATGGGTAGCAGTGGTTGTCCCTATGTACATTCATTTCTGGGATAGGAAAGAGCAAATTGTTCTCGGATGATAAGGAATCGTGCTCTCCTACATCTCGGAAGTGTGCTTTGCTGTCCCCTGGCTTGGGAGCCAGCTGTCACTGCTGGCTCTGGGCTGTGTTTTGTCTTCAGTGTGTGTCTCCCACTCCCTGCCCTTCCCACCTCCCTTCCTACTCTGTTTGGGGAGTTGTTTGCTTCTGTGTATTGTTCAGTAAGGAATTCACACAGCTTGCATTTCAAAAGCTGCTGAGCAGCCTGCAGGACCAAAGGCACTAGGTTGATGTGGGAGGGACTGACCTCTCCAGAAGGCCGCAGTGAACTTTCCTGTCCCCCACCGCCTCTTCTGGATGTCTCCCAAATGAATACAGACCGAAAACATAATATTGTTCTTTATCATTTTGTCTTCTGTCTTTGTCCCCTAAGAGGCAAATTGCAGTGTCTTTCTGACTTGGGGATGCAGCAGAAGTTGACAAATTAGAGTGCTCAAGCAGTCTAATTCCTTGCTAGGAACCTCAGTATCAGAAGCAGAGACAGAGTTCCTGTGTCCAGCACACAGACCCACACCTTCCACTCCTTTTCATTTCAAATAAAAATCATCCTGCCTCCAGCGAACGTCTTAGAAGGAAATTCTAATAACACTGTCTGCAATTATGGTGCTTTTTTTTGGTGTGTGGGGGGGAACGGGTGGGGGGGAGGACGGGACAGTAACTTTTGGGCTAATCATGAGAGTAAAGAGACCTGGAATGTTGTTAAGTGAAGTTCAACGATGAAATGGGTGTGCCCTGATGTATTCCACAGTTCTTTTCAGCCCGGGGACCACAAGAATCCACATGCACCATGTTACCTAGTCAAAGGAGCTGTGATGGAGAAGGCAAGCGGAGAGGCCCTTTCTAAGTTTCCTCTTCCCTCAGTCAACGCGCTCTCTATTCAGATGTCTATGGTCTGGCCTTCTCAGCGCTCCAAGTTTATCTTTGGGTGCAGGACAAGCAAACGATGGGCCAGGCACCAGAAGAGAACCAGGCAGAATAACAACAAAAAGATCCATTGCCAAGATCATGGAGGAGGCGGTGTGGCAGAGCTAGCCACTTGACTGGCAGTGCAGGGGCTCTGAAGCCGGGACATCTGCGAAGCTTGTCGCCTTGGGAGGGAGGGGAGACTTTTCTGTCTTGGCCTTTGCGATTCCCTGTGCTGCGCCTCCTGCTGAGTTTGTTCTTGGCTGCTGCTGCTCTCTTAAGGCAAGCCAGATGCTGTGGGGAGCCAGGTTAGAGGCTGGAAGTTCATCCACCATTGTGATCTGAAAGCAAAGGAGAAAATGTGTGACACACGGAACGGACTGCTTAAGGGAGTCTTGATTCCATTCTGAGAGTGAGCCGAGGAGCGACCTCCGTGGAACCACAATGGTCACTTACAGAATAGGTTTGAATGCTGGAGTTTTCCACCTCTGCTGAAGGCACACAGTCTGTGGATTGGTAAAGGCTTATTGTGAGCCTCTCCTCAGCTGTGTGGAGAAGTCAACAAAGTGGGTTTTGTTGTCTCTGGAAAATTCACTAAGCTCCTTGGCTGCTCTGTGGCAGGAGAACTGTCCTCTAGGTTTTGTGTGGATGGTTATGAAGGAGCAGGCTTGATCTTCTCAATTCTGGCAGTAGTAAGTGGCTGGGGAAGAAAGACATGAATTAAGTTATTATGAAGTTTTAAAAGTCAAAGAATTTCCTGAGAACCTAAGGTTAAGGTCATGAAAAGTCTAGACAGCCTGAGGTCCCTCAAAGTTCAAGGCCTTCTTTAACCCTAGTCTAACCAGGTCTGGCCTTCACTGGGCCTACTCTGCCAGCACACATAAGCCAGCCTGTGCTCTCTGGTTGCTTCAGTCGGTACAACCACATTTCAAGAACAATACAAGTCCAAGGACACGGAAATGTCTGTGAAAGATTGGCTGAGGGACACTTTCTTTCTTTTTTTGATCTCAACAGTTTTTTTCATAGACATCTTCAGAGAAACAGAAATATTGAATGTATGGTAATATCCAAGGATGCTGGAACTATCATATCATGATTTCATATCATATTATCATATATTATATCATGATAGAATTATCATCCTTGGATAATATAATTATTGGTGTGTAATCTGCACCTGTGTCAAACAGCCCCAAGAAGGAAGTTAAGTTCTTTGTAGGAAACACAGACCTGGTACTGTCATATCTAGCATGGTTTCGTCCTGGAAACATGACTGGGGCAACTCAGGAAGGAAGAAATGCCAGATCTGAAAAAACACCAGATACACATGCAGCAAAGTTGGGACTGGGTGGGCTGTGCTCACCCTGATGGATGGAACCTACTGTGCAACCCAGAAACTCATTGCATTTGCTATGCACAGCATGAGGAGGAGGGGGTAGCTAGTCTTGGTGGTAGGTTCTGTAGTGGAGCGGTCTCAGGTTGTATACATCTGGAAGAGGAAGGTGGAGTCTATCCTTTCTGCAGACTGTCAAAATCCACATAGAGACCAGGGAAGGCTCTGCCACTTCCCTAAACATGACCTGGGGAAGGTTTTGCCATTCCTATGGGCCTGGGACATGTCATGCTCTTGTCAACAGCACACATTCACTTAGGACTTCATCTGCTCCCCAGGGAGTACTGTATATCTGGTCCCAAACTCTATGGTTGGGGAGCTTGCAGGCCCCAGGGTGAACCCACTACTCTTATTCTGCTAAATGGACACAGTACCAAACTTCCTTCTAAGTTCATGCCTCTATGTGCCATTCTCAGACCTTACCAGAGCACTTTCTTTGTACAGTGGATAGGGCTAATGCAGAAACTCACAATTAGTCAAAGTGCAGAGAGTAAGTGTCGGTGGAGGCGTCAGTCACAAATGCAACATCTGTATCATATCCCCTCCCTGAGGCTCAGGGACCTTTGTAGAAGAGGTGCTAGAAAGATTCTAAGAACCACAAGTCAGGTTGTGGAGAACCAGAGCGAAACAGTGTCTTGTGGACATAGCTGGACCTCTGTACTCATGAGCTCACAACAGCTGTGTCTGTCTGCACAAGACCTGTCCAACATCAGTCCAATCAATAATCTGCCATGGGGGTGGGGCAGTTTTGGAGCACCCACCCCTAACTGAGGAGCTATTGACAGTAGACAGCTTCCGGGGGAAGAAGAATCAGTTTTCTTTAAGGGTGTGGGTCCTGGAAGGTCGACCATTCTCCAGTGGGCGGCCCCATTCCTATATGGACAACACAGATTGGAGTCAGTGTGTTGTTTAAAAAGCAAAAGAGGATGTAGAGTTGGGGTGTGAATTATGATCAAAATACATTGTATGACATTACCAAAGAATCAATAAAAAGATTTTTAAGTCCATTGAATGTTAATGTATGAGGTAAGCATAAATAAGACAAATGGACAGAATTATGGGAAGGCATATTTTAGATTAAACAAAAAAAGGATAATTTTGATCCTGGGAATGTTTCAAGATAACACAGGTAGCTTGGCTGCTGGTGCACTCCCTTTCCTTCAAGGTGTAAGCCAAAGCTGAAAAACTATTTGTCCACCAACCAGTCTCAGGGACGAAAAAGCAAGGGGCATTTAGCATCATTATCTAAGGAGCTCTGGATCCATGATCCCTGAACTTGAATGTAAAATTAGGTGCCTGTTCTGAGGAATTTTGTCCTTTGCATTTTAGTTACAGCCTCTTTAGAGGATGAGCTGATGAATTAGCTGTAGCTTTCCATGGAAGTTTCCAATTATGAGTCAAGGGCCCCACCCTCAAACAGAACTGGTTTGCTAAGAGCAAGAAACATTTGAAAATGACTTCTAACATGAGAGACGGGAGTTTGCCAGGCTTGGAGGTTCATGCACACAGTCGACTGAGGTGCGAGAACTATGGGCTTGAGGCCAGCCTGGGCTAAAGAGTAAGGCCCTGTCTGAAACACTGAAAAAGAAGCTACTCATCCAAAACAAAGAAACAGAGACAATACAGGAAGAAGACAGATGGAAAAAAACAAAAACAAACCCAATAATAGCCAATAACACTTCATTAACATCCCCAGAGAACTAAGAACACATTTTATGAGTCAATGAATTGGAGATTACATTAAAAGAAGAGCCAAAGGACAAAGATCTTGGAAATTAAAATTGATATCAGACATGAAAATTTCATAAGAAAGAATTGAAGTCAGAGTTTCAGAAATCTAAAACATTGAAAGAGATAAACATGACATGGAGACCAGGGGAGTATGGAACAAGTCAGGGTTAGTCCAGGAATTGAACATTAGCATATGAGTGACAGTTGGGTAAAGTGAAGAGATGCACAGGGCTGGGGCTCTAGTCACAGGTGATAGTGTTGCTCTCAGTACCAACACCAAACAAAAACAAAGAAGCAAGTGTGATTTTTATTGAGTCAGGGATAATTTGTCATAACTCTAACCCCAGCACTTGGGAGGTAGATGCAGGAACAGCATGAGTATGGGACTAGCCTGGGCTACACAGCAAGTTTCAAATCAGCCTGAGCTATAGAGCAACACCTTATCTCAAGGGTGGCGGGAAGAAGGGGAAGAGAAGGGATTCTTTAAAATAACTCAACGGAAATTTCCTAGAACTAAAATATGTGATGCTCCAAAGTAGAAAGGGCCCATCAACCAAGTTCTTTAATTTACTTTAGTAGATGAGAAATGATCCATATCAAAGTGTGTGTGTGTGTGTGTGTGTGTGTGTGTGTGTGTGTGTGTGTGTGTGTGTGCATGTGTGTGTATGAAATTGAAGGTTATGTCAAGGTGTGTATGTGTGTGAGAGGGAGAAATTGCAGGTTACTGGGTTAGGCATACTTTTTTAGATTTGCAAAAAGCCCAACAAAACCAGGCTGCATGACAAAGTCAAAATCTGGGTAGAATTGAATATTGAACAGGAACTAGTACAGATAATGGATTTACTTGCTGTAAAGGGAAAACTGTGTTGTTGTTTTTTTTTTTTTTTTCCTTTGGGGGCCCACCACCCAGCTCCCAAATAAATCACACATGGAGGCTTATACTTAATTATAAATGCCCAGCCTTAGTTTGGCTTAGTTTCTAGCCAGCTTTTCTTAAATTATCCTGTCAACCTTTTGCCTCTCAGCTTTCTTATTCTCTTACTTCTGTAAATCTTACTCTTACTCTGTGGCTTGCTGTGTAGCTGTGTAGCTGGGTGGCTGGCCCCTGGAGTCCTCCTCCTTCTCTGGCTCCTTCTTCACTCCTCCATCTCTTTTCTTCTCTCTCCTCCCAGATTTCTACTTCTGTTTATCCTCTCTGCCTGCCAGGCCCGCCTATCCTTTCTCCTGCCTTGCTATTGGCTGTTCAGTTCTTTATTAGACCATCAGGTGTTTTAGACAGGCACAGTAACACAGCTTCACAGAGTTAAACAAATGCAACATAAACAAAAGCAACACACCTTAAAATAATATTCTACAATAAAACTGTTTCCTGGTCAGAATTTTATAGTCAGCCACATATTAGAGGCAGTGGAACAGAGGGATTGGCAGGGTCAGAAATTGAAGATTTTCATAGGTCAGCAATATACTCATTGGTAAGGTACTTGCCACTCAAGCCTTGAATTTAATCCCTGGAATCCATATGGTAGTAGGAGAAAATGGACTCCCACAGGTCATCCTCTACATGAGTGCTATCCCATGTACATACACACACACACACACACACACACACACACACACACACACACACACACACGCAAATAAATAAATAAGTGAAAAAACAAGATTCTCACATATCCAAAACATTTTATAAACAACAGCAAATATATAGATAAGGTACACACCAGACCTACTGTTCCCTGGGAAAATTCTTGATGAGAAGATCTGAGAAGTGAGTATGAAGTTCCTCTGTTACCTTTCACACAATGGGAAGAGCATAGTCAGACAGATCCAGACTACAGACTGGAGATAATACTTAGATATTCCAGCTGTGGAGTATCTGACTATTTGTACTGAAGAGTCAGGAGAACATAAGGCAGCTTGAAGTGTGCCAGAGTCTAGAACACAATGGCAATAGCAGTTGTAGGAGATTTAGCACCAACTCTGTCACTCTGCCAGGACACTGTTTCTAATTAGAGATAGCAACAGACCTTTCCTCAGAGAAATCAAGGGTTAGGATCCAAGACGTGAGGTTACAGCTGCAGTAAGTACAAACTGGGATAGTGTTTTGTTTTTCTTTTGTTCTTAATCTTTGGCATTCCTGGTTCCCGAGCACCAGCCTTTCTCCTGGGGTGATTGGAGAACAATGCAAACCATTGTCAAGGGATGGAGTTGACTGCCCGAAGCATCGAAGCATCGGGCACAGTCTATTTGAGTCGAGCTTTAAAGAAGTCAGTTCTTTACCCTGGGAATTCAGGGGACGAGAGTCCTGGACAAGTAAACCTCTTCCTCAGAAGTGATCGGAAGCTTATGTCACGGGCACCTTTTCTGGGAAGACTCCTGGATGTGTTCCATCTAGCTTGGGGAGCAATACAAGAAATAGGAGGTCAAAGGGGATGCAGAGAGAGGATGTAAAGACAAGCAGCAGGACGACAGCGAAGGGGGAGCGGTGGGACTGCAGGTGGGAGGGGCAACCTCGATGGGAGCATGCGCAGTGTGGGAGAGGCGTGTGAAACAGGTAAACCATACATTTATAAAGCTTTATGTAGGTGTAACTGGACTAGAACAACCTGGATGTGCTTAAAATGTACAAGCTCATTAGGTCTGCCCTATTATCCACCCAGGAAGCCACATCCCTCTCCAAGCAAATGCTGTTTGTTGGCTATGATAGAGTAGGACATTATCTTCTTGGTGCCTTGTGTGTGGTGGTGCATGCCTGTACTACTAGGCCCAGGGAGGCAGAGGCAGGAGGATCTCTGTGAGTCCGAGGCCAGTGTGTTCTGTATAGTGAGTTCCAGGTCAGCCAGAGCTTCATATGCAGACCCTGCCTCAGCAGGCAAAACGAAAGTCAGACCTTTGCTGGGGGTATAGCTCAGTGGTAGAACACATTGACAAAAAATCAATTACTTGCATTGACTACAGCAGTTTCACTGTGCAGTTTTATCTCAAAGTAATTCTTTTCAAGCCATCTTGTTTATCCCAGTCCTTTGCTTTTCCATATGAATTTTCTTAAAACGTTTGAGGATTTGAATAGTGATAGTGACGAATCTACCAATGAACTTGGGGAGACAGGACATCGAATCAATTCTGAGTCTTCTGACCCATGGATACAATGTAATTTTTCATTTATTTGGACCCTTTCTAATGTATTTTCCTAGTAAATTCCAGGCAAGCACTCTATCACTAAGCCACACCCCCAGCTCTTGTTTCCATTGATTTTCACACTAATATCTCAGGAGTTTTGAGACATAGTTCTATACACCTTTTGTTAGATTTACCCTTATATGTTTCATGTTTTCTGGTAGAATTATAAATAGGACTTGTTTACTTAAAAATGTC
Source organism: Peromyscus californicus insignis (assembly GCF_007827085.1). Lineage (NCBI taxonomy): Eukaryota > Metazoa > Chordata > Mammalia > Rodentia > Cricetidae > Peromyscus > Peromyscus californicus. The sequence goes on from NW_026294584.1 coordinate 68,336,937, forward strand.
ATAAACACATTTTATTTATTATGATTGTGTTTGTAGGCTTGTGGGTGCCAGAGCAGACATGTGGAGATCAGAGGACACTTTGCAAGGACAGTTCTCTCCTTCCTCCCTGTGGGTTCCAGGGATTGAATTCAGAATCATCACTTTCTGCCTTTCAATCGTGAGTATAAAGAAATATGACTAAGTTTTGTATGTTGATCTCGCATAGAGCTTACTTGGGTTGTTTCTTGAGGACTCCATAGGATCATCTATGTAGATAACCATGTTGCCTGTCCACAGTGACTAAGTGTGAGGCAACCTACTTTATTTTCTCACTTATTGTACCAAGTGGAACCTCCAGGACAATACTAAATAACAATTACGTGGTAGGATTTTCTGCAGTAGAAATCTTTCAGCATGTTGAGGTGTTCCTTTCCAGCTTTGGTTTTATGAGATTTTAAAAAATAATGAATCTTAAGTACTCTTTATGTGTATATTGAGACACACAGGTGTTTGTTAGAATAGTAACATGGAGTTTTATTTTGATTTGGATATTATTGGTCAACCTTTAAAAAGCTGGGAGTGTTATACAATCTAAATTCAGATTTATAGCAATGAAAACAGTGGAGCCTTGGAACTAAGGCAGACAAATAAATCAGTGGAACTAAATGAACGGTTCAAAATAATTCCATATTGCTCTGGAAAATGGATCCATGACAAATGCAAAAGAATTAGTGGAGAGAAAGAGTAATTGGCATGCTGCTGAAATAATTGAGTATCTGTTCAGAGCCTCACAAAGCCTTGGCATGACACCCCTCGGTCATGTTGTATTATCCCTTTTAATATATTGTTGGATTTATTTTGCTAAAGTATTCCTAAGAGCTTCTACATCTGTGTTTATGAAGGACTTTCATTTTTCCATGAATATCAGAAACTACTTTTTAATGTTTTATTTATGTGTGTGTGTGTGTGCACACGTTCGTGTGTGTGTGTGTGTGTGTGTGTGTGTGTGTGTGTGTGTGTGTGTGTGTGTGTTTGAGGGTGTGCATGTATATGGCAAGGCAAATTTGGGGAGATCAGAGGACAACATGCAGGACCTGATTCTCTCCATCCACTTTGTGGGTTCTGGGGATTGAACCTAGGTACTTAGGCTTGGCAACAGGTGTTTGGACACACTGCTTCATCTCACCAGTCCCTGAGAATCTACTTTCTTACAACAAAACCAATTCTGGGATTTTAATAGAGACAGTAGAAACTATAGATGAACTTGGGGAGAAACGGCACTTTGTATGGTTTGCTATATTGTTTTTGTCAAGTTTTGGTTTCAGATAATATTGGTCTCAAAAAGCTAGTAAGGACTTGTCCCTCTTACTTGAAAATTTGGTAGAATTTCTATGAGTTCTTCCTTATTGTTTTGTCCTATCATTAGTGAAACCATCTAAGGCTGGAGTTGATTTCGTGGGAAAGTACTCTTACAAATTCCATTTCGTTACTACAATTAGGCCTATGAAGGATTTCTTCTCTTGAGTGACCTTGGGCACGTCGTGAATCCATCAAAAACTCCATGCATTTCTTCTGGGTCTTCTAATCATCCTGCGTGGAAGCTGTAGACTTGTGTGGGTGGCACCTCTCCCAGCCCTTAGTCGAATCCTTTGCATCTTCTACTTCCTCCTCATCAGCCTGGCTGACAATTATCTTATCAATCTCTTTATTTGGTTTCTGCGACCCTCACCCCCAAGCAGTATTGGGGAGGGGACCAGTTTCCTCCCAATTTGGGACAAACACTATCACAGAGACACAGTTCTAGTACGAGTCCTCAGTGATTTCCACTCTGATCTTAATTTTACCCCGGTTTTGTTTACATCAGGCTTTACTGTTATTCTTCTTCCCTTATTATTTATTTATTTATTTATTTATTTATTTATTTATTTATTTATTTATTTATTTATTTATGGTGGACACTGAGGTCTTTGTTGGCCCTTTTTAATGGTGGCATTCCCTATTCCACGTGTATACTCTCTACTAGTGTAACTTTTTCTGTGAATTCCTCTTTAGACACGTCCCACCAAGCTTGGTTGCTGAGGATTGAGCCCGTGACCCCGCACATGGCGGGGAAGTGCTCTCCCTCTGAGCTATCGCCTCAGCCTTGCATGCTGTGTTGTCATTCTCACTCAGGACCAAGTACATTTCATTTACCGTTGGATTGCTTCTGTTTTCATGAGTTACATATTATTTTTGTTCCCCACATTTATAGATGTCCCCAGTTGTATTCCTTCTTTTGATTTCTAAGTAATATCTGTGGTGGTCAGAGGACAGACATTGTATGACTTGAAATATTTTCATGTATTGAGTGGCCTTACAGATCTTGGTGCACGTTCCATGTACACTTAAGAAGCATGTGTGTTCTCCTGCTCGTGAGTAGAATTTCGCCTGGATATCAATAATGCCAAGTTGGCTGCAGTGGTGTTCAAGTATCTTACATCCTACTGATTGCATATACACTCATTCTTACCAGTTGTTCAATGAGGGATGTAGCAATCCATGACCATAACTTGATTTGTCTATTTCTTGAAGTTCAATCAGTTTTTGCATCATGAATCTTCATGCTCTGCTTCTAGAGTTGTAAATAGTTAGGACTGCTACATCCTCTTGCTGAGCTGACCTTTAGCTATGAATGACCTTTTCTGTTTCCCTAGCAGTCTTACTGGCTCCTGACCCCATTGATCAATAGCAGGAAATGGAGATCTCAGGTTCCAGTTAAGAGGAATTGGATTCTGCCAACAATCCGAATGTGGTTGGAGGCAGATTCCATCACAGAGTTTTCAGATGAGAACTCAGACAGTGAGTGGAACCCTGATGCCATTCCTGGCACCCAAGGATGAGAACTCAGCCACACTGCCCTCTAATGTCTGACCTTAGCTGTGAATACTGAAAACAGACTGTGCCCCGTTCTATGTTATTCTGTGTTGTGTAAAACAGTGTTTTTGCTTTTTTCTTTAGACTGTGTCTCGCCCTAGAAGACTCTATCTACAAGCAGTTTTCACTCTATTTTGAGGATGGGGAATGATTCTGTACCTGGGTGGACACCTGGGTAGCAGTATATGTCTGGCACCACTCACATGGCACAGATTGAGAAATGACTAATTCCTGAGTATAGGAAGGGTGCCATATTAGAAATTTATCAGACTAAATCAAGATTGCAGGGGCACATGAGTGTCTTAAAATCATATCAGGAAAACCAGGTTTGAGAACTTACCGGACACATCAGACTAAGAAAGTGTGCAGCTCCTTCACCAGGATGTCATGAAGAGACGGGCATCTAGCACTGTGATGGCCACAGCCTCCACAGACCTGTCATCTGACTACCGTGTGTGACAGGAGGAGAGCTCCTGACTGGCTCAGGGCTTCAGATTCACTTGTTCCCTGATGTTGACGTGTCCTAGTTGAACTACTCTCTGCAAAGCCTTATGCTCACCCATCTGGACCTGCTGTCCATCTGTCCATCTGTCCATCTGGTCCTTCTGAACCTGGTCCTGCCTTTGCTTTACCTCATTTCTGAAACTCAATTCTGACCCTGCAGCCTAGACACTGTTGTAGTCAGACATTTTCTCTGGTCCCGCTAAGCCCCCCTCCCCAGTCCCATGGCCTGCTTATAAAATAATCATTCAGAAGCTTATATTAATTACAACTGGTCGGCCATTAGCTCAGGCTTATTACTGACTAGCTCTTACATTTAAATTAACCCATAATTCTTAGTTATGTTTAGCCATGTGGCTTGGTACCTTCTCTCAGTTCTGCCTTGTCGTCTTGCTTCCTCTGTGTCTGGCTGGCGACTCCTGACTCAGCCCTTCCTCTTCTCAGAATTCTCCTCGTCTGCTCGCTCTGCCTATACTTCCTGCCTGGCTACCAGCCAATCAGCGTTTTATTAAACCAGTGTACAAGGGCATTATCCCACAGCATTCTGTGGCCAGCATCCAGTCTGAGGATAGGGAGAAGGGCTGTGAAATGCCGTCTCCTGGATATGGTTCAGTCAATGCAGTCATGACCTCAGAGCAGCCTACATTGGGCCCGTAGAAGACTGGGCCTATCCAGACCTATCCATGGATGGGGAGGAATTTACACAGCCAGCCTTACTCCTTCCTGCTTAACTATAGGCTACTAGTGCATTTGGTGGAGGTAATCGCTGTCTTTAGTTGTGTGTCCAACGGTGAGCCCAGCAGACTCCAGTGGATAGTTCTACCCCACGATCACACAGATGATCTTAATAAAACTGAGTGGGTCACAAAATAACAGCAACAATGACAATGACACCAAGAACAAGAAGTCATGAATGTGAGAAAAAGACTTGTGGAAGGGGAAGGTAATGGAGGTGGGAGAGAGATGGGGGTTATAATAATCAGAATGTATGTTATGCATGTATGAAATTGTCAAAGAACAAATTCCATGAAAGTTTAAAAAGAAAAGATGCTATCAATAAAAGGATAAATCACGAATTGCAAGAAAATATCCATAATGCATATTTCTAATCAGATATCAGAAAATAACTTTATAAAAAGAAACTGACAAATCAAAATGAGAAAACATGGCTGACAAATAAATCCATTAAAACATATTCAGTGTTATTACCAAATAAACATGCCTTTTAAAGGAGTTTCTAGTTCTCTCTTTAAATACTCACAATTATCCTTTTTTCAAACTTAGGAAAGTCTGTCTAATAATGACAACACCAGAATTGCTATTCTCCTGTCATCTATCATGTCTGCTGATTTTTATTCATGTGATTTTATTTCTTCGAGTGCCTGGTTAATTTCAATTATGTACCACATAATATGCACTAAAAGTGCTTGTGACAATAATTTGAGGCCCGAGACCATGCTGTCTTCCCCCACGGAGTCCTATCTTAGCTTCCACAGGACACTTGAAATTAATGACTATCTTACCAGGACCTTTGCCTGGTTTCAGAGGCCCAGATGACCCCGAGCTAGGCTCCTGTCTTTGGCAGGACTGTCTATTGTTTGGTCTTTTGAGGGCAACTTGCTGACTCTGTGTCTCAGAAGATCTCAGAAGCTCTGGCTGTTCCTCCCTTTGGTCTCCAGAAGCTATCAGAAGTCTGCCTCACCTTCTTATCCTTTCAGGCATGTTTTTCCAAAATTAACTCTGCTCACACCCTTCCTAGAGAAAGAGGCCTTATCTTTCCCCAGATTTGAGAAAGAAGTCTACCACTGAACCAGTTAATAGAATGAAAAGATTTCTATCAGTCTACATTTTACTTAACCTTTCCAACTCTGTTAGTATTTGCCAAAGCTTTCTTTAGACATAGAGACAGTAGCCTGCAGAGGAGGAATCAGCAGTCAGTCACCGATGCTTTCTTAGCACAAGACATTAGAGGACAGGTAATGGGGGCAGGTAAACCTGATCGATCCACAGAGCCATAAGAACCGATCAGCTGACCCTGTCTCTTCACCTTCCCAGATCGAAAAGACCACACATCTTTCTAAACCCCTCCCCACTACTTCCTGTGCCCTCCTATCTTGGTCCTCCAAAGCCTCTATGGTTAATTCTGTCCCGCTGATCATTGACTCCGTCCCCTGATTCAAAGTTTAACATTATTGGCAATTTTGGAGTGACTGTGCAAACAAATCTCCCTCAACAACACCTCATTTGCCTCTTCCTTCCCAGCACATGCTCTACAATCTAAAAAACCAAAGACATGGTTTCCCTTGATGGAGGTAAACTGCCCAAGGTGTGGCACACAGGGTAGTCTTACTTAGGCACCCTTTGTCTTAAGCACATGGAATCCCACACCAGGATCTGGACCAGTTGAGTTGCTAGAAAATGTCCTACACCACACACCAGTTCACAGGGTAAGGAAAACAAAACTGTGTGGGCTTGGGGTTGTTTGCTTTACTACCATTTGAAAAATAAACACATGTTGCTGACTGGAGTCAGTAGTCATGTTTTGCTCTGACAACTCTTAAATCAGTAACATGAATGAAGAGGGGACGTGAAGTTAAATACAAACCCAGTCTTGCTCTGAATGTTCCTTCCTTGGTCTCCAAGAATCTTAGAGCCTCCAGACTCCTGGCTCCCTTGGCAACTCTACTCTGTGAAAGGAGCCAAGTAGCCCTTGGAATTACCTTCCTAAGGAAACTGGGGGAGAGTGACAATAGCAAGAAGAGCCAGCTTAGATGATGGGAAACAGCTGCATGGTTACCGTCCAGAGCACCTCCTGGAAGGCCTGCAGCCTTTCATGGACTCAAAAATGACCTAGAGCGATTTAAAAAATGAACACTCATACATAGACACACACACACACACACACACACACACACACACACACACACACACACACTCAGACTCACATAGATTCTGTGCTTCTATTGCAGAAGGTCTGACTCATTGGGTGTCAATTGAAGCCCTGTTGTCTTCATTTTCAACACGTAAAATGTTAACTAACCATGGACTCTACCTTGGAGAAATCCCATTGTTGACACTAGACCCACGAGTCAGAAGAGTCATTTAAATGGGGTGGGATGGCCTCATTAATCCCATTTATTTATGTATTAAGTAAGGCTTAATCCTTTAAGCCCTACTCTCAGGATGATATAAGAAAGAGAGTCAAGCTTTTTAAGTCCTATGAGAAGCCATCAGTGATTTTATGCCATTAGCAATGATATAATTTAGTTGAATAAGGAGAATTATGGTTAGACTTCCTTTGTTTTTAGTTTATACATGCATATGATGCTTGGTTGCTTTCAACAGAGTTGAATTTTCTTTCTTTCTTTTCTCTTATGTTTTTTTTTTAAAACAAAGCTTCATTAGAAATGCATTTCATTACAAAGCTCAGAAAAACTGTCATTCCTATGACTATTCCAAACCCTGAATTCTCCTTGGTACCTCAGTTGAAACATTCATCTACTGACCTCATAAGAATTTTGTATGTGTATCTGTGATTAGATTATAGACTCCCTGCAGGTGGGGAAAGTTAGTTTCTAATTTTTGCATCAAGTACAGAAAATACTAGATAGTTGACAGCTAGAAGATGACCATTAACTATTATAGATTTCTCTCCCAATCATCCAACTTCATAAGAGGGTGTGAGTAGAATTCATAGTATTTTGCTAACTTTTCAGAATACTTAAAGATTGTTTTTCTAACTATGACTCAAAACTATGAAAATGGAAAGAAAATGTTGCTAAGAATATAGGTTCAAAATGAAAATGAATCTTGAAATGTTGGCTTCCAGAAATTTACCTGGATGATATAAATGCTTTCATTTTAGAAAAAAGAAGACAATATATTACATCACAGTTTTTTATTATAGTCTTTACTTTCCTCCTGTGTACTAGTTCTACAGTAATAATGCATAATAATAACCATGTGCCTTGAATTGAAATGAGAAAGGAGGAAATTGAATAGTCTACATGGCTAAAGTTGTATTTAGCTCTAAATTTAGGATCTCAGGTGAAGTGTGTTTCTCACTTTGAAGTTTTTAGGTCTCAGTGATCCATGTTTCAGCCCTGACATGTCTAAGGGTCCATAGTTTTTATTGCATGTCAATCTCTAGTATCAACACATCTCTGGCAGCCTGTTGCACCCTTTAGATCATCCCCCTGTGTTGGCTTCACTTCCGGTCAGGCTTAGCCACGACACGCCTTTCCCCTTGCCGCAGAGCATCCTGGGATCCTGTCTCTACGTGCACCCATGCTTCCTGGAAGTGCAGTCTACACAGCGCTAGCAGGGCATGCTTTTGATCATTGGAGAGTAAGGCTGAAGAATGACTTCCTCCTCTGTTGTTAGGTGGACAGTTGGTGGGGGGGTACCCTGCCTGTGACGACTCAGATGACGTCAGAGGGAGGGCTAGGTCCCCAGGTGCCTTTCTCAGTGTTCCGTGTAAGTCTTCCCTCCTGCTCAGGTCCTCGTTGGCTTCCTATCTTCCCATTCTACCACACCACCACCACCCACATCACCACCACTCTTACTTCAGAGGGTCACGCCAAGCAAGAACTCATACATGAGACATGAGTTCTTTCCTTTCGGAGGAATCTAAGCAAAGGAATTATGAAAGTCAAGAGGAATAATGGTGAGAAAATTCCAAGTGGTGAGCAACCTAAGGTAGGGTGGATGACTTTAAAACAGCTGCTGTTCCACTTGGGCTAACGTAAAATATACTTGTATTAATCACAGTGTGATACCTGGTTATTTTTAAAAGGTCTTTTTGGCACTGGGAGAGGGTTCAGTTGGTAAAGTACCTTTTGTACGTGCATGAGAACTTGAGTTTAGATCCCTAAGCACTATGTAAAAGTGTGACATGGTCACTTGAGTCTTCTAGCACTGGGAGTGGGAGTGGGGGTGGGCCGGTGGAGACAAGCAGATCCCTGGGTCTCGCTGGCCAGCCAGTCTTCACAGTTGGGGAACTTTGGGTTTGCTGAGGGACTTTGTCTCAGAAGAGAGAGTGGAGAACCATATTTGGAGTCAGCTGACATCAGGCCCTGGCCTCCACGTGCATGTGCACATCTGCATACACTCAAGCATGTGCACACGTGCGTGTGCACACACACACACACACACATGCACCCATGCACTCCCAAAAGGTAGTTTTGCAGTTTGGATCTAGTTCTAGGCAAGGTGTTTGTACTGCACTTGGTATATGTTAGGCTTCAACTAATCAACTTCTTTCTTTTTGAAATGTTACTTGTTTGTTCAGTAAACAAGGTGAGCCATCTACCCTCTTTCCCTTGCATCTGGGTTGCCACTTTGTGTCTTTTGCCAGCTCTAGCAACAGGACACGTAGCCTCCAGTTCTGACGACGACGGTAACTCTTCTGCTGTCTAAGGATGAGAAGACGGTAACTCTTCTGCTGTCTAAGGATGAGAGCAAACATTCAAAATGTTGTCACACCCAATTTCAGCTTTACCTAGAAAGAAACACTTCTTGGGGGAATCTAGTGAAATAACAAAATAAGGTACTCCACCCTATAAAGTCTTGGTGTATAGGAAATACTTGTGACAACCCCCCCCTTGCCCCAGTATCCCCTATATAAACCAAAGGGCTCTGTCATCAGTTAAGGTGTCACAATGGAGAAAGATGACTGGACTCTGAGGAGAGTCTTACATAGGGGAAAAGATTTGTATTTGAAGTCCATTTTTTGTTTTATCTTGAAACGGGGATCTCATTGTGTTGCCCAGATTGGCCAAGAACTCCTGGGCTTGAGAGATCTTCCTGCCTCACCCCCTACCCCCAGCTAGCTGGAGCTGTGGGCATGCATCACTCCACTTAAATTAAAAGTCGATTGTTTGGTTAAGTTGAAGATAAACAAGCAATTAAGAGTAAGACAGATGTGGTGGGGAGCAGCTGCAATACCAGAATCCAGGATGTGGAGGCAGGAAGGTGGCCTCGAAGTCCAAGAGAACCTGGGCTACATAGTGAGTTCCAGGCAATCCTAGGCTATAGTGTGAGACCAACCAATCGAACAAACAAACAAAAAGAAAGAAGAAAAAAAAAAGGAAAAGAAAAAGCGAACCATTCTGTTGAGGACCGAATGGCACTTCCTTCGGACGTTTCTGAGAGGGAAGAAATGAATCAACAATAAACAGTGAGCTCCAGAAACGAATTTCCCCAAACGATGATAAGAACGAAAGGATTCTTCTGCCTGAGTTCATACGGCTAAGGTCTATTTAAAATGATCCTGGGTACATCTAAGTTACAGAGTGAGAAATTAATATCTGTTCTTTTAAAATATTTAGAAAAACCCATGTTGTCCACAATCACCAAAGTTAGGCTATTGATTGACTTAGACTGATTCGTTGATTTAGATGAATTGTTTGGCTAGAGTGTATTGAAAGGAAGCCAGTCCCTTGAGAGCAACACGGCTAACACTAAAGCCTCTCTGTGAGAAAGACACTCATCGAGGAAGCTGGAGAAAGTTGGAGTGAGTGCTGTATCTGAGAACAGGTAAAAGGTAACACCACTTGACTGAAGCAAACCAGAGAACTAATTACATAAGAAACAAGAGGAATGGGGGAAGAAGAGGGCATGAACAATCATGATGAGTTGGGTGGAGGGGGGTGGTCGTGAAGCCTGGCCATTTATCACATGAAATATTGGGTTGAGTTGAGGTTGAGTCGTGTTGGACACCGCAGAGGCCCCATCCCCACTCCCTGAACCTTGGGGTAATCTTTAGACATTACCATTAATTATTTAGACTCAGAAGGCTGCAAAAACATCTTGATTCATTGGCAAAGTGACAAGCATATGGTGTGTTTTGCAAAGCCCGAGCTTTCTGTTGAGAGGGGGCTAACATTAATTTCTTACAAACCCTACAGGGACTTTCCAAGCCAGCCATTGTTAGCATAGTTCAAAGTTGCAGAGCTGGGAGTAGTTTTGAAAAGGAAGTTAGGTACCCATGAGTAGCTTTTTACCGGCCAATAAACAAGGAAGTTTGAAGGAAACACACATTTCTTGCAACGAGCTACGGAGTATGAGACAGGCCGGCAGTTTGATTGATCGTCAAGGTGGCAGGTCTATTTAGTGGGTCCTGCAGGATGGTGCTTAGAATCTGGGGTTCTCCACAGTGCTTGGCACTCAGATAGCCTTGGGTCAGGCCAAAGTCCTGCTTCAGATTCACTGAGCATGTGGCTTGATTCCGCTCAGCTACGCTGTGCTTGAGGGGTGTGAACAGCTCGCCTGCTCCTGATGCACAGGTGTGGGCAAGCACCTCCCTGCAGACCCCTGAGAGGTGGGGAAGAGTGAGTGGGGACAGGTGTGGTTGAATGAAATGAAAGGAATACAAAGAACCCCATCTCAGCCTAGATGTCCACTATTGTTTGAACTCTTCCTCACAGCCCCATTAATTTCAGCTCCCTAATTAAAAGTCCTGGTTAAATGTAGTGGCTCCATGGACACTAACTCATGCCTTGCTCTCCTAAATTATTGGTCAGCTCTTAGACCTCCTCAGAACTCCATCAGCAAGGCATGACCATGCTGGAATTTTGTTTATTGTAAAAGTTTACCACAGTCAGTTTGCACAGTTTAGTCTCTTGGGGCAATCTTAGTATAGATAAACAAACATTCTTGAGACCGAGAAAAAAGATGTCAGAATGGCAACAAAGAGCGAAGGAGGGGACCACTCATCCACTGGGCTATGGCACTGAGTGGGAAGGTGGAGGAAGCAGAGTCTACTGGGCAGCTCCATCTGCCCTTGAGCTGGCTGAGAATGAGGAAGGGAGGGTGAGTGGGTGTGGAACAACAGCTTGGAGGAGTGTTTCTGAAGGGTCCACTCTGAGATGAGATGGTCAGTGCTGGAATGTTCAGTGGCCACTAGAGCCCTTCTGCACAGGAATCCTTTAAGATGCTTTGTAAGTGGTTTCAACATGCTGCTGGCAAAACTCGTCCATGAATTTATACTAGAGATAGAAGCATCATGTTTTAAGAGACCTCCTTGTTTAAAATACTTTTATCTGATCAAAATCATTTTGGTTATGAGTAAACCATTTTCTTTCTGACCTCAGAGAGAATAAAGCATAAACAAGACCAAGCATCTCTTCTCATAGGAAAGGTACATCTGCATCACGGCCATCAAGATCACCGACCCTTGACCAAATGCTAATCCCAGTTCTGTTACTCTTTCCAAGTCCTGAAGCACATGTTAGGCTCTCCCACATATGAACTCTCTCCATACTCTGCACCTTTTACATTGGGGCTGGGGGGGGGGTCTCACATTTGCACCAGAACATTCTAGAAAATGCTAGTAACTTCCAAGAGCAGGCTGTCCCCCTAATGCACAGCTCCAATTTCCTTTTTTATCCATGATATTTTTATTGATTATTTGGGAATTTCACATCATGAACCCTGAGTACACTCACTTCCCAGTCCTGCCAGGTCTGCCCTCGCCCCTTGGGACCTCCAGTTTCTGTTTCTTAATCATGTCTTATCTATCCTGATGAATGGGTCATGGGGCAATATTGACATTGTTTCCCAGGTTCAAACCCAATTTCACTTCTCATCTGTGGATGCCACCTTCCAGCTCTCTGCCTCTCACCATCCCAAAGGAGCACTGAAGAACAGGGATGGTGTCTTGTGTATCTCAAGACCTTGACATGCAAAACTAGCAGGTGTGGGGAGCCAGCAGGGAGGAGGCCAAGAGGCACCCTCATCCTTCGAGTTTGCCTCTTGTCCAGTGCACGACACCTTACCCAACATTGCATCGTTCTCAGTGGAAATCTGTTCTTCCCGTGGGACCCTGCTCAGTTGTCCTATCATTAAACCCCTGAGATGCGTTCCTTCCCACGCTTCCTTCTCCAGAGGCCCTTATTACATAATCTCCAAGTGCAGTCTTAGGGGGCAAAGCAGATGCTTTATCTAGTTTTACCACCAGCTGACAGGGTTCTCGGCCACTGTAGATGTCAGGTTCACTAATAGAATAGGATGCTCCAAGAATGCCTGGTGGGTCGAGGAGAAAGGGGTGAAAAGATTTTTTAAAAAGGAGCAATTAGTCAAGAGTCGTCATAGTAAACCCTGAATGGTGTATGCGCATGAAAGCGTGCATGTGCGTTGGTGCATGCGTGTGTGTGTGTGTGTGTGTGTGTGTGTGTGTGTGTGTGTGTGTGTGTGTGTGAAGCTGGGCTAGCCTGGGATGGCATGACTGGTTAGCATGCTGGAAGAACTGAGAGACCAGTGTTTTAGAATTGGGAAGAGGAGTTTCAAGAAAGGACAGCTAATCGGCACAGTCTACACCCCAGATCCCGATTTTGCACACACGAGTTCCTCACTGATCTCCCCAACTCACCAACTCACCCTGCCTGCCTCTTCTGCCCTCTGCTCCCTGGATTTCTTCCACTGGAAACATCCTTGGCAATCCTGCCCCCCACACCAGGTACCCACCATCTCTCTGCCTGAGACACCTCTCTGCTCCTTAGAGCCTCCAACTTCTGAGTTCTCCCCGCAAACAATATTTTTCTATCATTCTCTGCAGGGCTGGCTCTCAGCCTTTCAGCCTCTTGCTTTTTTCCCTCACAGAACTGATTAGGTTTTAATTCTGTTCATGCTACAAGTAGCTTATATTTCCATTTCTGCCCTTAGTGTGTGGACCCCACAAAGGGTGAGACCTACTGGGAGAAAACCCAGAACAACAACAACAACAAAAACCCAAACAAACAAACAAACAAAAAAAGCCGCAGATGGACTCTGCTCCTGACCAAACTGTGTCCTTTGAGCAAGAGACTGGTTTTTTGTTTTTTGTTTTGTTTTTGTTCATTTGTTTTTCTGCTCCCCTCTTCTCTCTGGCTTCCCTGCAGGATGGGACCCTTTGTCACTCTCTGTCACTGATTCTTCAGTGCCCCCTCACTTCTGGGCCAGAATAGGCTTGTTCCAGGTCTACTTGCAGTGGTTTGAGACCAAGGCTCCTGCCTACAGATCTTGCTGCCTGAGCCTTTTATTTGCCATTTTTCTGCTCTGAAGAAAGTCAACGGGAAGGCACAGATCTCAGGAAGGTTTCAGCCCCAGGGAGACTCCTATACAGAGGGTACCTGATGGGATGGATTCACAGCTGCTCTGAGCTTTGGAAATGGGAGTGTAGGCTGAGTTGCCTCCCTCCAGCCGCTCTGTGGGGTGCGTGTAGAATCTCTGCAAACAGTCCCAGTGTGCTTATAAAACCTCAGGTCACTGACAATTGCAGAGCTCATTTGCTGTGGCCAATTTAGCGCTAATAAGCTGAAACTGGGCTTCGGGGCTTTGTTTCCATGGCACGCAAGCTCCCTTTAGAAACACATTTCCCAACCAGAGATTGCAGCCGTGTAGAGTTTCCCCTTCTCCTTTGTGGAAACTGACTTGGAAGCATTTCCCACTTAGCAGAATCACAGCTCTCATTTTTGTCGGTGAACTCCACGGGGTGGGGGGTGGGGGGGGTGGGGGGGTGGGGGGGTGGGGGGGGTTGGGGGGGACAGCTCTCAAGACATCCACCTGTGCAAAGATGGGGACACCCCGTTTTCCTACTGTCTGGGCCGTACAGGGGGGAACTGCCTCTGGTAGGGAAGTCTTCTCCTCCAAACCCAGTTGCTGCTGCTTGTGAGCAGCAGATCGGGCCACACATGTGACAGGGACCATTGTGGCAGGCCCTGGGCCAAGATACCCAGGTGGGCCTCAGAGCTCCCTCCTCCCAGGAATTCTGCAGGGTTAGCCCTGCTGGGGCTCACCCAGGGCTGTGCAGATGGCAGCTACTCCCTTCTGCCAGGAAGGAGCCCTCTTGGGAGCAGTCACTTCCGGCTAGGGGAGGCTGTCGTCACTCCCTGCAAGGATGAGGCACTTCATCTTGACTTGGAACTTGGAGCTCACTGCTCACGGGGAAGGAGCTGATCAGACAGGCTCCCACAATTTTCTCCCATTCAGAACAAGATGGGAAGGACGTCTTTTTTTTTTTCCCCCCCCCCACAGGCACAGATATCCCTGGCTCCCTTCAGGCAGTTCTTGTGGGTTCTGGAGCTTCCAGTATCTCCATGGCCACCAGCTCTAAGTTCCTCTGTAAACGCTGGCTTGTCAAGCTTGTCCCCAATAAAAGATGTCTTGTGTTCCCTCCATCTTGCTTGAGGACAGAGAGGGGAAGGAGAGACCCAAAATCCAACCCAAGCAGCACTTTAGCAGAAGTCTGGCAGGCGCATGGCCTCCCCCTCCCCAAGGGATGATTAGGGAGTGCAGATGTCTAATTGTCCCGGATGTGCCAAAAGGCTGTTAGGAGCTTACTTGTACCTTGGAAGTTGTGCCAAAAAAAATTCTCTCTAGTTCTGGGCAGAGACACTTAGAGACACCTCTGGGGCCAACTTTCTTTCATTACATTCAACTGAAAGTCAGGGTATCCTGAAGGAGAGGGTGAAGAGCGGTGGGGGCAGGGGGAGGGGAGGACGTCATGGGATAAATTAACCAAGAGCCCAGCTCTGCTGCCTCAGTTCCCTCCTGTGATCACCATCCACAGCTTTACTTCATGGCTTAGGAAATGCAACCACAGACAGACCCAGAGCCCAGGCCAGTCACTTGGTGTGACTGTAGGGACAGTGGCCAGGGGCCATGGTGGCTACTGAAATCTGTGGGATGGAGGAAAAGAGACAAAGAGGTAGAGAGAAGGAAGGAAGGAAGTGGTGATATGTTTGTTCGTCTTTGTTTTTGGCTTGCCTCTTGTACAAGCCTGGAGTAGAATAGTGGTGGAATGAGCGAAGGAAAACAAATATGAACTACAAACCAAGCTAGAGCAAATGACCGGGTGCAGTGATGGGCAATGACCAACCCTGGCAGGTGCTGGGCCTTCCTGCCTGGGGCCTCAGCTCCATGCCTTGCTGCTGTCCCCCATCACTGGCAGAACCCGGTGCTTGCCAGAGTACACATTGCCTCCTTCCCTAATAAATAATAGCACGGACCATGTCCGTCCCTGACCTTGAAGGCACAAGACATGCCTGGTGGCCAGAATCTCGCTAGCTGGGTGTTCTGTCTCTGTCCCTGTAGGGAGGTGGCTCTGAATCATTGGTCCTTCACATGTGGAGAACACATCCTCATTCAAGGTTTAGGAAACATGAAGGTTCTATATCTCTAATCACCAGGCTGTCTTGACAGTCAGTGTGATCTCATTTAAACAAAAACACAAACACAAACACACCCTAAATATACACCCCCCCCCCCCACACACACACAAGCAAAACCCAAGTCTTGTTGAGCAAGAAGTTGGGAGGACTATGTGTTGTTAGTTCCTTTGGCAGATGGTAGGAGTGTTGAGCAGGCAAATTATTTCCACATTTACATTTCATTTTTTTCTCCAAGTTTTACTCCATCCTGTTCCATTAGCCCCAGAAAAACGGTGGTGGCCATCTCATCCTCAGGGGACTCTGGTGAAAATGGACCGTGCGGTTGATGCAGAAGGATAGCATAGAGAAAATGGTCCTGTGCTCAGATACCATCACAGGAGAGCAGAGGGTGACCACAGAGGGCCAGGGATTCCCACTGATTCAGAAGCTCTTAGAGTCCAGGTGTAGCTTCCATAGAGTCACGTGGTTGGAGATACTCTTTCGGAACATCTATTTAAAAGAGGCGGCCTTTGGCAAAATGACAGGAGCCGGAGGGTGAAGGACAGCAGTGTGGCGGGTAGGAACACTGAGGGACTGGAGGACGTTTGTTCCTGAGAGCAAGGATCCATGCACTGGAAGAGCTGCTATTTAATAGAGGGGTTGGGGTTTTCTGAGCAACCCTTGACAGAGGAACAGAGAAAGGATCCAAAAATTGGGGGAAGGAAAAGAATTAAAGGAAGGTATTCATTCCTAAGCACTAGAATTGCTCACTTATCCAATTCAATCGTAATAGATTAACACCAACTATGCAAGATGAGTCAAATATTCATCTATAATCCATGACTGTGTGCTTCTTTTCCTCAAGTTTAAATGTAAACCTTCCGACAACTGAGTTTAAATCAACACCTATCTAATATTTAGATTATGCTTTAAAAACCATGGCTGCCATAGCCCCCAGCCTCCATGATGTTTCCTTGTTCGGTTTTTCTTAGTCACCTTATACATGTTTACTCTGGAAGTGTGTGACTCTCGTGGCCACGCTGTGAGTTTTACTGATGCTCTGTTTATTCTGTTGAACTCTGCCATGGACAGTACATCTCCTACCTATTCTCAGCCCTAAACAGAGTAGGCTGCTCATGGACTAGGAGGGTGGGTGTAGGCTCTGATTCGTATTGGTCAGTTGTAAAATCTGAATCACAAAGCATACCTGTAACACTTCTATGTCTCATTTTAAGTGGTCTTAAGCCCACTGATAGTACTTACTTTATAGACTGCAACCACTACACCAGCCTGGGCTGCCACGTCTCCTTTCCTATACCAGGCCACCCAGAACATTCTAAATGTCCTTCATTTTCCCCAGACTTTCCTCAGTAAACTGTCCTTCCCTGATCTGTGGGTTGTGGGCCCAGGCCTCTCGTTTCTTGCTCTGAACCTCACTGCAAAGGCTGCTTTGCTGCCTGGGTCCGTTTCTGCACCCAGCACCTTCCTTTCTCCAGCCAAGGGCATTTGGCTGAGACGCTCCCCACAAAGGAGCTAAGTGCAGGGGGTGGGGTGGGGTGGGGTGGGGGGAACTGCACAAGCAGACCCCCAACCAGATTGCTTCAGATTTCACGGGCAATACAGAGTGATAGCCGCAAACCGTTACCATCAAATACCATGCGGCTTTAACCATGGTACTACTAGTCCTCAGCTTGGGCCACAAGTCGGGAACAGTCAACACGGAATTCAGTTTGTCCTTCACTGCCCTCTGCTGGTTGATATGGGTATTAAAAAATCAGAACTGAACTGTTTGAGAAATAGGAGGTGAGACAACTCCTCTGGTATCTGCAGGGACTTAGTAAGGCAAGCGCAAACTGTATATTGTATGGAGGACCAAAGTGATGACCAGAAACCTTAAAGGCACTGGGAAATCGAAGCAGAATTGCAACTAGTTCAGTCCTGTCCCCAACCCAGGCGCCGTGTGGTGCTAAATCCTTCCTGTCTGTGGCAGGTACCTTTACTCCCCAGAGACAGGGCGAGTGGTAAACAAAGATGCGCTGGTCCTTTACACATGGGGTCCTACTGACACCTTAGAGTCAGCCACGCTAATCTTTTAACGCCACCCCAAAGTGAAAGCCTCACTCTTTCTAGTCTGTGAAGGGCTGTTCTCTGCTAATTTAGATCGGGAGTCCAGGTTTCATTTCCATGCTCAATTTGTGTCCGATGGTTGACAGACCATCTTGGTAGTGAAGTGGATTCGGACACATTTTTATTGTCGAGATGAAGACCAGGGATTCAAGTATCTCGTGACTGCCCAGGACATAGAGGCACCTCACCCGCCCTTCATGAGTTTGCCAGTCAGGGAATCACTGGCAGTACTAATCCTTGCAGGTGTCAACATGGGCAGGAAGGAAGAGAACAGGAGTTAAACTCTCAGAAAAGGTAGGACCCGTGTCTCCAGGAGAGGTGAGATTTAAATAAACAAAGGCAGACAGAACCCAGGGACAATGGGGTCGTTCGAGGGCTGTGTAAACACACACTGCAAGGGTCTGTGTGCAGAGCAAAGCAGAGGTTGGGGGGGGGGGGTGTGGGCAGGGCAGGGTAGCTCTGCTCACCAGTAGTCCTGGTTTTGGAGCTGAGCGGTTGTGAGCCCAGACCATAGCGTGTGGGGAATGGGAGACATGGTTACTTCTCAAAAGGTTGGCAGATCCTCTTGTTCCCGTGACGTAAAGAAAAGTGTGGAAACTTTCTGTCTGGGACAGGATCCAGGCATTCAAAGTCATGGCCAACACTGTGACTGCTCATCTGTATGTTTGAAAGGAAGTTAAATAAATACTAGTTTAATCATCTCTCTCATCGCTGGCCACCACTGTGAATTAGGCCTGTGCTGAGCCCTTCCCAGGCATCTGACCTACCCAGTACCCTGGAGGTCAGGCATGATTATGATCCTCATCCACAGGGGAGGGACTTTTCCTGTGACACACACTGTGACACACACACACACACACACACACACACACACACACACACACACACACACACACACACTAGCTAGTTATGAGTCTTAGTTTTAAGTGTAAACTGTAAGAATTGTGTTTTCCTTCACCCCATACTCCTGCCGTAAATGACAGTCCATTTGCTCTTCAGACAACATCCCCCATGTGAAATGGATCTTTTTTTTTCTACCATGAGGAAACAGGAGAAACCTTCGGAATTCTTTTGAAGGTTCTTAAGACACTTAGGTAAGTCTAACAAATCCCCTTTTCCCCAAAAGATAAATGTACTGGTGAAAATATCTTAGTTTTTAAGGAAAAGGAACCTGCCTGCCATCCTTAAGATGTCCAGACGGTGGCGCTACTTAATCAGTGATTTTTCTTTTCTTTTCTTTTTGGTGGATAAAGTTGGGGTTGTGGGGGACTGAATGCTGAATAGGCTTTTATGCGGACCTAGAAATTTTCAGTGCTAGATTTCATTAAGCAATACAGGTAAGAATGGATAGTCTACAAAATTTAACTCCGGTATTTAGTTCATTGTTCAAAACTGGTGATGCATGGTAAAAATCTATCTGCCTTTGGAGTGAGCTTTTCCTTTAGGCTGATGGAGTAGCACCTAGAACATGGGGACTTTTGAAAGGGTGTCCTCTGAGGAGAGGGAATGCTAACCTAGGCTCAAACATAAATTAACCCTGATCTTTTACAATTAGATGAAAACTTCTTGCGGCACCGTGAAAGCTTCCCTTCAGATATCCATCCAGACTTCACCAAGACATTTTTCTTTTTGATTTTAACTTTGTATTTTCCCCCGAAAAGCCTTTGAAGTGGTTATTTTAATATTTGTTGTGCTAGTGAAAGGGCCTGATTTAGTCCCTGTTCGCATAGCATTTCCAGGCCAACTGGTCAACTATTTGATGTTTTCCTGTCACTCCCTTCTGAGGACCATGACTCCACTTTGTTTTATGACCAGGACTGAAGCCAGCACCCATGACCCCAGAGAAGGGGACTCCGTTATTTATCCTCTTGGAGGTTTCATTAAAGCACGATTTGCTTCTGCAAACAGTGTTTCCTAAACACGCTCTCTGATTACACAAAGTGTTTTGCCTGTCCAGCTTAGCCATATATTTTAAGGGCTATTTTCAAACAAGTGTGTTCAGGAACTCAAGCACCCAGGGGGAAAAATATAGCCCGGTGTGCAGCGTCTAGAAGCAAAGTTGCCTCCTAATAAATACACAGCGGGATTCTTCAGGCGTGGGAGGTCTGTTCACACTCGTGGGAGTTGGCAGCATGGATTCCAAGGGAATTCAGAGCACCGACACTTAACACCGGTAAAGCCACACTAACCTCAGCACCCTCCACACGGTGCCTTGAATGTGGTACAGTTTTTATTAGGTGGCGTGTTGTATGTTAAAGCCAGAAAACAAAAACAATAAGATGGGGCAAAACTTGAGATAATTCCTCTGTAAATATTTAGTGAGAAACAAAGCTGAGATTGATAGCCAGTCATCTAAGCTGATAACAAAGAAAGTCTGTGGAGGCTCCCCCCAGTGGACTCTGGGGGGCAGATCACCCCTGGAACCACTCACCCAGACGGTGGCTAATGCTGACACTCTTCAAGTTCATCAGAACCAACATCTTATGCGGGCAGGACACTTGCTCGTTACCAGAATTCCCCAATGTCACTCTGGAAAGGGAAATGGGTTATGTTCTGTGACGAGGGTTATCTTTACCTACCCATGTACAGGTCAGCAGAAGAAATGCACTGCATTAAAATGTCATGAGGCTGCCATCTCCTCTGCTTCAGCAGCCCGGGTCTCTGTGGTGCCTCTCGGGGCAAGCCTAGCTTCGCAGCTGCCAGGCGTTCAGAAGTGGGTGACCTGGGAGCCTCTTACAGTGATGGCTTGTGTCAGGAACAAAGACATGTCTAGCTCGTATCCCTTACCCATTCCACTGAGAAATCTGAGGTCACTCTGTGAGGAAAGGTCTAATGCCCTCCTCTGTCACGTTCACCATCCGGCTCCTTTGCTGGCTACCGAGACTCCTCCAAGTGTCTTCTGTTTCTCAAGTGAACAGGATGCTATTTCCAAGACCCTTCTGGAGTAAACTCTCATCAGCCTGATTCTCAGATAGAGTATGAACTTAGAACATTGAACTAGGAATAAGAAATACAGATGAGTTAACTCCATTTACCCCTGAGAGCTATAGAGTGAAGGAGGCTCTAATATGTAACACACACTTCCTCTCTGATAGATGTGAAGTGCAGGACTTTGTATTTTAGATTGTTTTTTCCTTTGTGGGAAGATACTTTACTTTTCTGCTGTCCATTTGATGGGCATTATCAGTAAGTGGAAAGAACTGTCTTTCGAGGATTCCAGGGTGAATGGTAAGTGTGGTAGATACTTTCAATTTGACTGTACCGTGATTCATATATTCCTGATTAGTGAATTATAGCACTGTGGTTAATGTCTTGAGCTTTCACTAGTAATCGTAATACCCTAGCACAACCACTTGATACGGCTATCTCAAAATGTTACCGTGAGCTAAGTTCTCTCTCTCTCTCTCTCTCTCTCTCTCTCTCTCTCTCTCTCTTCTCTCTCATCTGTCTCTGTCTCTCTCTCACACACACACAGACACACAGACACACACACACACACACACACACACACACTCACTTCCTTATAGCACGGTTTACCCTTGCGTTCTTAATCACTGCAGTATTTTTTTTTTTTTTTTTTTTTGCCTCACAGCGTTCACTAAATAACCAGAGGTGGTCATCACACAATAAATTCTCTTTGATATCCCTTCCAGCCTCCTTCAAGACGTAGTATAGCACAGCTTGCCCCTGAGAAATTTAAAACACTTTTGTTTGTTGTGTGCTGTGGCTTAAATTGCCTCCTGACCTCTTTTTTCCTAAGTAGTTGTAGCTGATAATCGTAAGAAACAATGCGACTGCTCCGGAGACTATACCACTTGAAAATATATTTTCACCACCCTAATTCCCTTTTGAAATAACGTTTCTGTTAGCAATTAAATAAGGAGTTTAAGAGTGAGTGTCACAGTGTCTATAAATAAGCTCGAGAACGTCATTTATAAAGAACCATATTTTTACAGTCTCCTCTCCACTAAACAAAGCAATATTTTCTGGCACCTGTACATGGGATGTTTCATGTAGTTCTTATTGTGGAATTTCCTCCCTCCTTCTGAGATTGAAGATAATTACTGAATGTGATAGAAACTTTATAGCCATTAAAAATAGAACAGAAAAATATTACCAGACGGCAAGTTGTTCAGAATAAATAAGAAACAGGTCTCCTCTCAGGCTCTGTGCGAGCACTGCTCAGTGTTGCCTGGTTCTAAAGCAGCATAGATTTCTTTTCTCTTAATTCTGTAAAGGAGTTTGGAAGAGGTTAGGAAACTCTGAAATTTTTGCTTAATTTTGTGAAAAATATGGAGTTGAACACTAAAGTCATAACCTTAAACCCTCTTTTCTCAACCTGTTTTCACAGTGCTACTTAGATTAGTTAAGTAGAAGGATCACCGTCCAAAAGTACCTGGTGGAAAAAATACCACAGAGGCCCCTTAACTGGTTCTCATTCGTTAAGGGCTTGCTGCTGCTGCTGCTGCTTCCGTGTTGCTGGTTAAGGAGACAACGTTGGAAATTAAATCAACACATGTGGGTGCTTTTTCCACCAGAGTCGCCCATAGCTTTCAGAAATCCCTTTCCTTCAGTGACAAAAATCTCAGATTTAAAAGAAATGAAAAGCGGAAAGGCTGCAAGGTCTTCTGCGGTTTAAATGTGACTCGGGTCAGCTTTGACCTCTTCAAATCCGTCGTTTTGTACTTCAAAAATGAGGCCTCGGCTCTAAGACTGTCTGGTGGGATTATTTTACTCAAGCTAACCTATCTAACCCTCGCGTCATATTCCCAAGCCTTTGTGTGGGATCGTAGCACTATCACTTCAGGGCGGGTAGATGGAGCTGAGGCCTGGGCCTGTCAGGTTTAAAGAGAAAATTAGTCCTTTTTTCTCAGAGTCAGTGAACTTCCATCTATGAAGTTTCAGATCCACTCAAACCATGAGGCACAGGCTCCTCACCAAACAGCTGTGTTCTGACCACCAGTTTGGGGGCTTTTGGTTTATTGGGCAATTTACACACTACATGTCATGAAATCCTTGAAGCTTCTTGGAGCTGGACTGTCACAGGAGCCTCGTGACGAGGAAGCTGTGATTCTGTGCCTCCTGGAGACATGTTGAGTGTTATGTAGCTGCTGGGTGAGACTGAGGAGGCAGGCTCCAGGTGTCCTAAGTGATTTAGGCATGTCAGTCTCATGCCATTCCTGGTCACAACGATCCCTTGAACTATTATTTTATTCCCATTTGACTGACTAGGAAACAGAGTGTTGAAAGATGACACTTTTCATGCAGGTTCTAACACATCATTTCCAACCTGTATCCTTCAGTTAAAAAGAATTTCCTTATCAACAGCTGAAAAAAGGCTAATCCCAATTGCTCCTGCTAACCCTTATTGAACATTCTCCATGTTTCCTAGCCCTGAGAAGTCCCATAATAAGAACACTGCTTAATTTTTGCTTAGCCTAGACTTGTCAAATTTATGTTTCACAAAATAATGCTTTCAAAAAATTATCAGCGGTGTGTGTGTGTGTGTGTGTGTGTGTGTGTGTGTGTGTGTGTGTGCACTCATGTGAGTGTGTGAGCCTGTGCACATGTGCACACACACACACACACACTCACCAGGCACTCACTAGTGAGGTTAGGACAGCTTTGGGGAGTCTATTCTCTCCTTTTGCCTTTACCTGGGGCCCAGGGATTGGACTCTGCTTGTCAGGGCTTTGCATGGAAGGGCATTACCCGCTGAGTCGTCTCACTGGCCCCACAAAAATGCTTTTGTATAACTGGCCTCCACATGCTGTAAGCAAACACATTAGAAATACTCAAAGGCCAGATCATTTCAAGATGGCAGGTGAATGCAAGGACCCCAGACAGGATTTGGCAAGTCGGGTGTTAGCGACCAAGTCTAACTGGTCAAGTTTATCGGATCTTCAGGAGGCGTTAGAAGAGCTAGCAGCCTTTCTCAAGGGAATATTCGCCATTGGACGCAGCTGGTGGCCTAACGCTGATGTTAGGTGTAGAGTTACCTGCTGGAGGGCTAGGGCCGAGTCCAGCAAGTAGGTTGGCAAAGCTTGCCTCCATGCTCACCGCAGACATGCTCAGGGTACGGCCGAACTTTGAGTGACTCTGCGCTATTTATTTCCACAGCCATTACGGGAAACAAGGTCCTTGTTATGAACAAGGGTGATAAAGGATCGCCGGAGCCTTCTGGAGCAACTATGTGGCCTCAGGACGCGAGTCTCTCATTCCAAGTGGGGTTGTCAGGGAACAGCCGCTCGGTTTGGGAACAGTTTGTGAAAGTCAGCCCTAGCCAGACGATGTTCTTAAGAACTTGATTCTGCTGCTGATAAAACTCACAGATCATCCACCGATGTTGGAGGTGCTGCCCACGGGGTTGTGAAATGGAAAATGGCTCTGGGAATTTTGCCGAATAAGGCTAGTAGGTGCAGATCCTGGCCAAAGAGAGAGAGAAGAGACCTGGGGTGAAGGGTGGGGTGGGGAGGGGTGGGCCTTTGAGTAATTACTGAGGCTTTCAAGAAAATGTTAGCATTTATCTTCCTGCAAGGTTTGCCTCATTGAAGCCGAGCTGCTTTGCTCTGTTCAATGAGATATTGATGGAGGGCTGAACTCTGTGATAAATGTTAACTTTTTAATGCGCACTGTGTCCCAGAGGCAGGGCCTATGTGGGCTATTGAGAGAAGCAGGCTCAGTGAGCCGCTGCTCAGAATTCCAGGAGGTTAATTGGCAAATCAGCCTGGAAATGGTGGGGACCAGCTGCACGTCTTCTCTACTCTGGCTTTTCTCACAATCCAAGGCATCTGGGCACCATCTTCATGCACAAATAGCCCGTTTCTCAACTTCTCTGGGGTTTTGGTTGACGGGACCTTTTTTTTTTTATTGTTATTATTAATGGCATCCTCTTTTCTGACAGGCTCCAGACAGCCTTGCTGGTTCAGGTCACCAAGGTGGACTGAGAAACCGAGATCTTGAGCAGGCCCTTTGCCCGACACGTCGGTGTGGCAAGGCTGGAAGATCTTCCTGCCTCCAGTTGCACAAAGGAATAGGTTACAGCAGAGATGGAGAGTTCTGGAGATTCAGACTGAGATATGGAAAGGACCTGAAGGTACACAACTTGTACCTTCTCAAACGCAGCTGCAGGTCAGACTGAAGGATGGAGGGTCCGTCCACACCCAGAGGCACTGATGTCTTTGGTTTGGACTGCAGCCTGGGCATGGGATTTTCAATAAGCTGCCCAGAGGATTCAACATGCCACAGGGGTTGAGACCCATTGGCTCAAGCCAAAGCACATCCTGAAGGCTCATGGGACGGCAATAGATGCCTCCATTTTAAATACCACCTACTGCTCCCTGACTCTCCTCTACACACCCCAAAATTAGAACTCCCCTCTTATTCAAAAATAGAATCGAGAAGATCTGATGGTTCTTGGGAACAATTGAATTTAATGTGATTTTTTTCCTCCTGAAATCTAAGCAGAGATTTTTTTTTAGAGCCATTAATGCAGCCACACAATGCCCAAGAGGACACCTACCACATGTGACACTCCTGGCAGATCACTTTTACCACACACACCCCCATACCACACAATGACTTCCAGTGATGAATGTGTCCTAACCAATGGTTATTTTTTGTTTGTGATTTTTCCCCTTTAGTTTGAAAGCAAAGATTTTCTTTAAAAAGGTGACGCTCAATCTAAAAATATCATTCAAACTTCATAAAGTATTTATGAAGGAACTAGAATGTACACTCAACAAACACAAATCTTATCCCTCACAATTCACGCCGTTTTGTGCTTGCAAGTTGTTAAGTAAAGCTTCTAAGCTGTCTCAGATAATAACAGATTCGAATTAACTCAAGTTCTGTGTTTTGTCTTTGTAATCCCTGTGATCTCTGTTTATTCCAAATCTATTATTTAGGAGTGTGTCATACCACAGAGCCAAAGGCAGAGCTCAAAGGCCCTTCCATGGCTCCAAACCATCACAGGCATTCTAGAAACAAATGTGTGTAGTGTGTTGTTGCGTTTGTGTGCATGACCATGAGTTTTATAAATTTATTTCCATGTGAAATATGTTTATTTTAAATAACACAAATGTGCTAATTTGAAGCATATGTACTCACTAATTTATTTATTTGTTAAAATGCATTCCTTCAAACACAGACCAAGTGATTTGAGGGGTAGGAACATCTTTTCATAGTATGGATGGCACGTGGTGATAATAAAAAGCAGACTGACTTCAGTCAGTTTTATTATTGTTTGACATTCTCTGTAGACAACATGCCCCCCTCACTCCTTACCTCTGGAGCAGACCACTCAATCTTCATACAACAGTCTTACATAGTCAAGACCCCAACATCTAACAACAGAAGTTGGAACTAACACCCAGGTTTCCTCACTTGCAGATCAGTACCATTCTGTGTATAACATGCCATGAATAACACATTTTTCACAGGAGGGCCCAGGAACACGAGGACAAACTTCTGAAGCAACCTATAATGAAGAATTGCAGACCGGTGCCGTCGAAATGAAGGACTCAGCCCGAGTGTGTGAGTCCATTTGGTCCTGTGTATGTACTGAGCTTCAGTTCAACTCAGTCCAGAGGTCTGGGTGACATGTGTTCCTTCAGAAAATAGAGGTGACTTTAGTTCTAATAGGGAGAAAATTGTTATTGCGCATTATTAACAAGTAGCTTGTATCATACTGAAAAATGTATTGTCTGCATTCAGCTTGAATACTGTATTCATTACGTTTTCTAATCTGTGTGATAACTACCTGTGCAATTTGATGTCTGCATCTGCTGTTGGAATTCTCTCAGCCCATTATAGTTCCCATCTTTTTTTTTTTTTTTTTTTTTTTGTAATAGAGGATAAGATTGGGACACAGAAAATTGCAGCAGATTGCCTAAGGCAAACCGCAGCCAGCCAGCAGCTGGATGGAGCAGAGAAGATGCCCGTTATGTGGGGAATGTGAGAAGGATGGTTTTCTGGTCTGTGCTCGGCTGTGACAACCCAGGTGGAAATGGAGTTGGCCTCCTTTCCTGTGTGGGGACTGGATGTCCCCAAATTATCTGCAAGATTTCGACTTGCCATTGCCCACTCAGGGAAATCATCCAGAGAGAATTTGTGAAGGGTAGTTGGACAATGTGCTCTTAGCTGACTGAGGCTCCCCAGGGTAAGGAGTGGATACCGGGACAAAGCCAGCAAACTGGGAGAAATCTAAGTTTAGAAATGCTGAGAAAACCGAACTGTAAGTTCATACATGTATATCACAGAATAGTGGCACCCAAAATGGTGGAAACTTTTCTCTCCGTTCTAACAGTAGGTCGTCATTTCACCCGACAGATAAAAGCCAGAGGGTGTGTGGGGTGAGAAGAGCATGCCCAGTGACATGAGACCTGCTATGAACCCACTGATCCTCAGAACTCTTACTTCTGTAGCAGATTATACTGACATACATGACTCCACACATAGCAAGGATTCCAGAGAGTTCTCAGTATCTGGTTCAAACTCGTTTTCGCATCTAGAGGCAAGGGAGGCATTAATTCCAGAGTGTCTCCTTGACATTCCAGAAGCCCATCTACATTAGATAGAAAATTCAGTAATAGAAATCAACCCTTTCTGCTAACCCCCAAGACATTGTAAATACTGTGGGGAAGGCCTGCAGCCACTCTGGAGAGCGAAAGTTCTATACTCAGCCACACCTGGAGTTAGGCAACGCTTTGCCCTTTTTCTGTCAATGTGACTTTGGGAAATTTTCTTATACTCTTTTATGCTTGATTTTTTTCCCCTTGTGCAGAATAGAAAGAATGGTGGAAGGTACCATTTAGGGTTGTTATAGGAGTGAGGGGATGTGTGGGAATTGCTTAGTGTGTGATACATATGTTAAAATAGTATGTGATTTCCTTCCTTCCTTCCTTCCTTCCTTCCTTCCTTCCTTCCTTCCTTCCTTCCTCTCTTTCTTCCTTTCATTCTTTGTGTTTTGAGACAGGGTCTCCCCACGAAGCCCCAGCTGGCCTAGAACTCTCTATGTAGCACAGGCTGGTTAGAACCCTCTATATAGCACAGGCTGATTGGTGTTGAAGTTACAATCTTCCCACCTCAGCTTCACTACCTCTGGGATTACAGGCATGTGTCCCACCATGCCTGGCCCTTTTTTTCTTCTTCTTTTGATGACTAGTATGTCCCTTGAGAGTGGCCAAACAGCACTTTCCATCATCTGTTGAAGTCTCTACCGTCCCTGGCATGAACGGTAATGCCGCCACGTCTTCTCTTTATCATTTCCCAAGGCCTGCTACCCATGTGTATTCCACTCTGGTCCCCTTTCCTGGCTCTTCTTTTTGCACAGTCAGGGGTAGTGAATCTCGGGCTCAACAAGGATCGTTAACTTTCACCACTCCAAAGGCAGAGTCTGCCACTTCACTACATCCATGGTCAACACAAAGCCCTTTGAAACTAAGCCGGGCAGTATTGAGGACCAGCCAGGTTTGTCCCTGCTTGAGACCACCAGGTGCAAGCAAAGCCTGCCAGAGGAGCCCCGGGTCAGGAGGCGCCTCCACTATCTGACCCTCTCCTCTTAGCCGGGCCACCGGCCCTCTGCAAAGGCCCCTGACTCTCATCTGCTCTGATCTGTCACAGGGAGAACTGGGTGGGGAAATGTGCTAGGAGCAGACTTTCTTCACGCACCTGCAGCCCCCTCTGTCACCAGGTATACACCGGCTTGCACAGGAGGCCAAACCGAAGGCTCCGAAGAAGGGTTTTAGGTGGGGCCCAGGACTTAGAGGCTGGCTGCGTGGCCCTGAGCAGGCTCTTTCAGTCCTGTGAGTCTCCGTTTCACGCCGACGAAGCAGGCACAATGGTGTCCCATACATGTTTGGTGGTGGTGTTAGAGGTTTACGTGAATAATGCAAACGGGGCTGGAGCTGCGTCTCACCGGGCAAGCACGTACTTAGCATGAGCTAGGCTCACCCGCCCCAGGCCCATAAAATAAATAAATAAAAATTTCAAAAATGCATTTGTTAAAAGCCGATGAACTCATCTTGCAAATACCCATGTCAGCATTACCTAAATCATCAGCAAGAAGGATTTGTCCCTGCCAAGCTCACACGGTTCTCGCAAGCTCACTTGTCTCCTCCTAGCGTTCCACCAGTCTGATCACGCACAGCTGCGAAGCCGGCGCAGACTCTCCACTTCCTGTCCACACAGTCTTGGCTTGCTGTCCCCCACCCCACCTCCCACAGGAAGAGGGCTCAGGCACTAGAATCAGTTGAGCTGCCACATGTGATCATTTTTGTTTACTTGGTCATGACTGGAAAACCTACTAATATCAGTGAGTATTTCTAAAGCATACATCCTGTACCAAGAGCTGTTGTGCTTGATGTAAAACTTACCTAACCTCACAGCAGCCCCATGAGTGGACCTGCTAATAGCCCGGTTTTACAGATGGAGAAACTGAGGCACAGAGGTGGTGAACTGTCATAAGTAATACAGCTGACAGTTGGTGATGCCAAATTAGATCACCGGGATCCAGTTTCAATTCTGAGCTTTGAAATCATCACCGGCCACCCCCCTACACCCCCCCCAACCCCAGAGCAGCAGCATCCTGGGAACAGAACATCTTAAGCAAACATGCTAATCTTTCGCAGGTGCAGTCTCCAGGCATGGGGCAGGTTGGGCCCAGAACTATCATCTTGTACTTTTGAGACGTGTTTTTCTACAGGGAGGACCTGCATTGATCAGATCGTAACATGTGTCTGTCCCTCTCTCTGTGGCATGAGATACAGGCAGAGTCTACAAACGGGAATCTTTTTGCATCCTGTCCTCGCCAAGGCGCTTGTCTAGATCAGGCTCCTTTTTGTTGTCCCCAGGACACTACTGTCTTAACTGTTCCCCTTCCTCTGTGTCTTGCCAGTCTCACCTCAACTCCCCTACTTGTACCTAACATGAAGCTTGTCATACATTTTCCTCCTTACGTTCCCCACGGCCGGTACAGGTTTCTCTAGTTGTGTTTCTGTTGTGTGGCATACTTTCCCCAGGGAGACACAACACCCACGTGTCTACTCACCCCAGACAGGGAGCTCACAATAGACTCCAGCACAGATACCACCCAACTCAGGCTGGGTGACCCAATGAGTTTCATTGGATTACTTAAAGGAATATGGGTGAGGGGTCACTCACAGGAGCGGAAATGACTGAAAGCCAGCTGCATCACCAAAGCTAGCATGGACGACAGCTCCCCAAAGCTGGGAACCTGGAGCTTACTGCACAGCCTGCAGGCCGCTCAACAGGCTGGAGAGCGTCCTTTCCAGGGGCTGCAGCCTCTTCCAGGCACTCTGCTGGTCTCTGCTTCTCTTAGCTTCTGTTGGCTTGTCTGAGAGTGACTCTCAACAGGCTTTGCTGTTTATACACTCTTGGGGAAGGGCAGGGCCTAGTGAATCCGGTCAATTTTAGGAACTTCCTGAAGCTATCGTGAGTTGTTTATTTCCTGTCTTAAGGAGCTTCCCTTTACTATTTTACATCCCCTTAGAACACCCTGTTGTTTCACCGCCCTGTAAACATCCTGTTTTAAGAGGTTACCCTCCAAGAAGGAAGGTTTTAACCTCTGAAGACACTGTTACCCAGGTTTCCCGGGGCTATCACTGCTCTGAAATGCCAGCAGGAGTTCAGGGGTGGCGGTTTAAAAACCAGCATGGTTTCTTTGACAAAATTTAATAATGCACGCTGAACTGAAACACAAAGCATTTTGTATAACCATTATCATGTAACCCTTTGCCTTTAAGAGGAGCCTGCTGAAGAGGATAAGGAAGTCGTGGCATGTCACCTCACAATGATATTCCGGAAGTCTGATCTAACCATGGGTGTCCAGGCATCAACTGTGCTACATATCATCTATTTGATCTTCCGTATCTTGTCTTAAAACTTCACTCCATCCTTGTGATGCTGTCCAGTGAGCACTCAGTACGAAACTGTCTAATAGAACTTTGGGTGAAGACAGGAGAGTTTTGTTTCTGCACTGCTCTACACGGCAGCCAGGAGCCACATGTAGTTATTGAACATCTGGCTCTGGCTTATGCAACTGAGGAACTCAAATCTTAATTCCATTTGTTAATTAAGTTGGCTCTAAATCCCATATCAGGTTGGTAGCCACACACTGGGAAGCACAGCTATACATTAATATTAGAGATGTGAATCAACCTTTACCATTTCTTGCCCCAACAATTCATTACAGCCTGGTACACTCTTAACAGGCCGTCTTTATCTCGTGTTATCCTCCACTCGGTCATCCTGAAGACTTTGTTTTCTCAATGGACTTTCTTCCTTGGTTATCACTGCTCCTTTATCCTCCTGCCTTTTCTACTTCTCCTGGAGCTTTGGCTCAAATGTCTCGTTGTTTGCCTTTATGATGCACTGGTGTGTCCCTAACTCTAAGCAAAATGGCTTTGAGTCGCATTAACAATATAGTCATCTGTATGTGGAAAGCATTTCTTGAGTGGCAAGCATCTTTCTTAGCATGACAGCAATGGATGAATGTCATCGTGATATAACAGACCTTGTCCTCTGCCAGTTCTCATTCATGCCTTAAAGCAGAAGACCATTAGCATGTAGTGTGGGTGCATCGGTTACCATTTGGTGTGTAACAAATACTTCCAAACTTGGCAGGCTATAATACTAAGCTTTTATAGTCTCGTAATTGCTCAGAATATCTGGAGACCAGAAATGCTGAAGCAACTAAGCAGTTCTGGCTCCCAGCCTTCCTTTCAATTGTAGCCACCCTATCAAGGAGTGCTGCCATCATGTGAAGACTTGACTAGGGAGGGATCTTCTTTCACATCTGGTTATGTGTTTGTGGGAAGGCGTAGGCTTGTTCCTAGCTGCTGACTAGAAATTCATCCCTCCATGAAGATGACTTTCAGACAGCCTGCCCAACTGACCTCACAACACACAGGCTGGTTTCCTTTAGTGCAGTAACTCAAAAAGAAAGAGCCCAAGATGGAGGCCAGGGCTGACATGCTAGCCTTTTTGCCATATTCTTTCACCCAGATCACCCTGGCACCATGTGAAAGGAGTTGTACAGGGTGTGAATGCCAAAAAGTGCAGGTCCCGGGGTCTTGATATCATCCCCAAAGACCATGTCTGTGGGCCCTAGCCATGGTGTCAGAATCCACGGGTAACAATGGTTTCTAGTGTGTCTTCAGGTGTTTGGCTCTCAGCAACCAGCTCTGTTCCAGCACCTTCTTGAGTGTGAGCACAGACAAGGGAAGACTTAGGCATCAGTAGAACTGGGTCCCGTATTGTCTTTAGGTGACATCATTGTCACCACATAACATTGTCTAGGCAACACAACGCTGCTGTGGCTGTTTTTCATTCGCCACAGTCGCCACTCCACCTTCCTTACCCATAAAAGGTTACATTATGACTTCCTAAGTCACCCAGCAAGAATGGTGAGCAACCAAGGAGAGAAGGTCCCAGAGGCTCGTAACCTGGGCGGCACACGTACAGGCGAAGTGGAAAGCGAAGCGGATTCTGAAGGCCGGCTCTCCGTCTTCTGTCACACCTGCTTTCCACCATCACACTGCTCTCTCCAGGGCCACACACTGCTTCTACTTCAACCAATCTGGCCAGCTGTTTTCTTTTGGTGTCTTTTTATTGCATCCAGAATTCCAAGAGCTGCAGGGGGAAGGCTGCTGCAAACAACACAGGCCCGGAGCTGCACTTCAAAGCGGCCGCCTTCATTATTGTTCACACGCCGTTTGCAGGAACCTCCTCTGTTCTCTCCCGGGAACCAAATTCTCCTGGAGATTTTCCTCAGTGATATCACTATTTACAGAGCCCTGGCCCTGGACATCATGTTTATATCTGATTTGTACATGTCCACATGGCCCATAAAGTTTATAAGGGGGTGAGAGAGCCTTTCCTTGTTCATAAATCTTGCCTTGCAGCCTCCCTCTAGGAGTGGGAAAGGAGGCAAGAAGGAGAACAAGGGTGCATGGGGAGATGGAGGAGAGGGCAGGGGGCCAGCAGCATGACACCCCTTCTCCAGCATCTCCTTCGGTTCCCTCCATTGGAGTCCACTGGGCAACAGAAGGGGTACATGTAATAGCCTGAAAGCTACATGGGCAGGCAAATGAAATGTTCGGAATCCCTTCCGTTACTCTCTGTTAAATGAAGGTAACAGTAGGGTCTATCCGTGAGATTCCTATGATGATGGTGATAATGATGGATGAAGCCGTAAGCATATAATACACGGTATAGCAATTAGCAAAACAAACAAAAACCCTCCAAGGAATACATTCTAACAAAGTAACCAGAGGTTTCTGAAGGCTATCTCATCCAATGCCTGCCTCAGTTTCCCAGGCGCCCTATGCTGGCCAGCTGACCTATGAGCTGCTCTCAGAAAACTTGTCTGCATAGACTAGTCATGAATAATCATGAGTTGAAAACAACCTTTTTCAGGCATAATTTTTGCATTTTCAAAGCTGAGATGGATTCCATTTCGAAGTTAGTACACTGCTGGGTACCACTCTGTGGATGACTTTGTGAACATTTCTCAATTTTTGGAGGAAATATTTTGCAAAGCGAATATTTCATACGTACGTTTCCCTGCCCCCAACCCACTCGGCACAGGAAATGTCTGCAGGCCTGTGGAGGTGCTTGGGAAGAATAATAGATCAATAACAATTCACCACCGGTCACACAGATTCCCTTGGCAGCTTAACCAATTGGGTTTGGGAAAGTCATTATAGTCTGTGTTCACCCAGGCAAGGCGAAGGAAAAAAAATTGTGAAATTATGTTTTGAATTGCCTCTAACTATCCAAATAGGAAACCTGGAATCAAAGAGAAATGTGCTTCCTGAATTATTTACAGTTGTCTTAAGGAGAATCTCATCTCTGAAATTCCATCCCTAACTACCTTTTCTTTGGACTTTCATGGAGGGGGGCAGGGATATGGCCAAAGTGATCTTTTCAAAAGACAGATCAGAGTCGTCAGACCCATCCTAACTGTTCAGTGACCACTCACTGCTCTTAGGAAAAGCAATAAGCAGGGTGTGACCTGGGGCCCTCGCAGGATCTGGCCTTTCCTGCCCCTCCAGCTCCAAGCCTGTCCCATCCGAGTTCCTTCTCACTTCCAAGTCGCACATGCTGTTCCCTCTGTCTGCGAGCCTTCTTCTCTCTCCCTCTGACTGGTTGACTCCTACTCACCCTTCAGATCTCATCCCAAACACCACTTATTCCAGAAAGCTCCAGACACTCCCCCAGCCCACCTCAACGATCTGAGGTTTCCCATTTTCATACTGGACTCAGTGGGGTTGGCCCTTTCCCTGACCATCATGAAGTGACTCACAGTGCATTTGTTTATAGAATTGTTACATCTCCTGCCAGGAAGATCTTCTTCTTCTTCTTCTTTTTTTTTTTTTTTTGAGAAAGGGCTTTTGTCTTCTCCATCCTCTTCACACCTTGAACTGTGCCCAGAGTCAACCTCAGTCTCAAGAATTCTTTCTTGCCCAACCGTTTGAGACTCAAACCACTGCAGTCAATCTATCCCTCCAACCTGTAAGGCCTTCATCAACAAAATGTGGTCTGCCCTGGAATGTCAACTCATGTACCCAGAAAATTCTCAGACTGCCCAGAGGAACGGCATCATGGCATTTTAACAACTGAAAGCATATTGAATTTTATTAGTCCAGCCCCTTCATTTTATAGACGAGGAAGCTAACGTGTAATCAAAAGTTAGAGCCACTCAACTGCTTAACTACCTAGTTAAGATTAAGACGCAGTCTTCAGATTCCCAGTGGTTCGCATTTCCCGTTAAGGCAGTCGACGGCCAAAATGAGCATAACTGGAACAGTGAATGCCCTTGCTGCCACCTCCTTCCTGTCATTTTGTGGGTGCGAGTCCCTCCCGAGAAGAGGGGACACCAGCCTTCATCATGTTATCACTCTCGCCAGTTCTGACAGCACTCAGAGAACTTGCTTTGAACTCTGCATTGCCATGGGAACAACCGCTCCTCGTGAGCATCAACATCACTGCCCACGATCGCCTGCGCTGAAGTGGATGGTTGCCAAGCAAATCATAGGAAAAAAAAAATTTAAGTCAAGAAGGCCGAAAGCCTCAGATCAAGTTCAAATTATTTGGAGGATGTGTGTGTCAGGGACACTTAGCATCAGTTTCGATGGGGAGGCAGATAAAAGCATGATTTAAAACGTGGACAGGGGAGAACTGGGCCGCCCGCCTCTGAGCTCTGAGAGATCTTCCAGAACCCCTTTGATGTGATGGAGACATGGAAGTTGCATAATTTTTGCCCCATCCAGACACAAAGGCTGCTCCGAGGAGCTCGAGCCCCCACCAACACACTGAATGCTTTTTAAGCCTTCCTGTCTCCCCAGTTCCCCTCCTCTTCTTTGTTCCCGACATGCTAGGATCCAACACGCAGGTTTTGTCTCAAGGAGAGGAGGACACGGGTGTCACAGGAGTAAATTTACAAGGCTGTTGGGCTTGGGTGTAATAGGAGCTGCGAGGTCCTGCATCTGTTAAGAGAGGTGGTCAGGGCTGTGGGTAGCGAGACTGACTAGTCCCGGGGCAGCCTCCGGCAAGCTCTGATTACTTGGGACTGGAGAGATCCCATCTCAGAGAGAGAAACACATGCCGTACAAATTGGTCACATCCCATTTAGCCCCTATTAATTTACATCCGACCCTCAGGGCTAAACAGGCAGGATTTTTCAGCCTTCAGTCGCACCCCCACCGGCGAGTCCCTCTTCCCCCTTCTCTCCCGTCGGATAGTGTCAGCCCGGCTGTTTCCACTTCGCTCAGATTTCATTTCTCTACTTAACTGTTGCGCTTGGCAACCCCCAGATCCTTTGCATTGTAAAAATCCGTGCTACACGTACCCCTCACAGCCTGCTTTCCATCAGCTTAGCCTGAATCAAGTTGCCAGATCAGTCCCGTGTGTTAGCAGAGTAATAACTATCTTTAGCAGGACAAAATGGTGCGGCCGAGTGTTGCCTTTTCTGCTTCAAAGACCCCAGAGATTCCTGTAACCACAAAAATGAGGCTAGAAGGGAATGAATAGTCAAGAGTCCCCAAATGGCAATCTCCTGGCTGGAAATGTTCATGAATTACCTGTAATTTACCTCAAAATGGACCATATGTTGGACTGCACGGCGCTCTTTTCCCCTTTTCCCCCTAAACAGACTTCTTCTGAGCACTGTTTTCTCTTAACGTGGGACTAATGTGGGGACTAGGTTGAGGGGAAGCGTCACAAATTAAAGCAGGCATGTTTCCACCCTGGTGCTTCATACACGGGAAGACATGAGCTGCCTTTCCCTCCTTAACATACCTTCAGCCCCAGAGGGCAGGTGAAAAGGTTTAGAGAGGAGAGGGAGAGGAACCATGGACTGTCAATTCCTCCATCCCCCTCATGCATTTTACACACTAGGGCAGGAGTTGTAATCCCTCCTAGCCTTGATTTACATAGTCAGAAGCCTCAGGGTGGCTCTGCCCGGGGAAGGGCCACTTTCCAAGGCCTTTGCTGTGTACCATCCCAGCACGTGTGCCACATGCTCTCCCCACCCCCCACCTCCTGTTTTCACAGGGGCGCCTGATGATTACTGAAATGAAGTCCTGTGAATGCTCCCGGACTTTCAGCTCCTGGATCTCTTGGAATCTGAACAGATACACAGGGAGAAATGTAAACAATGGCCAACCTTCTTTTCCACCTAGAGCCGTGGGGCCTTGTCACGAGCCACACCACATCTGCGTGGTTTGAAGGGAAATGTCATAATATTGCTAATCAATAGGAAGAGTGACAGGCCCATTTGTCAAGAACAAGCCAGCGCCACAGCTGTTGTCGTCTCCTGCTTCTGTCTCCTGGGTTTTTCGAAGGGAAGCCTGGGAACGGCCTGATCAGTGTCTAGACAGCTCCGTTCTGTACTGGGGGTTGCTGAGAGGGAGCTATTGGGCACAGGCAGCCACACATCTTACTGGTGCTCTGCACAAATGGGCCTGGACAGGACAGCAAGGGCTAGAGAGGAAACAGTGGCATGCATCAACAGTCACCACTCCCCCCCCACCCCCCCACCCCCCCACACACACACAAGAGGGAAGGATTTCGTGTCTCAGGAAGTCTATTGCCCTTTCATCTGGGGAGTGTGCTGGCTTATGTGTTTCTTTGGAACTGCAGATGTCTCTTGCTGCTCCGCTGGTCACAGGATCAGCAGGTCATCTCAGAGTGGAGTAGAACGAAGCGTGGGTTTCGGCCTCACGCTTAAGGACCATTTCCATCTTGCTCCGGAGGACAGTATAACTACAGGGTGGAAAATGGTGGTGTGGCAACATGAACCCTGTGCCCTGCCTCTCGCCAGCTCCCCTGAGCTGTAGCAACATGGCCCAGGAGGGCTCCAGGCTGTAATCAAATCATTCATGTGTGGGGCTTGGGTGTGTGCCGAGGTGACAGGACTGAAGTGCCCTCTCTCACCCCACCAAAAGAATTTCTAAGTGGGGAAATTAATCTTAATCAACTCTTGTATCTTCAGTGTTAGTGAAGACGGGGTACTGTTAGAGATTTTCATGTTGTGTGGGGACAGGATCCCCAAGGCTAGTGATCTTATTTTATTGGCAAAAGCTAGCAGAAGATCTTATTACAAGGGAGACCTTCAAGAAATCTTGAGGTCCTTTCTTGTGTCTAGACCAGCCAGTGTCCTGGTCTGCATTACCCCATTTTGTGTAAGCAGTGGGTTTTCAGCTGTCCTTTTGTCTCAAGAGACTGACTCCATTTTGAGTCTAAATGCAGAGGCAGTTGACCCTGAACCTTGGTGCACTCATGAATAGTGCCTTCCTGCACAACCCACAAGGCACAGACTGATAGAAACACTCCTAAAAGTACAAAGGGCACCACCCTATAAATTTGTCAGAGCAAGTTGGGACTATGGGAGCACATTAAAACCAGATCAGAAAAACAAGGCCCAAGAACTTAACTAACACTCCAGACCAGGAAAGGTGAAAACTCTCGCCCATGGAGCCCATGAAGAGGACACCTATCATGGCAATGACAGTGGACCCATAGACCTGTCATGTGACCACCCAGTATGTGTATCAAGGAACCAACAGGCAGAAAACTCCCGTATGTCCCAGGGCCTTCAGCTGGGTGTGGTCCTTGCTAGCGATATAGACCACTTGACCTGCTGTCCATCCATCTACTTGCTTCTCTGGATCCAGTTTTACCTTTTGCCTCCACCGTCCCTCACCATGCTTCTTCAGTTCAACTGGAAGCCTAGGGTTGACTCAATAGCAGCAACTTTCCAGCAGACCACCAGAAGACCAATCATTAGACACCCTCCACACCTTCCCACAGAGACTGCTTACAACTCCATCATCTTCTCCTTATTTTTTTTCGTGTGTGTGTGGGTAGGTGTTTTACCTGCAAATACCATGTGCATACCTGTTGTCCATGGAGGCCAAAAGGCATCAGATCCCCTAGAATTGGAGTTACAGTTATGACCCATCTCGTGGGTCCTTGGAATTGAACTCTCTCTCGAAGAGTATGTAATCTTAACTGCCAACTCATCTCTTCATCCTCTCTGCTACCTTCTTGCTTCTGCCTCTCAGTTAGACCTCTTCTCACAGTCTTGAAATCTTGTGAGACTGCTTTGGAACCATTCTGCAATACACACACACACACACACACACACACACACACACACACACACACACACACGTGTTTACCTCAGCTGGCCCTCAAGGAAATCAGAACTACTTGGCAAATTGCTGCTGAGGAAACCATTGTTCTTGGCATATGTGTTGTTACTCACTCAAGTCTGACATTGTGGAAAGACACAAATGTGTTTATTTTCTTTCTGACATAGCAAGCTCGCAACATCTTGTCAATTCACACTTCTCCCATTTGCTTCT
Source organism: Peromyscus californicus insignis (assembly GCF_007827085.1). Lineage (NCBI taxonomy): Eukaryota > Metazoa > Chordata > Mammalia > Rodentia > Cricetidae > Peromyscus > Peromyscus californicus. The sequence goes on from NW_026294584.1 coordinate 68,375,476, forward strand.
TCTTGTCCTTAAGAAGAGGTGATATTGTAGAAAGTGGGTGTAATTCCTCAAGGTACTCCTGAGCCTGGCATTAGAAAACCAATGGTCTCCAATTTTAAAAAAATATATAATTTTTGACATTCCATCATAAGGCATGCATGCTTCAAAAGAACACCAGGCAGGAATACACTGCTAAGCAACACCCAGCCCCACTCTGGGGAGTGAGTACCGAAGTTCAAGAACTATCTGGAAAGAATTGCTTCGTTAAAGGAAAGTAATAATTTTCAAGTCCTATAATGCATTACCCTTGACAATAGAATATGATAGCAATCTGTAGGCACTGCATGGGGAGTCTACAGCTCCCCAAGGCACAAAAACAAGGTTGTAGGACTAACACTGAAAGACACAATAAAATGGTGGGCAAATGAATGAAGTCACCTCCAAGGCAGCTTTCATAGCCTTGTGGAGCCCGCTTGCTGGAAATACTGTTGGTGAATTTGTAGGTGTCAGTATCTTCTTGAGTATCTGCAGGAGTCGAAAGGGCTTGTCGTTTAGGGCGATTGGGCTTGTATTTTTACATCTCTAAAGTCACTTAAAAGAAGTCTGGAAACTGGCTTGGCACTAACATGCATTATGTGGTTTGGAATAACAACAGTAAATAGTGGCTCAGGGGACGGTTGGTGTGAGATGACACTGGATGCCTAGCCTGGGCCCTGACTGGTTAGGGAGCATCTCAGAACAAGAGCGTGCCTTTCCTGGGAAGGGGAGAGGTCTTGATTTGTTCAATAAGTTCTGATGTTTGTTTGAACAAAATGAAATCCTTCCTGATAGTGACATCATGAGAGGCAGCTCAAGCTGCCTCTGACAGGTGTGATCTCAGATCAGTCACAAGCCTTCCGAGCAGCTGAATTTCCTCATCTGTAAAATGGGCTGTGGTGTGGTACCAGATTAAATTAGGAGAGATGACACGGAGCACCGTCAAGTAGCGGCAGGCATTCCACTCATAGCAGCTTACTTCCATATTACCTTCACATCTAGAAACAAAGGCTTGTGTGCAGCAGCAGAAATACACCAGACACAGTTACAGCATCAGCCTGATGATGCTCTAAAGGGAGACTAGAAAAGGCTTGACACTTTTCCTAGCTGTGGAGGTTAGTGGCAAAGGGTCCTATAGTTTGTGGCTCTCCATTTGTGGTGCCCTGGCTGTATTTATCTGAAGCTCTCTGTCTGCATGTCCCTTCTCTGCCAAGTTGAGATCGCTGTCTGTCCCTTGCTTCCTAGTGGGAAAGCTGCACAGTGGCCTTGCTTTGGATTTCTGAGTGAGAAGGCACTTGAGGATTCTTCCCCATGGAGAAAGAAAGCCACCCAGAACTAAACACCCGTCTAATAACTGAAGGCAGCCTCTAGGCTGCCCAGTGGACACAGGGTGACTCAACACTTCCGTTGAGGAACTGGTGTTGCTTATGAGGACACTGTGTCAAGCTTTATGTGAGCTAGGAATAATGGACATGCTGGTAATTGATCACTTCCAGGAGAATGTCTTCGAGGCAAGTGTCCATGCAGTACATTCTCATACCTAATGGGATTCCGGCCCCCATGCAAGCTCCCCATGTCGGGGTTCTACTGACTGGGAAGACTTTAGACAGGAAACTGATCAGATTGGGAAATGAACTAATGCTGTCAACTTTCCCATTTATATAACTCTCATCACATAACCTGGAATATTGGACTGTCAGTCACCAGATAGATGCGGACAGGGCTTGGCTTAGGGAAGGAAATGTGGGCAGTCTAATGTTCTGTTGTGTGCTTTCTTTTTTTTTTTTTTTTTTTTTTTTTTTGGTTTTTCGAGACAGGGTTTCTCTGTGTAGCTTTGCGCCTTTCCTGGAACTCGCTTTGGAGACCAGGCTGGCCTCGAACTCACAGAGATCCGCCTGGCTCTGCCTCCCAAGTGCTGGGATTAAAGGCGTGCGCCACCACCGCCTGGCTCTGTGTGCTTTCTAATGTGGTGCTAAAACATCTTGGGGATTGGCGTTGTATGGATGGTGCTGGCAAGAGAAGCTGGACAAATGCTCATGTATGTACGCCTGGGAATCAGGCACACGAGATTTGAGTCTCAGGATGCTGTCGCACATATTATTAGCTCACTCTTCAGTTTTTCTATCTTTTAAAAATATTTTATTTTGAAGTATGTGTATATGTATGTGTCTTTGTGTTGACACAGTCATGCAAACATGAGTACAGATGCTTGCAGAGGCCAGAAAAGGGCATCAGATCCTCTGGAGCTGGAGTTACAGGTTTTCGTGAGCTAATAGGCTCTGGGAAGTGAATCTGAGTCCTCTGCAGGAACACTCTATGCTCTTAGCATAGAGTCTCTCCAGACCTTGTTCTATCTTTAATATTAGAATAAAACATCCCTACTTGTACCCACCTCCATTAGGAATCCAGGCCACTGTGCTAGCCATCTGTTCCCAAGGGGTGACCTGCAAAGTGTCAAGGCCATACTAGTGGGTGCCAGTCTGCAGTTGGAAAGAGAAACTGCCACATTCGCAGAGTCCATCGCTCAAAATTCTTCAGAAAACTAAGTTAAAAGGAAGTGAATGGGTTTAAGCCTGCAAAGCATCGAAGTGGGAGATTTTATGGGGAACTCTTAAGAAACCTCATAAAGAAAAGGTATTGTGTTTTATTTTTAAGTGGCAATATTCCTAACCTGTTTCTATTAGAAGTCTTCTAAAGTTTCAAATTGAACTGGAGGAAAAGGAAGCTGAAGCCAGAGAATGAGGGCAACACGGAGTTAGCCTTAGGCTGTGCCCTGTTGCTCTCCGTTAGGGAACCCAGGGCGTGGAGTATTGAATTGACTTTATCTTTGGGTCCACAAGTGCTCTGCCTCACAAAGAATCAGCGACGCTGAGGTCATCTGGAAGGCTAGAATGCTTGTTGAAAGGACACTCAGTTTCTTTCAGTCCCTGTTTGCTCTATGCCAAGTGATTTCCCAGCAGGTGGATCTTGTGGCTATTCAGAGAACACCGTCCCCTGCCTCAGGGAAAATGCCTATGACCATATTCATAACAGCTCACCCAGGCCCCATATTCCCTACAGACTGAGGACACAGTAGAGGGTCTTTTCTTTCTTTCTTTCTTTCTTTCTTTCTTTCTTTCTTTCTTTCTTCCTTCCTTCCTTCCTTCCTTCCTCTCTCTCTTTTTCTTTCTCTCTTTCTTTCTTTCTCTCTTTCTCTCTTTCCTTCTTTCTTTCTTTCTTTCCTTCTTTCTTTCTTTCCTTCCTTCCTTCCTTCCTTCCTTCCTTCCTTCCTTCTTTCTTTCTTTCTTTCTTTCTTTCTTTCTTTCTTTCTTTCTTTCTTTCTTTCTTTCTTTCTTTCTTTCTTTCTTTCTTTTAGAAGATGAGAACTGATTCCTGGGCTCTGATTTGATCCAAACTTTCCTCCACTGGTTTGACAGACTGTGCCAACAGCATCCAACTTTTGTTGTCCTTTCTTATCTTGGGGATCTTTAACAGGTCCCCCAGTTCCTGGCCTCTCATTGTACTGATTAAGTCAGACATCTGGGGTTGGAGCCAGGCATGAGTACTTCAAGTAGAGCCCTGGGTGGTACCAGTTTGCAGCAAGGTTCAGGTGCCTTGGACGAGGTTCTGCAAACCTTAAGGGGTGCTGGGAAAAGTATCTCACACTGTTTGATGTCTGTCAAATGGTAGCCCGCTTTTCCAGTAGTAAGAAAATTTGCCCATTATGATAACAATGACAGCAGTAATAGTGAGTCTTTACACAGTTAGGGTGCTTCCCACTGTGATCTCATGTCCATGGTTTGTTCCAGCTTTCATAGTTCTCCCATGAGATGAACACAAGCATGTTTTCCATCTTACAGCAAGGAAATGGAGCTTAAAGGTATCAGTGACCTTCTCAAGCAGAATCCAGCCTAGAGATGAGTCTTCTGCTTCCTTGTTCATAGTCCTTCCCACTATTCAACTCACTGCATTCTAGACACTTCCATTGGGTAGGGGAAATCATATCCATTCCTAGGGCATATTGAAAATTCATAGTAGGTAAAAACACCCAGTCGTTGAGATCATATGCAGAAAGCCATGCAGAGGTCCACCTCATTGTCACCATCTTCATGATGCAGCTGGAATGAGAAGTGGCAGGTCTCCCCTCCTCCCTGAACCTGGCCAGGTACCAGACAACTCCAGACTCCCATTGTAGGACAGGCCAGAAGAGTGAGTACATCACAGCACACAGAGCAGACTTGCTGGGGTTTGACCTTGCATCACTCACACACCATGAGTGGAGGTATAATTTGAGTCCACCAGGCCTGGATGCCAAGAGTTAGCGGGTCCCAAGGGTGGCATCCCTTCAGTCTCCCTAGAGTGATTAACATTAGTCATCCCTGCCTCTGGATGCACCAGTCAGTGAGTTCTTCTTCCCTTGGGAAAGGGAAACTGAGGGTTGTGCTGTGGATATCGCTCTGTACAAATAAACACTGATTGGCCAGTGGCCAGGCAGGAAGTATAGGCGGGACTAACAGAGAGGAGAATTGAGGGAACAGGAAGAAGGAGGGGGAGACAAGCACCACCAGGCCAAGCAGCATGTAAAGATGCTGGTAAGCCACGAGCCATGTGGCAAGGTATAGATTTATAGAAATGGGTTAATTTAAGATATAAGAACAGTTAGCAAGAAGCCTGCCATGGCCATACAGTTTATAAGTAATATAAGCGTCTGAGTGATTATTTTATACGTGGGTTATGGGACTGTGGGGCTTGGTGGGACCTGGAGAGAAGCTCTCCAACAACAGGGTTGGTTTTTGTGCCATGTGTTCTCTATGACAGCGGAATGGAGTCAAGTGCCACGGTGATGATGGGGCCATAGGATTCTCCTCACAGCAGGCAGAGTGTGAAGACAAGCGACACAGATGGCAGTGGAAGTAGGCACAAGGTGAGGAGAGCTGCGGTTAGGGTGGACTCCATGAAAGGCTGACTGGACTCTTCCCTGGTTTTGGAGATGGTAGTAGTTTTTAGCGTCTTAGAGATTAACTTAAATAAATCTGATCTAGCTAACAGATGGCTGAGCAAGCAAGCCCAGATGAACCCCCTTGTAGGGGACCAGTGAGGATAGCCAGAGAGCCCAGGTCTCTGCAGCAAGTGCCTGGTTTTGCTGACCCTAACAAGTGGTTAAACACACTTGCTGTGGAATAATGCTTTTGTACACTGGTTTAATAAAATGCCATAATGCTTTTGTATACTGGTTTAATAAAACGCTGATTGATTGGCCAGTAGCCAGGCAGGAAGTTTATGTGGGATAAGCAGACAAGGAGAATGCTGGGAAGAGGAAGGCTGAGTCAGGAGACACTAGCCCGCTGTCCAGGGAACAACATGTAATGGCACACAGGTAAAGCCATGGAACATGTGGTGACATATAGATTAACAGAATTGGGCTGAGTTTAAGTGTAAGAGTTAGCTAGTAATAAGCCTGAGCTAATAGCGGAGCAGTTTTAATTAATATAAGCCTCTGTGTGTTTACTTGGGTCTGAGCAGCTGCAGACTGGGCAGGACACAGGAAAACTTCCAGCTACACACACTTTTAAATCTTCTTGGTTAGAATGAATCCCACAACTCCAGGGAAAAGAAAGAATCATATCACCATGCATGAGGACATTGCTGTAGACTGAAAATTCTGTCCTTGATGTTCACTCACAGTGTGACCTCAGGCATGTTGCATATTCCCTCAATAATACAACCTCCAGTAGCACATCCTTCAAAGAGCTGTTGTGAGATACTGCATGCATATGAATGATCTAGTTTCTGATGTATCATATGCATATCAGCTAACGTGGCTGCTGTGGTACTTTATGTTATTTCTAGGACCCAGATCCATCCCACTACAGAGATGCCTCCTGCTGATGTATTGGGAATAGGACTACCCAATGGCCAGGAAACTCATCTTCCTGTGCTTTGTCTTCTTTGGATCTTGGATGTTTTCCCCTTTGACCTTCAGGGAATCTGTCACCTTGGAGGAGAGGCTGTTCTTTCTCCTTCCGTTAATGTTCCATCCATCTTTCAAGTTTCATTGCAGATTCCATTTGGGGAAATTAGGAAACGCTTTATGGAGGAACCGGCATTCATCTCTCGCTCCGCTCCCACCGGCATTTGTAATTTTATTATGGCATTTATCATATTCTATCTGTACTGTAGTTGTGTGCCATCTGTCTCCTCCAGCACACAGGAACTTTCCTGAGGGGAGGAAGTCTAGTCTATTCATCGTGACATCTCCAACCACTCATAGCACCAACCTGGCACACAGTAGATGGTCAATAAATACTTGTTCTAATGAAATGAGATATTTTTAAAGCCCAGTTTATAACCTCCACTTTCCTGTTTGTCCGCTAATCTTCACAACTGCTAAGGATCAGTTTGGAGACTACTAGGAAGCAAACACAAGCTTCAGGAACCAAGGGTGAGGTGACGTCTACTCTTACATCATCACTATTATCTCCTCAAGGAGTGGAGGAAATCCAGAACAACACAATACCGGACCACTGCATTTGACTGTTGACTGTCACTTTATAGGCTCAGTCCTGCCTCTGCACTACCATGTGTCCTCTGAGCCTCAGTTTCCCCACATATAAAAAGAAAGTGAAGAGATTGTTTTTACCTACAAGTTTCCCAGAATTCTTAGATTCTTTATTTAGACATAAAGAGAAGTTTTGTTACAGTTCTTTACTTCCTTCCCCATTAAAATGGTTGAGTAGGTTAGCATTTTAATTACTACTCCTCTAGGGCTGAGAACAGTGTCTGGATCACAGTAGTTGCTCAATAAATACATATTCATTTGTATGAGGAACAAATAAGTCCATCGGGACATAATTCTGAAATGCTGCACTGCCATACCGAAGAACAATCATAGCCCTGGCCTCCAGACTTTCTTATCCCTGTGGGATACTCTAGGACAAGATGCACACTATATAAAATGGGATCTGGGCTCCATTTGCTTTTGATCTATCTTGTTGCATGAAGGATACAATACAAGGGCTTTATCCGGTTCAATTACACATAGCATGCAATTAACATTTTCAGTAAGAAATCTACGTGCTGAATTGAAGTATCCTCAACCGCTGAGCCATCTCTCTTACCTCTTGAACTGAAGTATCCTATGTGGAGTCAGACATCCTAACATGGCACTAGCATCCCTGCAAGGCTATGCCGGTATAACTCAGTCATTTCTGAATATCCATGGAGCCCCTTCGTTGAGCATCACTGATCTGCCATATTGACTGGCTTACCCTGTGGGTGGAGAGCTCTGCATGATCCTCTCTTACATTCCGTATGGACTCGTGTGCTACACGTGAAACAGCCTAGTTTTAGACTCTGATCCTTCCCCAGGACATGACAAGGCAGGTGAAAACTGCAGCCCTGTAGGAAGGTTGGTATTTTCTTCAATGAGAGTGGAAAGACCCCAGAAAACTCAGTTTGTCCTCCCACTCCCATATGCTAGAGAGACAGTGGTAAGCTTATGGAGAAGCTGCCAGGGCTTGCCACCAATATTGGCTTGGTATTGACTTTGAAATCTGGACAACCTCTGGCCTTGTTAGACCCAGTATCACCAGCCAATATTTTTTTCTGATTGACCCCAGTTACAGTTAGCTTGGATTTGAGATGTTAGGGGTTAATGGTCTTTCTCAATCCTAATGTATCTTACCTATGGAGGAGGCTTTGCTGATGGAACAGTCTTAGCGGGGTCTGTGGAGGATGTCTGCAGTGGGCCAGTTGTCCCCGTGAAGCCTGGAAAATATATTCTTCTTTTTTAAAATTTGATGTAAAACAATTCACTAGCCATAGACATAGAACACAAACTTCCTGTCATATGCTTTATGAGTAATAACAATAATTGACTTTGACTTCTGTGTTTTACCTTTATTTTTTATGAGTGCAAATCTTGGAAGATGTAGCAAGAATTGTTAGAAGGTCTTATTAATAAAAACAAACCCGGAGCCAGGTATTAGGATGAACACTGAAAGATCAGAGAAACAGAACCAGCCACAGATAACCTCACCTCACCAATTCCTCAGCTGATCTCATTTTCCTCAAACTGGAAGCCTTTGTGTCTTCATCCAAATGGATCTCAGCTGAACTGCTGCTCAAAAGCCTAAAAGCTTAACAGACTCTAGTTCCTGGTTTTCATGCCTTATATACCTTTCTGCTTCCTGCCATCACTTCCTGGGACTAAAAGAATGTGTCACCATGCCTGGCTGTTTCCAGTGTGGCTTTGAACTCACAGAGATCCAGATGGATCTCTGCCTCCAGAATGCTAGGATTAAAGGCACGTGTGTGCCACCATTTTCTGGCCTTTATGTCTATCTAGTGGCTGTTCTGTTCTCCGACCCCAGATAAGTTTATTAAGGTGCACATATATTGGGGGATACAATATCACCACAGGAAGACAAGGAAAGTCTTCAACTCCCATTGGCAAGTATGAACCTTGGTTTTTTGGAGATGGCACCCTAAATATTTGATAGCTATGAAGCTTTAGAGTAACAGACGCTAAAGAATTCTTGTGTGTTTGTTAGTATTTTGTCAATTTGACATTAGCTGGAGTCATCTGAGGAAAGGAAACTTCAATTGGGAAAATGCCCCCATGACAGGCCTGTTGGCAAGCTCCTTGTAGGATGCTTTCTTGACTGATGATTGATGGGAAGGGCCCACCCACTGTAGGTGATGTCGTCATTGGACAGTGGTACTTGGGCATCTAAGAAAGCAGGCTTAGAAAGCCAGGAGGAGCAAGTCAGTAAGCATCACTCCTCCATGGCCTCTGCTTTGGTTCCTATCTCCAAATTCTGTCAAGTTCCTGTCCTGACTTCCCTCAATGATAGAACGCAACTGTGAGCTGAAAGACAGCCTTTCTTCTCTAAGCTGCTTTCAGTTAGAATGTTTTTCAGAGCAGTAGTAACCTACTAGGGCACGTTGGCATTTTGTTGGTCTATGGTACAGGTTCAGTTCTAGACTTAACAAGAGAGAGTCCAAACGTGGCAATGGTCAGTGAGTTGGACAGAACCTTTTCACATCCATCCTTCTGCTCTACCCTCTGCGGATTGCCTTCAGATCCACAGAACCAATGGTTTGCAAACAAGTTCGCTGTTTAGCTCACATGAAGGAGGAAAGAAAGACAGCATTTAGAGTTTGTCCTTTTTCTTTAAGCGAATAGCACATCAAGTTCTTCACTTCACCTCACATTCTGTCAAACAAAATTAGACATATATATGTACACACACACACACACACACACATCACACACACACATGTCCATAGCCAGTTTAGCCTCAAGAGAGTCTTGAAATGTAGCTTTTATTCTGGGATATTGTATACCCAGGATAAAATTAAAATCACTGTGGAAGAAATAGAATGGCTATTGAGATGAATGTGGCTGTCTGTGATAGCATCCCTGTCTTGAGCATTTTGGATCAAAATTTGACTGTCTTACCCACATAGAAAGTCCCTTCTCTTTCCAGAATCATTGCAATGCTCATTCTCATATTCCACGGGTACTCTGGAGACATTTTCTGAACCTTCGTTTTGCCTGTGTTGATTTCCTAAGAACTTTTTAATTACCTTCTCTTCTTAACAGATTTCCCCATGGCTCATCTACCTTTATGATTTTTCCTTCCATCTGTAAACTGGTGGCTCACATTTGACCCTTATGTCAAATTCCTCTCACTTCAGATCAAGATTCCTCAACAGGGTGAGGATTGTGTTGAAGTAAGCAAGGAGCTTTGGGACCATCGTTGCTAAGGACATATTCAGCATCACGCAAGTGGCTCGTTCTGAAATCACGTCTGAATCTCAAGGCTCAGTGGCTCTCACCTCAAGCTACTAAGATAACTCCTACTGCCTTCTTATTTTCAGACTTTGCCTCATACAGCTTGTCTCTAAGCTGCTCCCAATGTGTTCTTGTCAAAACTTAGATTTGGTCTTTTCTCTTTGTTTCTCACAAGTTTTAAAACAAAAAAGAAGAACCTACTCAAATGTGTATGACTGTTTATGACTTACAGAATCAAGTTCAGAGTCCTTGTCTTGGCATATAGAGCCATTCTCTATGTCCGTTCCTTCCATAATCAGCCACCCTGGCTCCCCCAGTCAGTGTCCATGCACTTCCAGGTCGTTTGCAGAGGTTCTTACTGCTTCTCTTTTCCAGAACGCCGCACCCCCTTTGCTTTATTTCAAAGACTCTTGCATAACCTTTAAGTCCTCCTCAAATGTCACTGCTGCCGTGAAGCCTTCTCTGATTTTACCCAGAATTACTGCTCTCCTACAGCCTTTACTGAATGTCCTATTGTGGCTCTGCTCTTCTGTTTCTATCCATTTCCTCCAGGAGACATTGAATGTCCGCCCAGAGAAAAGAGAGATTCTCTTAAGTAACTCTATGCCCCGTTCCCAGCACAATACCCTGTAGAGAAATCAATAGCACTTTGCTGATTCAATGGACAAATAATGCCTAATTAGCTGCGGAGGGAATCCATGGAATTAGCTCCCCGAGGCCTGGAGGCTGGGTTTTTTATGTCAAAAAGTTCACCAATCACCATGTTGTGGTCTCACTGATACAAACATAATCTGGCAGGTTTGAGCAGAAGAGAGCCTCGAATGGGATGCGGTCTGGAGGCTTCTCTGCCTGTTGGCTTCAGTGTCCTGCTCTTGTTTGCGTTAGAATGTCTTGCTAGTATCACACAGATGCTAAAGTCTTCCCCAAGCCTCAAGGGTCCTTACCAGGTAGTGCATACCATTCTAGAGGGCTCACATTGAAGAAGGGGAGTAAATTAAAAACCCACTTCCAGTATGAAGAAAAGAGAACTCCTGGAAAGGTTCTAAAACATGAATTGTTGGTCAGCCTGATGTGCAGGGAGGAATCTGATATCTGTAGGTGATGGAGAGATGATTCGTGCGTGACCTTAGTAAGGCCACTGGAGAGCTTTCCCTCTGCACATGCGCATGTGATAAGACACGGAAGCCATTAATCTGCCTTCACACCTCTTTCTCGCCCAGGAGGAAAACTACTTTGCCTAGCAAAGGAGTGGGCTCAGCAAAGGGTGCCAAGTTGGATTCTGCTCCCCAAGGGAGCTGGGTTTTCACAATGAGAAGACAGCCATAACTCACCAAGGCTCCAAAGCAGAATCATGAGGTTCCTCAGGCCAACACCTTAGTCACAGAGGCAGTGTAACTGTGTGGTATAGACGCAAGGCTCAAATTACCTGTACATGTTAGCAGTGGGTTTTTTCTCGAACTTGGTAAATCCATGATTTTGAAATTCTGCACTAATAGAAATGTGACCAGTGTCACACAATGCACTTGGTGATTCCACATCACCGCACAGGTGGTTCTCATGGCAGATGAAAGTTTCCTCCTCTCTGTGATTAATTCGGTAGGATGCAATTTGTCCATCACCCTCTGTGCTGCGCTTACATCCCAGCAGTCTCCTCCACCCACCCATTTTCCAGATGAGGAAGCTGAGACTCCCAACAAGTCAATGACTTATTGAAGGTCACACAGATGACCCAGTGCAGAGCAAGAACCAAAGCTAGATTTGTTTGGATGCTCAGGATTCTGTGTGAAATGTGGGTGATACCTGAGTCTTTTTAAAAAAACAATTTTTTTTATACTGGGTTACATCAGGCTATTTGATGCAAGTGTATAGTAGATTTTAAGCACACCCCTCATATCCTGCTCCCCCTTCCCATTAGTTCCTTCTGTTCCCTAGACAGTTTCACATCTACTTTCATGTCATGTAGCGAGAGACCCAAGTGAGGGAACACGTGACGTTTGTCTTTCTGACTTAATTCACTTAGCACGGCTGTCTCCAGCTGCACCTGTTTCCCTGCAGATGACTGAACTCCGTTCTTCTTTATGGCTGGAATAAACATGCACCATGTATATAACTCAGTTTCTTTGTCCGTCCCTCTGTTGTTAAGCACCTGGGTTGCCTATAACTTTAACTATTGTGAAAAGGGCTGCAATAAACACTGATGTGTAAGTATCTCTGTGGTATGGTGACTGGAATTTCTTCTTACTTTAGCAAAAGAAATCTAAACACCTCACTTTCATGTCACCCACACACACTACCTATTTTGAGTTATAGCCGTTCACACAGTGGGAGCGGGGAGCTGAGGGACTCTGAAGAGTGACTGATGGTATTGCTTTCTGTCTGCTGCTCCAAGGAGGGCTGCATACCACATGAAAAAGAGCAGGACGTTTCCAATGAACCATCTGAAAAGTAAAATCCTATTTTAAAACCCGAAACTTGTCTCAAAGTCTAATACGCGCAACCAGACGTGTGGCCCTAAACCCACTCCAACAACAGCGAACTTCTGTCTCCCATTCTGCTGCCCAGCCTCCTCCAGACAAAATCTCTATGGGTTGGTTGTAACTCCTTGGGAATTGTTCTGTACGAAGCTTAGTCCTCAAAGACATATACTGATAGTGTTCAGGTGTAGATGCTTCTGGAGGTGATGGGTCATGATGGCTCTGTCCTCTTGAGTGGGTGAATACACCCATGGGTTAATGAATTAATGAATCAATGGGCTATGGGTAGTAGTTTTTTTTTTAAGTAGGCCAAACATTCTTTATGAGGTTATAATTTAATTACAACATTTCTCCTTTCCCTTTCCTCTTTCCAAACCTTCCCTCTCATATAACCCTCCCTGCTCTCCTTCAAATTCATAGCCTCTTTTTTTCACTAGTTGTTTTGCATGCACATAAGTATGTGCACACGGTTTGCATGTTCCTAAACGGAACCTATTCAATCCGTGTAACATTACTTGTATGTATGCTCTCAGGGCTTACTGTTTGGCACTGGACAACCAACTGGCATGCTTTTCCCCAAGGAAGACCACCTATCCCACTCCCAGCTTTCGTCAGTTGCCTAGAGTTCTTTGGGTAGAGCTGAGGCCTCATGGGCTTTTCCGCATACAGTTCGGCATGTCTATTGGCGTTATACTTGTTCAGCTCATGTCTGGGCAGTCATGTTGGTGAGACTTTATGGGTATGGTTTCTGACATTCCTAGGAGACTCCCTGATCATCTAGCTTGTGTAGTCTTTTCACACACACACACACACACACACACACACACACACACACACACACACACACACTCACTTCTAGGGCAGTGTTCCCTGAGCCTTAGATGTGGGAGTGATTTGTAGATGTGTCCACTGGGTCTCCGATTCCCAACTCTCTATTTTGCTTGGGTGTAATTTTCTGTAGTAGTTGGTCTCTGTCTGTTGAAAAGAGGAGTTTCCTTGATGAGGGGTGAGGACCACAGTCATCTGAGGGCATAAGGACAAATGTTTACAGACTGTTATCAGAGATTATGCTGGTTTAGTAGATCAGTGGTTGTAGATTCTCCTCCAATGACCATGACTTCCCTAGCACTGAGGAGTGAGCTGGATTTCCAGCACCAGGCTGAAAGCCATTGGTTACTGCCAATGTGTATGCCATTACTGCATTCTGTGGAACTGAAGGCACTTGTTGTCTCTGGAAACTCTCTATGTGCAAAAACTAAAACAGTGTTTTAAGTCAAGTTCACCCGAAACAGACCCCCAGGTGCTGACTCACGTAATAATTAAGATATTTGCTCCCAGATAACGCTGGAAGATCAAGGGGTGTAACACAAGGCACTACAGGAAAGGTGGGGGCCTTGGTGAGACTATAGGAAAGGTGGGGACCTGGGTGAGACTATAGGAAAGGGGGGGCCTGGGTGAGACTATTGGAAAGGGGAGGCGGGCCTGGGTGAGACTGTCTTGAACTCGATCTCGAGTGCAAAGAATTATTCTATTCTGAGGAAAGTGAGCTGGATTTTCTAGTCCTAAAGCAAACAGGTTTCCCCAGGAGGGTGCAGGAAGAACCTCACAGGCACAGCCGATGGCTTTGGGCAATACTCTGAGGCAGGGGAGGATTCCACTGTCAGCTCCTAGTAGTGCAGCGGGAGGTGTGGGTATAGCATCAGGATCTGGGCAGGCCACCAGGTTCATGCACTAAGCATCACTGTATTTCAGTGTCTTGGAAAAGAAAAGAAAAATCTATGTGATACCAAACAACGGAAGAGCTTTGTTCACTATAAGGCAGAATTCACAGTCCTGTGTCCTGTGATGACACAAAGGACATAAACGAGACACTGAAAACGCAGCACAGCTATGACCACTTCTGATGACGGATCTGGTGGGCCCTTAGATGATTAGATGACACTGAAGTGCTGAAAGAATTAGAACCCTGGATAGAACCCAAGGTCCCCTACGGAGCACACTCCGAGCTCGGTCCCTTCTTCTGCTTTGAGATTCCTCCTGGCAATGATCCCAGTGCCTCGGCTCTTTACCTGAAACCTGAAAAACAGGCAGTGTAGGGCTCAGAGTCTGCAAACAGAAGCGTTATTTCTGAGCCATAGGTTAATTTAGGGACCTTCCAAAGGCACCTTACCTCCAAAAAAAAAAAAAAAAAAAAAAATCAAATACCAAAGTAGCGTTGGCTCCTTGCCAAGAGAGGGGCTAAAAGAGCAAACTTCTGCCGCTCTCTCATGAAGCTGAGCAAAGACACATCAAAACGGGACTGTCAGGCTTGGGTCCTGGTGTGTGTGTGTGTGTGTGTGTGTGTGTGTGTGTGTGTGTGTGTGTGTGTGGTTTAGTGGCTGAGGTGCTTGCTATGCAAGTGTGGAGACCAGGGTCTGGATCTCAAAACGGGACTGTCAGGCTTGGGTCCTGGTGTGTGTGTGTGTGTGTGTGTGTGTGTGTATGTGTGTGTGTGTGTGTGTGTGTGTGTGGTTTAGTGGCTGAGGTGCTTGCTATGCAAGTGTGGAGACCAGGGTCTGGATCTCCAGAATTCACATAAATGCAGGTGATACGGCCGGCCCCGGTGATTCCAGTTCCCAGAAAGTGGCTGCAGAGGACCTCTGGAGCAAGCTGGCTGCCCAGCTAAGCATCTCTGGGTACAACTGAGAGAACATGCCCTCAGTAAATACGGTGGCGAGTGACGGAGGAAGTCCCAGCCTCAGGCTCTGCACTTATGCACGCACATGCCCATGCATCCTTACACACATATGAACCCCATACACGTGCATACCCCAACACGCATGCACACCACACACACACATATACACAAGAAAAGAACTGAACAGTCACCTTATTTGTGGACTCATTTGATCTTTGAATATTTACTTAAAGATTAAAATTACGTATAGAGACTTTATTTAAGGCAGTTGGTCCAAACAACATCGATACAGATAAGATACATATTAAGCAACAATTTCAGAGTTCTCTTTTTCTCCCTTCCTTTCCATCTTTCTTGTTTTGGATACAAATGGTTTTTTCTAGTCTGTGTATATTTTATGTTATGTATGTTATACAGAGAGTAGAAAACAGCATCTGGGTCACAGGTTTGTCCTGGGCACTATAATGTATAGTGCTAATAATGCCATGAATTTTTGACCATGTTAACATTTTCTAAGTTGCATGAACCAGAAATAGTTTTGTTTGTTTGTTTGTTTTGTTTTCCTATCACTAGAAAATTTTCTCACGAGCCTCCATTTCTTCTGCTGATGGAGGAGGAGGAGGAGGTGGGGTAAAGGAACAGACCTACACCATCCTGGTCCCTGCGGGACTTAGACCATTTTCAGTCCAGGCCTGCCCGGATAAGCAGACACTGGCCCTAGGCTGTCTGCCCCTCTCTGGGGCCCTCTGTCTCCAGCTTCTCAGAGTCTTCAGTGACAATGAGGGCCTAGATGTCACGATTCTGCTTTGGAAAATGTGAGGGCATCTTTATAAATGAGGCAGCCTCCAAATTCCAGAGGAAATTCAATTACATTTTTCTTGTCTATTCAGCTGATTTGTTAAAAAAAAAAAAAAAAGTTCCATAAGAGAGCAGGGGAAAGGAAGTACGAAGCCTCATGATTTAGTTAGTGTGGCTTTTCTGTGACCCAGTTCTCTTACAGGTTGGATGATTTTCTTTGGCAAATTGAATAATTTTCACAAGTCAATTACATACACTCCCTTAGCCTGTTGGAGAGTAATGAAATAGCTTAATAGAATAAAACAATAATCCCCAAGATGATGATGTTGGCCATTATTAAGTGTAACAATAGGAATTAATTATGACAGCAGAAAGGATAATTGATGACTCGGAGAATGGACTCCAAAGCTCTCTGTTGTGACTTCAGAGACATTTGAAGAGCTCGCTCTGTGTCTTTCGGTGGCTTTTGAGTGCGGTTATTAATAACATTTTTTCTGAACTCCTTATATTTGGTTAGCCTTTTATAGGATGCTTGTCGTGCTTGGAGTCTTGTTTTAATTTCACTGACACGAGGTCCCAGGCCTTGTTCTGAGCAATTCAGACGTGTGAACTCTGTCCCTGCAATCTCTCCGTGATGGGTGTGGCTCTGTCACCAACAAGGATGCTGACCTAGGCAGAGTTGGGACACGGGTTTAGTCCAGTCCTGCTGGGACACAGCTGATCCAGAACGTGGATCCACTCTGCTTCCAGGTCAGTGTTTAGCCCCTGGCTCCTTCCTATCTACCCCTCACTGGAGTCTTAAAGTTCTCTGCAAACTGGAGATGCTCAGTTCTAGTTCCATTTTCCTCAGGAATGAGACAGTTTCTGAAACGGATAATAAGACACTTGCAACAACTGTAGAGCCAGTAAGTCGGCCCAGAGCTGGGATGCAACACTCCTCCACTCCCCCCCACCCCCTCCCCACCCCCACCCCCACCCCCGTCTTCCAGCCTCAACTGAGTGCATTTTCCATTATGCCTTTATGAGGCAACAAATTATATTATCCAAGTTGGTATATAGTATTTCTAGAATGTTGAAACATGGAGGAAAAAAATAACACTGTTTTCCATTGGGAAAGAAATTATATACAGGTACTGAGGGCCAGTAGAAACATATACAGTTCTTTTTAACTAAAGAGCCTATTAATTTAAAGGCATAGACTCACACGATGTCTGATGTCAGGGGATTGCACTGTGTCCGAATAATGCTTAAGCTGTCCACTCGTAAGAAGTCTCTGTGGAATGTCATTAATGCAGGTTCTCAGGTTCCAACCTGGGTATTCTCATCCAACAGATCTGAGGTCAGGCTCGGGAATCTGATTTTTTTTTTTAAAGTATAATACCATTTAAAATAAAATACCATTTTATTTTTCCAGGGTTTTTTTTTTTTTCTTCTATCCTCATGAAGCTACTTCCTTATGTGGGCTTTGGTGGAGGTCATGGTGCCGCACCAGCGATTCCTTATTACCTCGCTATGGATGGCACAGCTCACATAAAAATGCAGCCTGACATAGAGTTCGGGATGCACGTAAACACCGAAGATACTTCCTTCAGATATATCCCTGTCAGCAGAGGCCTCTACAGTGTCCCAGTGAGGAACTGCTTTTTCCTTCCTCTTCTCCATCTGCCCTCTGCCCTGGCAACCTCCTCCCCAAACAAAACAAAACTTAAAAGAAGGACCAAACAAACAAACAAAACCAGCAAAACCCCCAAACTAAAACAAAAAAAAAAAAAAAGGAAAAAAGAAGGAGAAGAATCTCGTGGTGGAAGCTGCCTTGTGTCCAGGGGAGTCACAGTTTACCCTCTAATCCTTTCTTCTTCACTTGGAGTCATCAGAGTCCTTGGTCTGGCTGAGGCCTCTGGTTTCTGCTACACCACTGATAATGGGCCCCCACTGGGGCTCCTCTTGGATGTCCTGTTGTCGTCCTGTGTTGTGGTGGAGATCCTGCAGTTTGGGATCTGTAGGTCTGGGGCTCTGACCTTTTTAACAGGTCCGAATACCCAGACTGATGCTTGTCTTCTAAATGGGGAGTGGTGCAGACCAGAAGATTACCACCCTGTTCAGATTTACTGGAATACTAGGAAATTAAGACCCAGGGCTAATAGGGTACTGACGTACTTTAGTTTGTTCATAAGGTGATATTTATGAAGTTCAGAGATTAATTTATTCTTATTGAATCATGGTTCACTAATGTAATTTTTTGTTTGTTTGTTTATTTCTCAAGACAAGGTTTCTCTGTT
Source organism: Peromyscus californicus insignis (assembly GCF_007827085.1). Classification (NCBI taxonomy): domain Eukaryota; kingdom Metazoa; phylum Chordata; class Mammalia; order Rodentia; family Cricetidae; genus Peromyscus; species Peromyscus californicus. Next base: position 68,393,497 of record NW_026294584.1, read on the forward strand.
TATCCCTAGCTCTCCTAGAACTCTCTCTGTAGACCAGGATGTCTCTGCCTCCTGAGTGCTGGAATTAAAGGCCTGTGCCACCACTGCCTGGCTAATGTCACTTATTAAGTGAATTCAATCTTTCATACACATGAAGCTACAAACTACAGTTTTAAGGAACTGAATCTTACCGAAGCCTTTTAAACTTAATGAATGTAAGCAACAATACATACTTTTCCAGAAATTAATTTGAATAATTACATCACATTAATGCGTAAAATCAAATAAATTCTAAATTCAAATAGCAGATGGTTTTCCTAGAGACCTAGAGAGAGGTTGGCCAAGAAGATATCCCTATAAGGAAGCCAGATGGGCGTGTCCAGGATCCTCTGGGGAACAGGCAGCCCGGATCTGGCTCTACTCAGGAGTGGACTGTTGGTCTGGTCGTAAGCCACGTTCTCTGAGCCCTCCCAGCCCAACCCAGCCCAATATGTCTACTACAAATTACCATCCTTTCTTAATCCCCATCACACCTTAAAAAAGATTAACCCTTTTTAGTTTATTTCATAAGACTTTGGATGACCCAGTTCAAGAGTAACTCAGATGCAATGGTTTGTAGGATTTTCACAAAGATCATATTGTATGGTTTTAGGAGTAGTTGGGAGACCACAGAGCCGGCCATCTTTAGATGATGAAAATTTGGAATGTGGAATGGCCTTTAATTCCCTTGTCCTTCCTCACATCCATAAATACAAACCCAAGACAGACAGACAGACAGACAGACAGACACACACACACACACACACACACACACACACACACGTGCACAGATGCATATGTGCACTGACACTTTCATTTTAGCACTTCTTTTTGCTTTCTTTAGCCTATTTTTTTTTAAGGTAATAAAGTGCACTGGTGCTTTGGGGTCATTTTTCCACCCAAAAAGTTCAACAGACAGACAGCTATAAAATTATAAAATTCCAGCTTGGAAAGGGGGTTTGGGTGTGTGATGGAGACCACCTGCAATCCTAGTGCTTGCCATACTTGTCAGAGCGGTTCGAGACTTACTGTAGAAGGAGGCTCTGGTCTAAGTGGGCCTTATGACCTTAAAGACAGAACTGAGGGTGGGAAGTTAAAATAGCCCCAACCCCAAATGATCAGAAAGCATTAGTAAGACCAAAGACAGCGATTGGAAGACAGGAATCAGGAAAAAGGCCGCATCCCGGGCGAAGCGCCCTGCTCTCTGTGAACTGCCTTTCTACAGCCCGCAGCTGCCCTGATGGATGCGATGTAGAATGTATGCTTCTAAAGAGCTCTGGGTGTTCCTTATCTTTCTCAGTTGCTTAATGAAAATTGAAAGGACTGCACAGGCCCTGGGTGAGATCAGCTGTGCGCTCTCCTCTCGTCTCCCACTTCATTCCTGGCCAGTCCAAGACACGATTAGGGTGTTTCATTTGATTTTCTTTCTTTTCAGGCAATGCGTTGTGCACCTATCAAATAATGTTTGGTAATCAATTCTTGATCTCACCTGGAGGTCAGTCAATGGCACTGCCTAAATTGTCATCTCATTTCTTTCTTTAAAGAAAGTCCATCTATTTCTTTGAGCACATGAGGATTTCAGAGGCAAGTAACATACTAAACCATTCATGAAATAAATGACTTTTTTTTTTTTCTCGCCAAGACTGGCAGATGTGGGAAGACAGACGTAGTTATTTAAAAGGATCTCTTCTATTTAAAGTTCCTGTTAAAGCTAGGTGTGGTGGCACAGGCCTGTACTCCCAGCACTCAGGAGATGAAGGTAGGATGATCATGCGTTCAAGGTCACCGTCAGCTATGTGATGAGGTCAAGGCCAGCCTGGGATAAAAGATTCAAGAACGCAACAAGTTCCAGTTAGGATCTCACTTAACTCCTCTCAAGTGTTCATTCCGAGGGCTTCTCATCTGTTAGTTGCTTTTATTTGGGGATGATGAAAGGAAGGATGCTGTAAATCAAGAGCCAAGCATTGTTTGTTGACACCCACGACAGCGGGTAAACAAGTTAGCAGTGGCCCAGATGGGTTAGCATGAGGAAGTAACGTGCGTGGATGGACAGAAGTAGAAAACCTTCAAAACTGTGCCTCAGGAATTGCAAGATTAAAGGTTAGAGGCTTGAAACACAAAAATACCCTTTTTTTGTGCATGTTCACATTCAGGTGCCTGTTTGCTGTAAGCACCATCAGTTGGATAAAGTTTCATTTATCCCTCGGATCCTGATTCTTTCAGAGATTCTCAGAATCTTTAGCAAAACCTCCCTCAGCTATTGTGTCTTTCAGGATGTTCCTGCTCCAAATCCGCTCCCAGCAACTTTTGGCTTTTCAAATTGATAATTTGAAAATGGTGCTCTCCCTCCACCTAATGACGCCATCTTGTCTGCTGAGATGATTCAGAGCGGCAGTTGTCCCCCACAGGTCGGACTCGTTAAGTGAGATTGCCATGAGCAGGCACAGGTACCGGCGGCGCCGCCGCTTACCTGTGGGAATAATGGGCTAGCAGAAGGCGAGAGCAGCAGCGTTAGCAGCAATCTCCTCCCTGCATCCACAGCTCCATCTTCCGTGGCGTCCCATTTGGAGCACGCACTGCGCTGAAGTCAGATCCTTAGGGCTTGCATGAAATACAATAGCATTTTAAAAAGGGATTTGTTCTAAAGAACATTCGTTCTGAGGCATTTGGGGATATTTTTGTAAAGACCTTTGTTTTCCTCCATTTCCAGCTCCATCTCTTTGCTAGAATATCCTGATGAGTGGTTTTGCTGAAAACGAAAAAGGAACAAACCAGTAAAGCAAACACATGTTTATGAAATCAATAAAATCCTACATAGTACTTCTCATTTGGTGATGCTTTTGTTTTATTGTTTCACTATATGGTCCAGTGTCTACTAGCCTGGTCACTGAATAAGGATATGGCCAATACGTAGATAGCCAGAGAAAGTACTGGAGGCAAGGTATTCCCCGGGTCGTGGGGGAAGACTTGAAGGTCTAAGGAGACTCCCAGCTCTCTGGGTACATTTCAAGACAGCCCGAAGCTCCAGGATCCCGGGCCTGATTCTTGGTAAAATCTCACTTCCTGCGGAAGCTGCTCACCAGAGTGCCTCTCATCTCTAGTTAGAATTCACACAGCTTCAGTCTCTCAACTCTGTGTGTTTGCCTTGACTTTTTAAAGGTGGCCACAACAGCCACTGAGCAGTGAGGGGCTGTCTAATGAAACATGCCCTGACAGTAGAAACTGTTATAAAGTGTCACATAGTGGTGACCTATGCTCAAGGGACTTGGCTTGCTTTCTTTTCCCTTTATTTACTTTTTTTGGTTGTGATAAAATATGTATCATATAAATTTATTGTTTTAATCATTTTTAAGTATGATGCTCAGTGCCACCCAGCACAGTCACTCCTGGGTAGCTCCAGAATATTCTGTCATCCCAAATTGAATTGTACCCATTAATAATGCCTTCTGCTCCCCACGTCCCTCTTGGTGGCCTCATTCTGCTTTATGTCTAGGACATTTGGCTCTTCTTGACAATACTGCCAACTCCGAGTATTGCTTAACCTTGGGAACTTTCTGTTGTGTATTTTTAAAACCCATCAGAGAAAACGCACAGCATCCAGGGAAGGCACGCACCTCCAGGGGTCCATTTGAAATAATGATTACGCCAATAATGATGCTTGTGGAAGGAGCCGTGGTCCCTGAATGAGGCAGGCTCTTGAGAGGCTGTGCCAAACTTCAAATCCCATTTCTGCTCTGAATGGCTAGTGATCGAGAGGAGCTGTGTGCTTGCAAGGGAAGACAGTTCAATCACGGGGCCAGCCAACGCATGGAAATGGATGGCCTTTCGGTCTGCCATGTGGTTATTGTTGGGCGAGAAGGCGTTTGTAGTTTGTTCTGCGGCCTTTGTGATGAAAGCACCATGGGCCAAGTGGCTCATTTGTCTCAGTTTATCGAATTGCCAGACCAAGGTGAAGATCTGGAACGGTTTAAAGGATAGAAATGAAGCCTGTGTGGGTCTGCGGCTGGATGCGGTCCCGGCTGTGGGAATGAAACCAGTTGTTTTTCTCCCTCTCTCCCTCCTCTACTCCCTCCCACGGCACCCACCTCCCAGAGAAGAAAGCAATCAATTCATTTTGAAAATAATTTGTGCAGACATAGTAGAGAGTGTGAAAGAGGCTTAATGCCAATCTGGAGAATTCTTACCCTAAGAAAAATTCTAGTCCCTTTCTGAACAGAATTAGGGCTGTCTTATCTGAGCTGCCTTGATAATTATATCGACTTACCATTTCTCTTTGTCTTTAGGCACATGTGGATCTTGCCAGAAGTTAAATTATGCCTTTGGTGTCAGTCACGTCTTCCTGGAAAGTTTTGTTTATGATATATTTAAAGTTTTTTAAAAACAAATGTACAGAGTTTACATGTAGAGAAAAGAAAAACACATACAGATATAAATATCCGGCAAAGGGAGAATAAAAAAGAGAGTTAGTTTGTTGGTTCCATTTAAACATGTGGTAAACAGTTTGTGGATACAATTCAGTGGGACTCTTTCCTTACTCCGTGACATGTGTTCCCAAGCACATGCTGACTACGGCAGGGACTGGCCTTCTGTTTCTGCGTGCCCACAGTGGTGGAGACATTCCCTCAGGGCTCCAGGAACATCGCTCCTAGGCTATGAGGACACCTGAAGGCACAACTTCTGCATGTGAATATTGCTATCTGCCCAGGAGCTGGAGATGGAAAACAGTTTTGTAAAAATGCAAGACTTAGGTGTGTCCCCTAACGGTCACAACAGATACGTTTCTTTATCAGATTACCTGGAAATGGGACAATAGACCGAAATCTGATGTGAGGAAAGAGTCATTCACAAGGGGGTGGGCTTGGAGCCAAAGAGAGCAGGCTTTGGAGGAGAGGCAGGGCTATAATGTGAAGGTGGGTAGCTCCGGGTGCTTTGTCCCTTTACCTCAGCACCCTGACCAGACTTTTACTTTCTCTTTCCAATGTGTGGTTATCTGGTCCTGAATTCACAAGGAACCTTCCTGTGAAGGGTGATTAGTGATTAGCATGGGGATTGGCCTGCCCTCAGATGTCTGATTGTATTGGGCTCCAGCTTCTCTACCTCTGATGTGAGGGTCTATTCACTGAGTGAGATGCTGAGTACTCTTGAGAGAATCGTGGGAGAGTGGGGCTTATTTTTCTGCTCTTCAATGATATTCCCTAGAGAGATGATGGGCCATGCATATAAGCCATGGTTCACTAGGCACATGAGAATAGCGGCCTCTTTGAGAACTAACGTGCCCAGACCGGGATCTGCCTGGCTCCGTAGTGTCCAGCATGATGGGCCCTGGCTAAGACAGCAGCACAATCTGTGCTGCCTGAGTGACAGAGGCTGAGCTGGGGAAGGCTCATGTGCTTGGCAGCCTGAGAGTCACTCGGCTCCTGCCTCTGGCCATCTCCATATGATAGAGAAAGTTGTATTGCCATTGGTGTATGAGAAGGGAATTCGTGTAAGGAGACAAGTGCTGACTTGATTACCGGAGACCCACTTTCAATCCTTATCTCTACCACTTAGTGTGTGACTGTGGGGAGTTACTAACCACCTCTGAGTCTCTTCCTCATCTGTGAAACTAGCATGTTGATTACAGCTATCTTATTAAACTCTCCTGAGGGTTCAAACAATATGTGTAAAGTCCTTGATTCGATTCCCAGCCTAATAGCCAGTAGCATAGGGGAAGCATCTCTATCATATTCACCTTCTAAAAACAGAAGGACAAAGTCCTTGGAAAAAAAACAGTTCTCCTTTTTCTTCTCCTCCTCCTTCTCTTCCTCCTTCTTCCTATTATTATTATTATTATTGTTATTGTTATTACTATTATTTTTGTATTTCTTCATTATAGTTTATGTGCCAGAGTGTTTGTATCCTTGGAGTTCTGAAGGGGGTGTCAGATGCCCTGAAACTGGAGTGTGGAAGGAGACAAGCTACCATGTAGATCTTAGAACCAACCCAGGTCCTCTGCAAGAGCAAAAAGAGCTCTTAATTAGCTGAGCCGTCTCTTCATCCCCCCAAACGATCTGTTCTTAATAAGCTACCAGGTAGGCATTGCTGCCCCCTTTAACAGAGTGGCTTGCTCAAGATAATACATCTCACCTTCCAAATAGGATGGCTCTAGTGAGAGAAACACATGGAAACCCCCCAACCCCTTCCTATTTATTCATACAAACACTGACACAGAGCAGGAAGTGGTCCCTGGAGGCATCAGTCGTGACCATGAATCTCCTCCGGCATGCCCTCTGTGAGAAACATTGTGGGGCGTAGACGCAGGCTCCCTCTCCCAGGAGTGGAATACAGGGAGAGAAGCAAGCTCAGAGACCTCCTATCAACAGGCCAGGTAGTCAAGGACACAGGGCCCCCACAGTCTGTGCCCCCAGAGCCTGTGCTCTAGATTGGGCCTTATTTATTTAACAAGAAACATTCACTTCGGGAAATAAATAATTAGACAGACAGAAACAATAAAAGATTGCACTTCACTCATATTCAAGGCTGTGCCTGTTTGCGGTGTTGATCAGCTTGTCACAAACTAGGGTCCCTAAGAAATAGGGAACCTCAGCTGAAGAATTACCTTCATCGGATTGCTCTAGTTACATCTGTGGGACATTTTCTTGATTAATGATTGGTGTGGGAAGGTTCACGGCACTGTGGGGTGACTACATAAATCCTGTCAGTCTTCTAAACAAGAAACCAGGTGAACGCTAAGCTTTTGATTTCTAAGCAAACTCCGATCTAGCATTTTCCCATAGCACAATGCTGAACAAAACGCTTGTCTTTGACTACAAATGCCTCACAAGGAGACTGTGCTAACTATAAAACCGTAAGATAAGATGTGCAAAATGGCTCTGCACTCTGAATATTGCTGCTTATTAGACCACTGTCATATGTATGTGGGTTTTCTGTATTTTAGAAACAGCATTCCAAGAAATTATTCCTTCAACATATCAGTTCATAATAATCTCAGCTAAACTACAGCTAGTCACAGAGTGGTCAGAAAACATTGCTATGGCCCTGCACCTTGAGCCGTCTCACAGTCTAGAACCCTGCTTCCCAGAGAGCCCTCCCCTACAGAGGATTCCTCATGTCTCTCATGTTCCTACCACAGAGATCAGCCTCTCTGCGCTGACTGCTGGAAGCTGAGGACCCCATTTCTCCAGCCAGAAACAATCTCTTGCTCCAAGCTGAGAGCTAAAAGGGTCTGTCCACACTTCCGTTTTCTTCAGTCCGCGAACCAGAGTTGGCATCAGGACAGGGAGTCGGAGAGTCCTGACTGTGGCCTGCTGTGCTGAGGACAGAGAGGGGTTTGGTTCCTTCCTTCTGTAGGAAACCAGAAGTACTCTCCGTAAACACATAGGCAGCAAGGAAGCAGCAGCAGGAGGTCTAGCTGAAGCTCATGGTCTGACCTTAAAAGATTCCCAAATATTGAAGTTTTAAAAAGGACATTTCAAGTACTTGCTTATCTCCTATGTAACTCATTGAGGCTGGAGGCTGTCCTCTGGCCTGCCCTGGAATGCCCCTCTCCCAGCCCTGACTCCAAAGGATTCTTTCTCTTCCTTGTTCCATGTTGTCCAGGTCACCCTCTTTCTGGCCCTGTTTACACTTGTTTGGTACAGACCACTGTGGGTTAGGCCTTCCTTGGGTTCCACACCAATACAACACTGTCAGGGAAACTAAGGTTTTTCCGGATATAATAGTGACATATTTCCATTCCAGTAGTGTGCAGAGTTAAGGCACGGGCAGAAAGGAAATTAAAATACCATATTCTCTTATGCGTGAGAGATGCCCATTGCTAACATTTGCTGCATATGACTCTGTTTTCCACTCTATAGTCCAAGCACTTTATGCATTTTTCTGTTTTATGATGTTGAAACTTTATTATATTACAAATGTAATATACAAAGATTTTCTCATAGCATTAAAATATGTCTCTACAACAACATGACAAGCTTCAGTGATGGCTCAGAACCCTGGAATAGATGGTTATCTATCCCTTCAAACTTTTCTCTCCAGAGTCCTTAAACCTGTACCTCAGGGGACGTAGAGATGTCTCTACTTGTTAGCGGGGCCCCTGGTTTATCCTGATACTGCTCCTCCAGCCATATGCCAGTCAACATTTTATATACTATTTTTCATTGTGTTTGTACAGCCTATTGTACAAATGAGTACATGTTCCTGGCTGTGGCTGGTCTTAACTCCCATTTTAGAAGTTGTGGGGACACTCAGAATAAGTAAAGTGGTACTCACAAAAGAAGAAACTTGTATCAAAGTCAGTTCTACCAATGACCTTAATCTGCTGAAAGTATCATTTTATTCAAAGTGTCTCAGGATGCATGGTAAGGTAATTTCTTAGTACATCTTTGGAAAGGATTGCTTCTGCAAATTTTAACCAACATTAAAACTACTGTTAGAAATCCAAGGTTAACCCAATGATATATACGCCAAAACTCTCAGGGCAAGAAATTCCCTTGTCCTCAGCCTTCTTCCCCTCCATATGCTAACCCATCATTTATGGCTGACTCTTTGTGCCTTTTTGGATGTCTCCTTTGGATATGCAATTCCTAATATCTTTCCAGAACATTCACATTTTCGATGCCTCTTACTATTCCTCCCAACTTTGTAACTCAGGGATGTAAGTCATCTATAAAGTGACAACGTAATCAATGGACACTTTAGCTAGTTCTTCTTCGCAGTAAGGGAGAAGAAATAACAGACACCAGGGCTATGGGGACCCAACTGTCATGCTGGATTAGCTAGCTGACCTTCTGTTAATCCTGGGGCCACCCATATTTAAAACCAGCAGCCACAGAACTCTAGAAACACTTACCTACCAAGGGGATGCAGCTGCAGATGGTTGGCTTGTCTCTGGTCCCAGGTAGAATCCATTGCATCTGACTTAGTCCAAGCACTGCAGAAACAGACATCTTTGCACTGAACAGGAGAGGGAGAGAGAGAGAGAGAGAGAGAGAGAGAGAGAGAGAGAGAGAGAGAGAGAGAGAGAGAGAGAGAGAGGGAGGGAGAGAGAGAGAGAGGGAGGGAGGGAGGGAGGGAGGGAGGGAGGGAGGGAGGGAGGGAGGGAGGAGAGAGAAAAAACGCATCAAGGACAATGGGTGCCATTTGGGAGCACTGTTAAATGGGTAGGCTATATTTCAAACATTTAAGTTAAATCTTACAGTCTATGGACTTTTCATATCTTAAAGAAATCCATTATTTAGAAGTACAGCCAGAGAGAAGTTTGGGGATCGAATCTGGGTACAGAGACAGTGATGGAGGCTCTGCTGATAGGAAGTTCCAAAGGCTTGTGCTGGGAGTGCAAGTTCCAGAGGGCTGCTCCAGCTGCTCCGTCACATAGCCACAGACGATCTTTCCAGAACATTAGCCCTGTAAGTGGCCCTCCAAGAGATGCCCACTTTCAAACATTTCTGCAACTCCTACTCATGCAGCCAAGTCTTTCCTTCATGTCTCCATCATCTCCACCATTTGCATGTTCACATCATACCATCTGCGGTGGGCCAGGCAACAGGTCAAGGGAAGGGCCAGTTCGCTAGAGAGAGCCAAGTCCTGAAAGGAGATTATACGTCAGAGTTGTTAAGAAACCTGAGCAAGTTCCTGATGGCATCTACTTGACACGTGATGTAAGGACTCCTGGACAATGCTTTTCTAATATTTTCTTAAAGAGCCAAATAGCACTTAAGTGTGATAAAACACACCTATAACCCCAGCACTTGGGAGCCTGAGGCAGGAGGATTGTGAATTGTAGTCCCGTCTGGCTCACAGAGTAAGATCCTGTTTCAAAAATAATTTTTTAAGTCATTCTTAGTTGATGGGTCATATAAAAGGAGACACTAGTGTTTGGCCTTTGCTTAAATGGTCTATGTTCACAATCTTCATGCCACCCAGGTACAAGTGTGTGCAGCAGAGAGAGGCCTTCCCACCAATCCACGCCAGTCAAATGAAATACTGCAAAGCCCACAGGACACTGTCCACCATGTAGTAAGTGCTGGGCTGCGAAAGAGTAATGAGCATCTTCTCCTCCTGGTGCATACATTTTCAGCCTGCTTATGAAAACCTTCCTCAGCCCTTCTTGTTCTGCCTTCAACTAGGTTGGTTCCAAGGTGATGCTAACCTTGAAAAATTGAACTGGATACAGTTTTATTGTTTTCTGTCTCCTAGAATATGTACAGCATGGTCTTATCTACTGACTGCTGTGTAGTGCAGATACTTCTCTCTTCTAGCTTCATAGGATTTTCTACTATCCTTTACTGATTTCTAGTTCCATAATGGTTTGATGATAGATGCTGTGTGGTCTCTATTCTTCTAAAGTTATTAAGTTATGCTTTATGGCCTCAAAGAAGACTTAGTGGACGTTTGATATATGCTTCAGAAGAACGTGTGTGCACCCTGCTGACCGACAGTGATGCTCAGTTCTGTTCAGTTCTTACCTGTTTCAGCCTGTTAGGTTGCCTCTATTTCTGGAAGAGGATGCTTAGGCATCTGGCTCCAGCTGTGGATTGATCTGTTTCTTTCAGTTCTATGAGTTTTCCTTTGCATATTTCAATGCTCTACTGGTAGGCACATGCACGCTAAGGATTATTAGGTATCAGGGACTGGTCTTTAATCATTGTGTGATACTCCATTTATCTTTGATAATTATATTTGCTCTGGTGTCTGCTCTGTTTGATATCAATGGAGCCATTCCTGCTCTCGTTTTATTAGGGTAAGCAAGGCATACTTCATTTTCAATCCTTCAGTGTCTGAAGATTTAGTGATTTCTTAAATAAAGAACACATAACTGCATATTGTCTTGAGGTGTGCCAAACATGTCTTTCCCAAGTGTACTTAGACCAGCGGCATTTAAAGTGATTCCTATTCACCTGCATCAATAGTTACCATACCTGTGACCTTTAAAATTTATTGCTCCTATGCTTCGTTCCTACACTTGTCTCCTCGTCGTTTTCTGTCTTTTTATATTAATTAAGCACTTTATATGGCTAAACCTTCTCTCCTTTCTCAGCATTCCAATTACATTGCCTCTGTGTTATATTTTGGCTTGGTTTTAGTTTATTTATTTTAGTTGCCACCCTAGAGTTTGTGATATAGACTGATGTTTAATGCAAATCTATTTTCAAATAACAGGAACAGTGAAAGCATCTTACAGTCTCAACATCTTCCTTCCTTCCTCTCTCCCTCTCTCCCTCTCTCCCTCCCTTCCTCCCTTCCTTGCTTCCTTTCTCCCCTCCCTCCCTTCTTTCCTTCCTTCCTCCTTCTCTCTCTCCCTCCCTCCCTCCCTCCCTCCCTCCCTCCCTCCTTCCTTCCCTCCTCTCACCTCTCCTGTCAGAGCTATCATTCCTTTTGCTTGTAAACCAATGTACAGCAGCATGTAAACTGTATGTATATAGTATACACAAAAAGAGTTGAACACATTTTTCTTATTATCACATTGAACAACCTGTTATCAATTACATCAGTTAAGAGTGAAAAATCCAAACAAACAAACAAACAACAACAACAAAGCCAGGGGGCTGCAGCGATGGCTCAGCCATTAAGAATATACATTACTTTTTCAAGGACCCAAGTTCAAGTTCTAGCAACCATGTCCGATGGCTCACAATCACTTTGAACACCATCTCTGGGAAGATCTGAGGCCTCCACAAGCATACACCCTTCACATACACACATGCAATTTTTTTGTATTTATGAGTGTCTTGCCTATATGTATTCTGTGCACCACATGCATGTCAGGTGCTCTCAGAAGCCAGGAGAGGCCATTAGATCCCCCTCAAAATGGAGTTACAGTGTGAGGCACCATGTGGATAGTAGAATCAAGCAGGATACTCTGGGAAAGCAGCCAGTGCTCTTAATAGACGACCTATCTCTGCTGTGGGATGGTCTGTATGTCAAATGTGGTGCTGATTGGTCAATGAATAAATCACTGATTGGCAGTGGCCAGGCAGGAAGTATAGGCGGGACTAACAGAGAGGAGAATAGAGAGAACAGGAAGCTGGGTGGGAGAGACACTGCCAGCCGCCATCAGGACGAGGAAGATGTAAAGTACCGGTAAGCCACAAGCTACGTGGCAAGGCATAGATTAATAGAAATGGATTAATTTAAGCTGTAAGAACAGTTAGCAAGAAGCCTGCCACGGCCATACAGTTTGAAACCAATATAAGTGTCTGTGTTTACTTGATCGGGTTTGAGCGGCTTGGGACTGGCGGGTGAGAGAGATTTGTCCTGACTGTGGGCCAGGCAGGAAAACTCTAGCTACATATCTCTCCAGCACAAATGTTATGGGAGCAATCAATCACTCTTTGATTGGATTTAAGGCCCATTCCATGAGGTGGAACTCCTACCTTAGACTGCTAAATTAACCCAGAACCCCAGACTAGATAGGACATAGGCCTCAGGGGAAACTTACTACTTACTATTATTCTGCTAAAGGAGCATCATAGCAATAAAATGACTCCTAGTGATGTATCATTATATTCATAGATCTGTGCATCACCCTCATCAGAGAAGCTTTTTCTTGCCATAGATGGCAATTAACAGAGGCCTACAACTAAACAATACACAGAGAGTGAGAGACTTTGGAGCATCAGTCCTCAATGGGATGTCTTTATTAAACCCTTCCTCTCAGGCTTGGATCTATGTGGAAGAGGAGGCAGAAACATTTTTAAGAGCCAGAGGTGGTGGCTGACTCCAAGGAAACAGTGTCTTCCAGACACAACAGGACTGATGCACATATGAACCCACAGATTGTGACGGCACACCAAGACCTGCACAGATGCAGACTGGGCTAAATCCCAGTGCTGACAAGGGACAATGGATGCAAAGTCCCATCCCCAAACAAGAAGCTGTTTGCAATTGATACCTGCCAGAAAGGGAAAATCAGTTTTTTCCAGTGGAGTGGCACTTGGTATGTACCCCAGGGCAGACCCCTGTCCAGGAGTAGTTGACCAGCACAAAACAGACTGATGTTTTCTTGGCTTTTCGTTATATTTTTGGTTTGTTTTGGAACTTATTTTTTTGTCTTACTGGTTTTTGTTTATGATTTTTGGTTTTTGGGTTTTTTTTTGTTTTTTGTTTTTTGAGAGAGAAATGGTACATAAAGCTGGATGGGTAGGGAGGTAGGGAAGGTTTGGGAGGAGTTGGGGGAGGAGAAAACATATTATATATTTTATAATACATTTATATAAATATAATATAACATATATTATGCTAAATGTTGACTAAAACATTTTAAATGAAAAACATTTGGGGCTTTCACCTTAACCTTCCTCCCCAGCACTCTTCCCTTCTTTATGTAACTCTGAGATTCCTGCTCTGTGAAGAACCTCACACATTTCGTACGAGGTGGTCTATTAGCCACACATCCCTTAATCTTTGTTTGTCCAGGAAACTATCTTTCCTCCCCTTCTAAGGAGAACTCCACAGGGCAGAGAATTGTTGGTGAGTGGTGTCTCTGAACAGTTTGACATACTTCACTCTATTTTCTTGTGGATCTTAGGGTTTCTGAGGAGACTTGAGTGTAACTTTTATCTTTGGTCCTGACTCCATATGGTACCCCCACTCTGGCTCTTCTCCAACTATTTGCTTGTTCATTCTATTTTCATTTCTGTGTATCCTACATGTGTGTGGATGGAAATGAATGTCGGACCCCTGAAGCTGGAATTACAAGTGGCGCATGAGTTGCCTGTTGTGGACACCAGGAAGTCAACTCTGGCCCTTTGGAAGAAGAGCAAATGCTCTTAACTACTGATTCATCTCTCCAGACCTATTTTTTGTTTTGTTTGTTTGTCTGTATTTAATTTTTGATTTTGAATATAGTTTGTAAGTATGCGTTTTTGAGCATTTACTCTGTTTGATGCTTTTTGAGAATCCCAAACCTATAATCTGTGGTCTGAGATGCATGTGGGAGGAGTTTCTGCTGATTATTACTTCAATACTCTTGTTTTTCTTCTCCTGGCATTCCTGTTGCACATATCTGTTTTATTAATTCTAGAGTTCTTACATGTTCTGTCATATTTTTCCCATCTTTTTTCTTCTTTGCTTTTCAGTTCAGGTTGTTTTGAGAAACCCAAAAAGTCAAATTCTTTTCGTAGTTGGGGACAGTGTTCTAGTGTGCCGGTGAAAACTCTCCATCTCTGTTACAGCGGCTTTTGTTTGTTTGTTTGTTTTGGTTTTTGTTGTTTGTTTGTTTCAGTTTTTCATGACAAGGTTTCTCTGTGTAGCCATGGCTGTGTGGAACTCACTCTGTAGACCTGGCTGGCCTTGACCTCAGAGATCCGCCTGCCTGTGCTGGAATTAAAGATGTGCACCACCACCGCCCAGCAATGTTACATTATTCTTTAATGAACTGCGTTTCTTTCTAGTCCTTTTCAGAGTTTCTAACTCTCTGCTTAGGCTGCCTATGTATTCTTGAATGCTGTCCACCATTTTTATTAAAGCTTTGGGGACATTTATCATTGACTTTGACCATCCCAACATGCCTGCCACATCGAAGTCTAGTTTGCTTGGTTTGTTTCTTCTAAGTGTGCATTTTGCCTTTTAGACTGTCTTGTAATTTTTCTGTTTGTTTCCCATGAGATATGATATATTGAGTAAGAGAAACTATTGACTAAGTCTTTACCAATGTGGTGGAGGGCGACGAAGTATTCTGTTTTCCTGTAATTAGCTGTCAGTTTTCTAGGTTGTTGGTTTTCACTCGTTTTGGTGGGACCTCTCCACCCAGCTCTCAAATAAATCACATACAATTATGAATACCCGGCCTTAGCTTGGCTTAGTTTCTAGCCAGCTTTCCTTAACTTACACTGTGCACCTTTGCCTCTGGACTTTTCCTGTTCTCTAACTTCTGTAAATCTTGCTCTTACTCCATGGCTTGCTGTGTAGCTGGGTGGCTGGCCCCTGGAGTCCTCCTCCTTCTCTGGCTGCTAGATCTTAGATCTCTCCTTCCAGATTTCTCCCTCTATACATTCGATCTGCCTGCCAGCCCCACCTATCCTTTCTCCCACCTTGCTATTGGACAGTTCTTTATTAGACCATCAGGTGTTTTAGACAGGCACAGTAACACAGCTTCACAGAGTTAAACAAATGCAACATGAACTAAAGTAACACACCTTAAAATATTCTGCTACACTAGGTAGCCAGGAATCATGGACTGTGAACTTTACAAGTAGCTCTTACCCCTCTCATAGGTGGGACAGGTTGGCGAGAAAAAGCTGGGGTTGTTTATTTCCCTTCCCACAGCCTGGTTTTTGCATGCTGTATAAATACTCTCTCTGCATCCCGAAGGCTGACCATTCACTTTCCTGTTGATGGATATCTTTGTCTTGATAGCTTGATGATGTTCCTATATGTGTCTCTAGTTTTTCCCCATATATTTCCCACTAATACACCTATTAGTGTTCATAGCTTTGAAGTCCTGGCTACTGACTCAGAGTGATTTGCCAGTGGCTATTTTGTCAGAAGTTCTGTCTCCTCTTCTGGTGCAGACCCTCTAACCACAGCTACAAGCCCCAGACCCAGCTTTTTACAATCATCCTCATGGTGATTTTCCCATTAGCCAAATCTGGAGGAGCCTTGTTCTCCCTCCCCTCCCACTCCAGATTTAAGCTAGCTCCCAACATTATTGAAATTAGCTTTCGACCCCAGAGATGGACGGGGACCACTCCTAAGGCAGCCTGGCCTCACATTAGAGGCTCATGCTCCATCTTGCTTGAATGAGGTCTTCCTCTGACTTTTCTAGACACAGGAGGCCCAGGGTGGATCAGAGACTTTTAGGATCAAAAATTTGGCACCAGGTTGTTAAGTCTGACACCCTAGGCTGAAATCTGGCATACAGGCAACGGATCTGCCATGCGTGGGTTCTCCATGTCTAAATATTAAAGAACAAAGAATAACAATAACGATTCCATCTTGGCGTTCACCTTCCCGCTCATATTTCTCTTAGTCGCCGAAGCACACAGCCTGCTGAGAGCTGGCAAGCTCTGCAGCAGAGACCAGACAGACTGGCCTTGACTGCCCCAGTGTTGCCTCTTGAACAAAGTCCTGGGAGGAATTCCTGCTGTCGCTAGCTGGCCTTTGCTGGAAGACAGTCATAAAGCTTTCCTATTAGTCTGTTAACATTCAGTATCTCCTGTCTTCCTCCTCATTAAATTCTACTTCATCCCTTTCCATCTACAAATTTCTCTAAGGATAGAGTAGTAATGACAAGCCTGGTTTCCCTCCATGCTGGCTGTGTGACCTTCAGCAACCTTTAACTTTCCCCATCTATATAATGGGCACAATGATTATTCCTGACTCATAGTGGTTTTCTAATAATCAAATGACATAGTTCCTATGAGCATTTAGAAGCACGATGAAAATGTTTCTGCCAGTCAGTAGGTTGCCCATGATTCTTACCTGAAGCAGGTGTACTCTCAGGAGACACATGCCAATGCATAGAGACATGTTTACTTGTCACAGTTGGACTGAGGAGGGCTGCTGCCATTGAGTGGGTAAAGTCCCCCAATGCTACTTAACATCTGACAGTACAGAAGACAGCCCCCAGGGACCCTACTCAACCACAAAATAATTAATCATAAAATAAAAAGAATCAATCCACTCCATAACACTAATGGGGCTGAGTCTGAGAAATCCTAGCTTAGCTGTGAGAATATTAATATTCCTGTGGAAAGAATAACTCTCTAGTCTGGACCAAGTTCATGGAGACAGAAATAGAAGAGATGTGAGCAATTGCAGAGTCTGATGTTATTTTAACAGATGGGTTTATGACCAAAACAAGTGCGTGGTTATTAACAAAGGACCAGCTTGTATATACCACTGGGCATCATCTCTGTTATCAGATTATATGTCATCAGCTCAGTATCCAAGAAGGAAGAGTCTGGGACTCTGTGTACATACTGGCTCCTCTTGTGCCTTTGATCCAAGAAGATAAACTACCTAGTCCCGGGGCTTCAGTTGGAAAAACTGATGTATTCCTAACCTCTTCTCTTATAAAAGAAATGCTGCCCAAATTTATTATCTAAAGATTTGAAATTTATCATTTTTCTTGACTCTGCTGAGTCTGATTTCATTCAGTTAGAACAGACTCCATAATGGGTTCATCTTGATGAGTCTGCCAGCCCCTTGAAGGCTCTGTCATTAATTCAACTCATATTTAATGAGCACCATCTATTTGTTAAAATTATGCTTGATGCCGAAGAGATAATGGATAAATAAACATGGTCTCTGCTCGAGTTTGCTTTCTGTTGCTGTGAAAAACACCATGACTGAGAGCCAGTTTGGGGGAGTGGGCCCAGAGAGATGGTTAAGTGGCTTTGAACACGTGCTTTTCTAGCAACGGACCCAAGGTAGGTCTCCAGCATCCACATGGCAGCTTACACCTAACCATAACTCCATTTCCCAGAATTCCAGATCTCGTGCCCCCTTCTGGCCTCCTCTGGCATCTGCCACATGCTTGGTACACATACATACATGCAGGCAAAATACTCATACACATGTTTTTTTTTTTTCAAGGCAAGATTGGGGGGAAACATGTCTATTTCATCTTACAGGTTGCATATAGCCCATCATGTGGGAAGCCGAGGCAGGAACTCAAAGCAGGAACTTGGAACAGAATCATGAAGGAATATTGTTTACTGGCTGGTTGCCCAGATTACATCTAGCTACCTTTCTTATACAGCTCAGTCCCTCTGCCTGTGGATGGTGCCACATACATTGGTCTGGGCCCTCCTATACTAATTTCCAATCAAGAAAATGCCCCATAGACATGCCCACAGGCCAATTTGTTGGAAGCAATTCTTCAATTAAGGTTCTCTCTTCCCAGGTCTGTCAAGTTAATAAACAAGATCAGCTACTACAGTTCCAGTAGTTCTACACGGATGTGGTGGTTTGAATGAAAATGGCCCCCAAAGGCTTATAGGCAGTGACATTCTTGGGAGGGGTGGCCTTGTTGGAGTAGGTATGGATTTGTTGGAGTAAGAGTGTCACTGGGGATGGGCTTTGGGGTTTCAGAAGCCCAAGTCAGGCCCATGGCTCACTCTCTTCCTGCTGTATGCCAATTGGATATAGAACTCTCAGCTACCTCTCTAGTACCATGTATACCTACTTGTTACCATGCTTCCTGCCATGATGATAATAGACTAAACCTCTAAATGTAAGAAAGCCCCAATGAAATGCTTTCTTTATAAGAGTTGTCATGGTCATGGTGTCTTCACAGCAATAAAACCCTAACTATGACAATGGAGGATTGAGACTATGTAAAAAATTACAAGTGTGATATTAATAGATGTTATAGAAGAGGTAGCATTGCAGTGCTATGACAGGAGACTTAGGGGAGTCCCAGGTGCTGAGGAAGTAGCCTTGAAGGGCATGAAAGGCTTCCATTAGGTTGAAGGAAGACAGTTGATTATGGTTCTGAGGACCAACCCCATGGTCTCCTGCATACTAGGCACATACTCTGGGCGATACTACAGTACCAGTCCAAGGGGAGGCACTTGGAAGACATATCACTATGGGATATTAAAGCGACTTGATTTAGAGACTGCTTTGCTGTGAAGTGGTTTGTGGCTTATAAAAGGAAATTCACCCACTTGCATGAGTAGCTGGTTTTGTTCAAGCTTGGACAACAGTTTAGGTTTAATTCACTGTGCTATTAGCTCTTTACTGAAAAGCAAAATGATAGAATCTAGCAAATAATTACGTGCTCCTCTTCTGCCTTTCAGAGCCTTCAAATGTTAAGTAGCTTGCATCTTCTTCCTAATAGTCTCTTGTTTTACTTACTTTATTTAGCATAAATTAGAGCTAACACATCCCCATTTTTAATAGCTCTTTCAAAGTCTGTTGATGTGCTATTTGGAATGAATCATCCTAAATGCCTTCCCTCATGGGCAAGACCCATCTGTCAAGAGCTACAAAATTATCTTTCCCGCTTATGGGAGACATCTATGTGGAGCAGAGTGCCCTCCCTGCCAAGGAGAACGCTACCATAGCTGCATGCTAATGGGCCAGTGTCCTGCAAACTCATCTTTGGGGATGTTCAGAAAAAGCAAAAACTTGATGATCCAAAATTAGTAATAAAAAGCAGTTTTCCTAGTCTGACCTACAAGCAAGCTTTGCCATGAGTATAGGATTGCTAAATTTAACAAACAAAACACAGCTTATCTTTCAGTATAAGTATAATACAAACTGCTTGTTAGTTATGTGAAATGCTTGCTTATGGTGCATTGTATGATATTTGAAAGGCTTTTGTTCTCTACTCTTCCTTCAGATTTTGACTTTAACATTTTCTCGATGGTGCCTCCAGTGATCACCCTGTTTAAAAGGAGTGACCTCTTTATCTCTCTGACTTGACTTTCTGCATTTGTAACATATATCAGCAAATCATTTATGTGTTGACTGTCTTCCCTTCTGGAATGGATTTTGGTCTGTTTTACTTAGTACAATACACCCTGCATACTGAATAAGCACTGACATAGAATGGATGCACAGTAAGGAGCTGTTTAAAAGTCATTCATGCATCCACTCAACACCCATCTATCTAGCCGTCTGTAAACTATTGTCTATAAGCCTAGGCCAGAGACTCATTGACCTGAGTTTGAATTTTGGCTGCAGAGAGTTTCTTCTGTGATGTCAGATGAGTTCCATCGTTTTCCTTTCTTGGTTTCCTCACTTGTTCAATAACTAGAAGACTAGACTCCTTAGGGTGGGCATGTGAAGAAGCCCATAGCATCCTCCCCCAACGACGTCTGGATGTAATAAACATTTAATATGTGCAGTTTATTATACAGCCATTAAGTTTTTTATTGATTATCCTTTGGATCTTATAGAATGCTTTAGGTGTTTGAGAGAACCTGATGAACAACTCAGTGTCCACACCTTTAAAAAGGTGATAATCTTGTGGGATGATACACACACAGTTGTAGGTTATAGTAAATGCTGCCCATGTGGTAGCAACATGATCTGTGTGAGCCTTAGGAAGGCATCAGACCTGGAGGTGGGTTGTAGGGTGGGAAAGAGTTCATGGAAGAATTGGTATCTGAAAATAATAGGCTGTGGTTAATCAGAAGAAGATGAGGTGGCATGGATGGGGTAAAAATTAATATTTCAGGAGCAGGGAAAATGGACAGCAGGGCTCAGAGGCCACAGGTGTGCACATGGCTTCTGTGTTTGAGAAGAGAGAAGGTAGGCTTGTGTGTCTGGCTCATGGAAGGAAGGCATTGACATGCTAGACCATGGAGTTTAGACCCTAACTGAAGAAGAAAAGGGCCATGAGGGCCAAGCTTCATGTTCTGGGAGAATCCCTTCATGTCAAGTGTGGAGCCTGGGTTCAGTGGACTGCAGGTGACACTAGGTAAGGAAAATTTGAATAATCATAGCAATAAAATATAACAGGCATAGGTCTAGAAGGGACTTGGGTGGTAACCAGAAAGTATAACATAGGGTATTTGAGCATTAGTTGTCTCCTTGGATTCCATAATGATTTCTCTGTTTTCTATGGTTATTTTTTCTTATAAAGACATGATCTAATTTTGTTATTGTGTATCACTGGCCTCATAGGATAAACTGAGAAATATCCTGTTTCCTGAACTTACTAGAAGACTTTGCATACAATTTTCATTGTTTCTGCTATAGCTATATGGTAGAGTTTACCAGTGAAGTCGTCTGGGCCTAGAATGTTTTAAGTTACAAATTTAATTTTTTAGCTAGGACATGGTTATTTGGGTCATCTTTCTTTTTGCAGAGAACACTGATCTTCTGTGTCTTTGAGAGCAATTCTATTTACACTAAATTGTCCATGCCACACGTATAATGTTGAGCATTGTGTTCTCTCACTAATGTGTTACTGTCTGTAGGCAGTGTCCCTTCTCCTTCTGGACACTGGCCATTCACCTCTTCCCTTAGTGCTTGATCACTCTGTGGAGAGGATTAGCAACTTATTGATCTCAATAAGCTTTTAGTGTCATCGATTTCCCCCTATACTTTTCCTATCTTCTATCTAATTGATTTAATCTTACTTTTTTCTTTGATCTGCCTACATTGGATTTAGTTTTCTATTACCTTTCTATTTCTGAAAGTAGGAAATAAAGGAATTGATTCCAGACCTTTCCTTTTTACCTATTTAGGCATCTGCTTGTCAAACATTTCCCTCCAGGTCCTAGTTCAGTTGCTCCTTACACATTCTAGTACCTTCCCATTTTCAATCAAGTAAAACTGCTTTCTGAATTCTTTTTTTATTTACTTGATGACTCATGGGCTATTTAGAAATATTTTGTCTTTCTGACACTGATCTCCAATACAGACTCCTATGGCCAAATTGCAAATTCTATTTAATTAAAAGCATTTTGAGTTTCTGAATACTTCTCTTATGGCCCAAATTATCTTTTGATACATGTTCTGTGCACACTTAAAAAAGAATGCCTGGTCAGTTGTTATTGAGTGGGGTTGAGATGTTGTGTTGAGTTGGTTGACAGTGTTTTTCTAGTCTTTAATAAATTTGTAAATTTTCTGTGTAATCTTCCTATTTGGGAATAAGGTCGTCTCCTCTCTATCACTGTTGAGTTATCTGTTTCTACCTGCAGTTTGTCAGTTTGGGGTTGGTTTTGCACACTTTGTGACTAGGTGAATTTATGTGTGTTATTATTTCGTCTTCACGATGAACTAGCCCTTTTAATCATTATTAAATGTTTCTCTTTAACTGAAAATTTTATCTTACAATCTGTGATTTTATATTATTAAAGCCGCTCCAGCCACTCTGCATTAAGATTATCTGAAATATTATTAGTACTTATTCCTATTTTCCGTACTCTGCCCTGGTAACAATGCTTTTCTTAGATTTTTTTTTTTTCTCACTCAAACTAGAGGACCATCCTGACTAAAGTCACCATTAAGAAATGGTGTCACTGTCTGGAAGCTTTCTCAACACAGTCAATTGTGTCACCCAAAGGACTCATCTTCCTGCACTCCCTAGAGAAAACCCACTATTTTTTTTTTAAAAAAAAATTACTTCATATGTTTTGTCTCCTGGGGAGAAATATTTCAGATTTTTGAATTACTTAAATCTAGTCCTTATTACTCCATATTGACTGGAAATGGTAGATCCTCTGATAGTATTTTGCACCTGAGAAAATTAAGTCATTTTGCTCATAAAATCCTTTAGTTTGTACATCTAAACAACAAGCAAACTAGTTCATTTCCTGTTGCTATAGCGAAATGCTTGAGGCTGATACTTTCTAAAGAGAATATTTAACTCAGTTTTAGAGACTGAAAGTCCAAGATTGTGCGACCCCACTGGCTTGGACTCTGGGGAGGGTCTCACGGTGGATAGCAACACAGTGGTGGGAGTGGCTATGGGAGGCAAGATCACGTGAGTTTGAGGAAGTATTTGATGGATTTTTTTTGACTTGATTTCTTTTTCTAACAATCCACTTTTTTTCAGGATTGAACTCACTCCATGAGATCAGTATTAATTTCTTCCAAAGGTACTATCCCAGTGAAATGACCTAAGTACCTTTCTTTGAGCCTCACCTTTTAAGGTTCAACCACCTCCCAACACCTCCACACTGAAGACCAAGATTCCCACACATAAATTCTTGGGGGGAAATGCTCAAACTATATTCACACTGTAACAGTAAAATACTACATATTTCCTTATTTATTTGGACTGTATTGGGGATTGAACATAGGACCTCAACAGGTACTAGACAAGTACTGTCTCTGAGTTACATTCCCAGATCTTACAAAAGAATACTTAAAAAATACAATCACAACACCGTTCTCTTACCTTTAAAGTTTTCTAATTCAAGATTATGCGTGGTTGAATTATCTCCTAAATTCATGTCCTTTCAACTATTTGCTTCCATCTTCCTCTTCTCTACCCATGTTTGGTTTTGTCGTCTCTTCCCTTCCCCTCCCTTCTCCTCCCCTCCCCTCCACTCCACTCCTCACCTTTCCCCTTCCACTGCCCTCCCTTCCCCTTCGCTCCACTCCCTTCCCCTCCGCGCCACTCCCTTCCCCTCCCCTCCTCTCTCTTTTCTTCCTCCCTCTCTCTGTCTGTTTCTGTCCATCTCTCTCTCCTTTGTTTTACAAAATTTCTCCTGGTCCTGGTTTTGAGGACTACAAATCATTAATGGTCTGGAAGACTGACTGGGTCTTGGATCCATACTACTTCTCAGTGTTTTGAGCTCTTCATATTTGAACTTATTATGATTTAATTCCCAAGAAACCCACTTGAAGGGACTATTGTTAAGTCCTGATACCAGGGACCGCTCAAGACTCCTTTTTGGAATCTACTATTTACTCACCACATTGAGCCTTACATCATTCAGTCACATCACAAAGAAACAGATTCAGCAAAATAGTCAGTGAAGGGAGAGTGCTAAGCGCAGACATTTATAGACATTTGGAACTGAAATACTGAGGGGAGTGCCCTAGAGAGAACATTGCAAGCAACAGTGGGGATTGTTGAACTGAAACTGCTCTGCAAATTTAATATCAGGTTTTATTATCCTAAATTACACATTCATAAAAATGAAATAGGTCATTATGAAGTGCTTAATTTTCAATGTAAATCATAAAAATGCATATACACATAGTATAGCTTGGAGTTACGTTTAGGATTTGTATTCCAGTCTCAAGTGATGTGGCATCTGTAGACAGAGTAGTAAAAATGGTCATCAATACTTTTCCTTCCTTCATGCATTCATTCAATCATTCATTGCTTCATATAGGTAGTCATATCTTTAAACATATTCAGGCTCAAATGAAGGTGGGCAGTCACAGGGTTGTGTGATACATAAACCTTTGGAGGTTTCAGAGAAAGATGGATGAAAAAGCCAAGAGCTACGAAAAGAGCAGTGGGAGTCAGAATGGAGGGACCCTAATCCCATGCTACTCCAAGAGGGCCAGCTTCTCTCTGCTTTTTGAGTTTTGAAAGCATGTGTACTTTTTTATTTTATTCATAAGATAATACAAGTTGAAGTATGTTTGTAGTAGATGCTGCCCCAGGCATTTTTCTCCACCTAATATTGTATAGCTTTTTACTTCTGACACCAGATCTGTGGTGTTTTCCTTCATGCCAGCCAACCTCCAACTCTCTGGACACAACTACATAATCTACAGTTTAGTTCAGTTCTGACACTGTCCACCAAGAGTTAACACGATGTCTCCCGGGTTAACGGCCCAGTATCCCAGAAATTACTGCAAAAGTTACATGTCCCATTTGAAAGCTCTGCTTCTGACTGTTGGGCTGTAAAGTCAAGGATTCCCACAAACTTCTCCTCAGGTAATTTGCTAAAATGACTCAGAACTTCCTATCACAAAAGGTATCATTAGGAAATAGCCAGATGGAAGAGCTGCATAAGTGAGGTGTTGGGGTGAATAGAGCTCTTTCTGAGTGAGCCACCCTTCCAGTCCCTTGATGTGTCCATCACTTGGGAAGCTTCTTGAACCCATCATTTAACAGCGTTTATGAAAGTTCCACTACATAGGTGTGATTGATTGAATCACGGACTATTGATGATTAACTCCATCCCACCCCATGCCTTCCCCAGAAATTTGGGGTGGGGATGGGGAGCGCAGTGGGGAGGTGCTCTAAAAAAACTTTTAATCACACATTTGGTTTTCCTAGCAACCTGACCCTTTCCTAAATTATGCTTAGGCCCCCAAGAAGTCATGATCAGCATCAGCGTTCTGTTGTGGTTGTCTTAAAGACATCAGGGGCATCTACAGTAGAGGCTGCCAATTTAATCTTAGCTCTGCCACCTAGTAGCTATGTGTCACTTAATATCACATTGCCTCAGTTTCCTTTCCTGTAAAATAGAGCTAATAATAAACTCCCCATCTTAGTTTCTTTTCCTACTGCTATAATAAAACATCCTGACAAAGGTAACTTAAAGGAGAAAGGTTTTGTTCTGGCTCACAGTGCAAGTCATGGTTGGAGGGGTCACGGTGGCAGGAGCTGGCCAAATTGCACCCACAGCCAAGGAGCAGGGGGTGGTGAGCATGTGCTTGCTAGAGCACAGCTAGCTCTCTCCAGTTTTAGACAATCCAGAATCCCCACTCAGGGAACAGTCCACCCGCAATTAAGATGGGTCTTCCCACATCAACTTACGTAACCAGGATGATCCCTTACAGACATTCCCAGAGACCAGTCTTCATCTACATAATCCTGCACAAGCATGTCTGGGAGAATTGCCTCCTAGGTGGTTCTCAATTTTGTCTAGCCAACAGTTGACACTAGCCATCATACCACCCCAAACGCTTTTCTGAGCATTTAACAAATGAAGCATTTAAAGCAGTGTGTGGCAATCCAAACTGCCTTCGGATATTTTGGCACACGTCGCCAGAGTGTCCAGGCTTGCCTCTGGTTGAGAGGCACTTATCTAAGGAACAGAGCAGTGACGCTGCCAGAATGCACACTTGGTGTATGAGGTAGAACTAGCCCTCGGAGCTGAGCTCACAGCTTGCAATGACTTCGTATTGGATTGAAATCCCAAGCAGAACACTACGTCAGTGGGTTTCGGGTGTGAATTATTACAGTATAAATGAAACACATATTTACCACAGAGAGACCCTAAGCATGGAAACCCAACAATATAAATGAACAGTGAAGGTAAGTAAGATGAGGCTCTCCTTAAGTGTTATAGCAAATTCCCTACCTGCTTGGAAAATGGTCTTGAGTAATTTGTTTTTGCCATTATTAAAATTATTACTGGATTTTCTCCTAGTGTGATAGTTGAGAATGAATGTCTGTGTTATTTTCCAAATGTATTAAAACTTAATCCCCAATTTAGCGATGTTGGAGTGGGGAGATCTCAGTGCCCTTGCAGGGACAGAGCTGGAGCCTGTTCTCAGTCAGATGAGAGTTCCAGTGGGGATGCCTATCTGAAGACAGGGAGGTGGTCCTCACTGAACTCCATATTATTAGCACGTTGACTTGGACTCCCCTCAGAAGCAGGAAAAGTACGTTTGTTTTGTAAGCCACTCAGTCTCTGGAGTATTTGTTATAGCATCCTGAACCAAGAGAGTGTTACATAGCTCCATTGTGTGATGAGCCACACTCGTAAGCATGGGCATAGAAAGAGCTGGGCTCTTGTTTGTTGGTGAAGAATATTTCATTGTAGGAAGCACACATTTACACTTGAATTCAAAGCAGGTGGAGGGTGTTGATTCTTAGGGAAAACATCAATGGCAAAAGTGAACTTTGTGTATCATATGGGTCAGAAGGAGTATCTCACAGACCCATCTATGAACTAGAGGAAAGGATTAGAGCAAATCAGGGAGGCTCTGAGGCCGTAAAAGGCTGACGAGGGCTTCATGATCTTTTCTATTTAGAGAAACTAACCTCTCCATGCCTCTGCTTACATTGTTGTTAGCTGGATACAGAGAGTGACAGCATCATAAGCTTTTTGAAGATGAATGAAAAAAAATCAGAAGAGTTTCTCAAGTACACCACACCCTTGAATGTCTTCAAAGGCAGCAATATAAAACATGCCACTCCCTAACTTTAAACCACAATTTTATGAACGCTTGACCAATGGCTTACCTATAACTCTCTGTAAGTCAGTGTGTTAGGGATCTACTGAGAAATAGAAACAATTATAAGTATGTAACCTACAGAAGATGTGTGTGTGTGTGTGTGTGTGTGTGTGTGTGTGTGTGTGTGTGTGTGGTGTGTGCTGGAGTACTTGTTCGTATGCATGTGTGCACGTGTATTTTCGTGCATGTATATGTGCATGTGTGTGTACATGTGTGCACATTTGCAGTAAACGAGTCTAATACATTCATTACGATGAATGAACTTTCCTAGCCATGGAGTCTGACCAGTTCCAGGCTCTGCAATTGGCCAGCCGGAGACCCAGGAACACTGATGGCATTAATCTGACTTTGAAGGACCAAGAGGCAGGAGAGCCAATGGAATAGTGCCAGTCTAAGGGCAAAGCAGCTCCCTTTCCCAATCACAGAGGTCTGGGAGGACGAGCTCTCTGTTTCTCTGTAGGTGGATCATTCCTTTTATCCCAATCTGGCTTTCAACTGATGAATGAGGCTCACCCACATTTAGTCCTAGCTTCCAACTCAAGTGTCAAATGTTAATTTCACTCAGAAACATCATATGCTTACCTGCATACTAAGAATAATGTTTAACTGGTTATCAGGGCCCATAAAATGGACACACACAGTTGATACATAAATTTGCCATCAAACTTGGGCACCATCTTCTGTATCATGACCTGTCATGGGCTTGACATCATGCCCCTGGCTGGATTTATATCTCTAGATCTATTGGAGAGGCAAGGGCTACAATTTATGAAGCCCATGATGGGTGACTTCTACCAGTTGCTTCTCAGCCCTCAATGAGCCCACATCCTCTAGGCGAGCTATGCGTGGTCCTTAATATGGAGCTCATTATATCAATCATGACATCACATTATAGGTTTTATGATTAACCTTGAAATTTTTATTCCAGATGTCATGGGAGTCGTGACTCCATAATTGGTGAGGTGGTGGCGGCAAATCACTGCCTCTCAAATTCAATCTCCTGGAGGAGACAGATGCACTAACCTCTGGAGGGGGCAGGGCTGTAGGTGTGTTTTATGAGCATGATTAGGCTTTCAACTGGCATTTTAGTCTGAGAATACACTGTTCTAACCTGTTCCATAATCTTAAAGGATAAGGATGAGGAAAAGAAGCCCCAGTACCCTTTAAATCTGTTCGCTTCGGGAGCCCAGGTTGGGGACTGCCCTGGGCCATTGAACTCCAAGCACAAGGCAGATATAGTGCTGAGCTGGGCTATAATTCCAATAAAGACAGATCTTATAAAGCACTGTTGAAGAACTGAGAACCAGGACCCTGAAAGGCCTTTGACAAAAAGGATCTGCAGGTATATTCTAGAAGAAAACATGTTAGGAGCCTTATGTCGGTGAATTTTATGTCAACTTGATACAAGGTAGAGTCATTTGGGACTCTTCATTGAGAACATGCCCCCATAAGATTGGGTTTACAGGAAAGTACATTAGGCACCTTCTGGATTAATGACTGATGTGGAAGAGCCTGTCTCACCATGAGTGGTTCGAGCTCTGGGATGACGGTTCTGACTTGTATAAGGAAGCAGGCTGAGCAAACCATGACGAGCAAGTCAGTAAGCAGCACTCCACCATAGCCTCTGTATCAGCTCCAGCCTCCAGGTTCCTGCCCTGACTTCCCTCTGTGATGGACTGTGGTGTGGAAGTGTAAACAGAAACAAAACCTTTCCTCCCCAAGTTGCTTTGGGTCATAATGATTTATCACAGCAATAGAAACCTAACTAAGAAAGAACTTGATAATAGGTTGTGGGGTGTTACTGTGACAGACCTAACTATGTGTTTTAGGGGAAGATTGTGATGACATTTGAACTTTGGCCTGGAAAAGCCATTGAGAGTCCTCAGAGTTCTGTGGATGATAAGAGTGTGTGAGAAATGCAGACAGACCTTGGAGATTGTGATGTTTCAGAATGAAGCAAAGACTTTACAGGGGCCATTTCTTTCTTACTGCTTCCCATGAGCCCATTCACTGCTTCCAAAAAGATATTTCCATCTTGCCAAACAATTCCAAGGCTGAGTGCTTTTGAAGTTTTCTTTAAGCTTTTCATGAAGGAGAGTTTTACCTTCTGAAATTTCCATAAGATTTTGTCATAAACGTCCATTGTGCCAAACATGCTCTACGTGGCCCCTGTGAACAGAACTTGTCTCCACTTCTAAATTCTAATAACTTGGGAGGAAGATGGCCAGCTCCCCTCACGTACCTCCCTTTTTCTCAGATCCCTGGTGTCTTCTACATAGTGATGTTTGGAGATTACTAACAGTTAGTTGTAAAATGAATGAGGAAGCTGGGCAGATGTCCCAGGGCAGTGTCCTGGTTAACTTTAACTATAGACTTGATAAAACCTAGAATTACCTGGGAAGAGAATATCGTTTTAGGAGCTGCCCACATCAGATAGGCCTGTGGGATTGCTAGTTGACATAGCTGGACCCAGCCCACAGTGGGAGTACTATTGCCGAGACAAGCGGTCCTGAACTGCGTAAGGAAGCTAGCTGACCGGAAGCCTGCCTGCCTGCCAGCCAGCAGGCCACGCTCTCCTTGATTCCTGCCATGCTCTTTGGTTGTGAAGTGAGTCCCTTGGTCAGGGGTTTTGAAGAGCAGACAGGTCTGCCTTCAAGTTCCTGCCTCGATTTCTCTCACTGATGGACTGTGACCCGGAACTGTAAGCCTGTTGAACCCGGGAGAGCAGGTAGAAAATGGCTCCATGCTGAATAACAGTCTGAGAGGGCATCTGCAACAGATGGTCTTTTATGGTGCCCTCTCTCCCCCAAAGTGGCTTTGGGTCAAATTGCCATAGCAGCAGAAATAAACAAACAGTGGCAAAGCACAAGCCGGAGGGCCCAAAGTTCGAATCCCCAGCACTCACAGAAGAGCTAGGTACGGTGGCACAGATCTGTAACACCAGCACTGGGTGTGTCTGCAGAGACAGACAGTTACTAGGGGCTTGCTGGCAAGCCCGTATAACTGAAATATATAGCAAATTATAGTTCCACTGAGAGACCCTATCTCAAAGTAAGGAGGAGAGCCATTGACTTGACATCTGCCCCCCAAATGTGCACAAATGGATGTACCCACTCCACATGCACACATATGCATACACCACCACCCACACAAAGTTAAAATGAAGAAATAACCAGATAAATAAGAATGAAGGGATATGAGAATGCAGAAATAATTACTAGGAAAATTAAAGGGAAAATGAGCAAACGCCTTTGGACATCATATAAAAGGGCTGGTTTACAAAAATCCTAGAAAGAGGAAACTGTTGTCTTGGTGTATCCACCAGTGACCCTGTCTGCTCCAATGGACACTTCCAGCGTGATGCTCACAGAGATGGCCCTGGTTAAACCACATGGGTCACAGAAACAAAATAAAAGTCATGAATCTGGAGACAAGACTGGTAGGGATGATTGAGGGGGAGGCATGGCTATGGGTGAGAAGGAAATAAGAGGGTGGGAGAAAGAGTAATTAGAATATATTATATGTGTCTGAATTTGTCCAACTACAACACTAAGCCAGTCAGTAAAGAGAGAAAAAAAAAAAAATCCCGGGTCTGGTGAGCCGGCTCAGGGGTGAAGGTGTTTACCACCAAGACTTACGGCCTGAGTTTGATCCCTGGGATGCAGGGGTCGAAGGAGAAACAACTCCTGAAAGTAGTCCTCTGACTACACGAGCCACTCTGGTACATGACATCCCCCCAGTGCCCACAGAAGAAATACGTGAAAACGTAATGAAAACGTAGGTTCTCCATACAGAGACACTAACAAGGCAGAAGGAGGCGCCAAGCAGCGAGAGTGGCTTTGAAATCCTTGGTGTCTTTTCTCTGTCTTTCAGAGTTTCACAAGGGCCATGTGGGAGCCAGGTGTCCGTCCTAGGGTGACTCCCAGTGGGTTGCAGTGACATTCTGTTTTATTGGGGAGTCCAGCACGCAGGTCGGGCTGAACTCTTGTGAAATTGCCAATTCTATCTTTGCCCTTTCCTCTTTGTGAGTTTAATTATAAACTCCTTCTCATTCCTCATTTTCTTTTCTTAAGCTTCTCCTAGTAATATAGGGTCCCAAACAAGAACTATAAATGCTAAATTGACCCGTTAGGTTGAAGAAAAAAAAAGATAACACATTCGAAAAAAACAGGTACCCTTGAGAGCCACCTAGATGTATAAATCTCATGTTTAGGCAAGGAGTGTAATTGGTTAAAAACTGCAAGAAATTAACTTCTACAAGTTTTATCATAGAGGAGAAAAATAACCAGATAACGCTTAACATTGCTTCTGTTGTCTAGGGACTCAGGATGAATATGACTTCTCCCTGGGGGTACTTTGTTTCCCTTGGAAGGCCTGGAGCCCATAACCTGAGGCTGAAGTCAAAATGATTTTTTTTAAGTGCCCAGTGCACAGCAGGCAGGTAGCAAACAATTTCCAGGAGAGAAATCACACTGCATTTGGCTTGGCCATCAGTGGTCCGGTATATTAGCAACATCGCTCACATATAACTCTGTTTCAGGGGCTGATATTAAGAAAAAGTATTGCTTGTAGTATGATGCACAGGGCTGTCAATTCACAGGTGCATGCCCTTTGGTCTGAAAATGATTGTTTTTGTTCCATCAATTCATCAGAGCAAAGTTCATAAATTTGTATTAGGAAGATGAGACCCTCATTGCATCACGAGAGGAAAGTGGAACCCGACTGCTGGGGGAAATGCCAAGCCTATCTTCAAAAATCAATGTCAAGAGCAAGCTTATGAGTGGGTGGGAATTTTCTAGAAATCAATGTAGGATATTGCTCCTGTTTTGAAATGATGAGCTCAGCACAGGGGTCTTTTCCAATATTTACGTAGAGGTGAATGCCCACATGTCTGAGGTCACAGAGAGCCTTAACTGTATCCATTTAGAAATTTGACACTCTTAGAAGAAAATCATCTTAGACCTAGAAGATGAGCTCTGAGGTCTTCCTGAGCAGGGGAGTTTCCTCTCAACAGGGGAACTGATCGGTGCTCACAAAATCGGAAGGATGGGTACCCCCGTTAACCTAATACCCTCCCTCACTATCCCTTTTAGGAGAAGCTTGAAAATGAACCAATAATGGTCAAAACAAAAGCAATCATTCCACAATAAGAGAAAAACAAGTAAAATTTCTCAACAGCCATCCCAGAGGTCACTGGGAGCAGGGGTTGTGTGGATACAGTTTTAGGGCTAGAGGAGTAAGTCAGAACAGAGCAGCACAGATGAAGTGTGACAATTGCTTGTCACTTATCGTCTCCAGTGTGTGGTATTTTAGAATAAATATTGCTAGTTCCTTCAAAGGATCCAGGAAGAAGTTGACACAGATGTCTTGCTCTGCCTCTAACAGCAGAGTGGAGTCCTTTGTCCTCAGGCCCTCTTCCTTGACTGTTGAGTAGAGACAGGGTAAAGTGGGGAGGGCCTTCTCCAACCTACGGGAGCTGCTCTTAGAGGAGGCTAAATTTTGAAATGTAGGGTGGACAGCGAGGAAACACAACACAACTGTACTGTTCTGTGAAAAGCAACAACAAAAAGACGTAGTTCAGCAAACCAGGATTCTTTCTCCCAAAGACCCGCGGTATATCAGGCCATTCTCATTCACTTCAGAGTGGAAAGACCAAGGTAGAGCCTGGCATGACAAGCCTGCCCTGTCTTAGCTGGCCCGGACATGTGCTTCCCCCATTTCTGGTGATTATTTGTGTATGTACACATGCATGGGCACATGTACTCTTGCCCGTGAATATTGTATGTGAAGACATATTTCTGGGGTCAGTTCTCTCCTTTCATCATGTGGGCTCTAGGGATTAACTCAGGCCGTCAGGCAAACACCTCTACCAGTGGAGCCATCTTGACAGCCCCTCCACGGCTATCTCATAAGGTCTTTTCATGGCTGTGCCTGGTGTGGTTTATAATTTGTACGCCATGGCTCAAATCCAGCCTGAGCGTATATGCTGAGTCTTCCTGAGTCTTCCTGAGTCATGTTGCTCATCCTTGCTTCTTTTCTCTCACATTGGGACAGATGAAGCGACCCTGCCCATAGACTCAAAGCCTTTGTCAACTCGAGTTCTTGTCCATATTTATGGGGATCCAGCCCACTTACCCCTTAGAATCTGCCTCCAACCTACTGACATGTCTTATAAGAATCACATTTGGGTCTGGGGAGAAAAGCTGAAGTTGAGCAGCTGCCTTCCAACACATGTGCCAAGTTCATGTACTGCACTCGTCTTGGCTGAAAGACGTAGGGGCTGCTTTGTTTGATGAGGTGATCCCCAAATCCCCAAAACCAGGAATCCCTTGTAAGTTTGAAAGATGATGCACACATGTATCACAACATGTCCCCGAGTTCTCAAAGGTTCACAGTGCCAAGCCCCTTTCATTTCACTTTGAAAGTGATTAAAGGTATTTGACTGAACCAGAACACCTAGAGTCAGTATTGCTTTATTACAGCAACAATGAAATCTATCCCACCGGGAAGCCAGGCACGTAAGACAAGAATCTGAAGCCCTTCCATTAGCCCGTTTTCTTTGTCCTCACAAAAGACTCCCATAGATAAACAACAGAGCATGAATGTGGCAGAAAATACAATTGAAAGAGCAAAAGACATGACCACATCCCCGTAAGAAAACAGGCCTCTCTCGTTTAATGACTGAGCGGGGTTTACAAGGCAGCCTTCTTTGGAGGAAGACCAGACACCTGTTTCTTCCAATAGTCAGTATCACATTTTTGAAAACCACAGGAACTCTACTCATCTGGCAGGCTGGGGAAAAGCTCTGTGCAGCTGAACCTATTTTCATTGGTACTTCTTATCATCGGTGAAACTGGCCTTTCCCTGACGTTTTTAGCAGCCTAAACATTAAAGTGCTTTATGGAGTCCGTGACCATTATTTCAGAACCATTCAGATCCAGCCTTGCAATGCTTCTATGTAGAGAAAGAATGGGAGGAAGATAGATGAGCAACAAGGAGAAGTATTCTTTGGTCCCAGGAAGGGTTTGTATATGACAGCCCTACTCTACCTAATAGTTACCCAGGAACCCAGAGCAGACACGATTGTCCTTACTGACCCTTGTGATGGCATGAAAAACAATAATGTACATCAATTTCTTCTATCTCTGGACCTTTACTGAAACCTACCCCTCCACTCAAACTGAGGACTCCGCTCTCACACTAAAAGGACAATGGATCCCCTAAATAAAGAAGCACACAGAAGCAAATTCAGCTTCAAGGGAGTGCACTCGAGTGAGAGAATGAGCAATTGGCTAGGGGGAAGCTACAGCCAAGAACCAGCTGTTATTATGACTTCCTGTGTTGGAGGCACCGGGTCCTCTAGAGCTTAAAGGATGATGAGTCATTTCAGCATGGGTGTTTCTCCAAAGCACTGCCAACATCACTGGTGCTGCCCCATAGAGACTTTAACTAATCTGTCTTAAGTGGGATGGAGAATTCTTACTTTTTGGGGAGCAACCAGGGGCAGATGAATGGGAAGGGCTGATGATGAGTATGGGGAGGGGAACAGGGGCATAGAGTGACTTAATCCTTTGGATTATCTGACGTCTTTCTTATGTAATACACAATTGCTCAAAGGTGATTTTTATTCAACTAAAGCCTTTGGTTTGATGAAGTCATTCATCCAGAAATCTATCATAATTCTAATTGCCCTTTGCCACAGGGTGAAGCTGTCTAAGGATCACACCCTCCCATTGGGCACCTCTGTGCTACTCACTACGCTGAAATTCCATGTGCCATCCATGTACCTTGTCACCAAGCCACAGAACTTGTCACACTATTTGGGTGTGCATGATCCTTAGGTGTCTCAGCCTGCGGCAATTCTTAGCTTGCCTGGTCTGTTCTTTGGCAAGATACTTTTTGTAGCACTCTTACTGCCCTGAGGGCCTGGGGAGCAGAAATGATGAGGGAGTAAGAGGGGAGAGCACTACTCAGTGGCCTGTGGGAATGGTTGAAATCGGCTCTCTGAAATAGGCGTTGGGATAGTATGAGTGGAATTTGCTTGCAGACCATGGCAACTATATTTTTTCAAAAGGTGAGGAGCTCTGAGGTGCTGAGGCAGGAGTCCCTGAGTAGGTACATCCTGTCTGGATTCCTTACAGATTAGCCATTGCTGTGGATACTGAAGACACTGAGACTAGATGCAGCACTCATTCAGAATCTGCTGCCTCTATTGCCCATGCACCCAAATGGAGACATTTCCCTTTCTCTCGGTTGTGCTCTTTCTTAAGGCAGGATGAAGCACCTTATTTTGATTTCCAAGGCTCACTAATACTCAATAACAGCAAGAGAGGACTGGTATGGAGCACACCTCACCAGGTCACCCGCCTCACCTTCGTACTGTGTTCTTCTGCTTGTTGGCGCCAATTCTCTGACATAGGTTTGGCATCTGGGGTGATGAACTCATGATGACTTAGCATGAAGATTATGATAGAAGGAAGAAAAGATCTCTCTATCTCAAGACCTTTCAGCCTCATTTAAACCAGAAGTTATGATAATAAATAAGAAGCAACAAAGTGAAATTGTGCAAATTTGTACCCAGATCCTCTGGCAAGGCTTAAGGACAGATGTCAGAGGACTGCCTGTGGACCCCGGAATCCTGGAGCTAGAGATGACAGCCTTGATGGAGCAGAAGGAAAACCTTTCCTTGAGGGTGACTAGTAAGGACGAGTGGATAGACCTCATGAATAGGAGTCAAGTTTAATTTGAAAGCTTATATGATTTGGGATCCCAGGGATGAAGAGCATGGGCTCATTCTCAAAACACCCTGATAATGTTCAGGGCAGAACATCTGTCTTCCAAACACTGATCCCTTATAGGACTTGGTCTCGAAAATGTGGGCCATCAGCATGCCTACCTCAGGAGCTGAGAAATCACGTGGACAGCACATGACATTTTAGAACAGTGGCTTGTCACAGAGGTCCTCAGTCAACATTGTCTGTCAGTCTCATGTGTCAGTGTTTGCCTGGCCTGGGCATCTTTTTCAGTGGAAAAAGAAGCCAATGTACAAAGCGTGTGGCTTCTGTGATGAGAACTTCCAAGCCTGGAGATCTGGGGCCACAGAAGGGAGGCAGGATGTCTGCAGGAGGCTGAGGAAGCTGCTCCACAGTTCACCTCACCAAGTTAAAGAGAAGCATCTCCTAAGCAAAAGTTCAACAGCAGACTCCACTGCAGCCAGTGTGCTCACAGAAATCAGGTTGCGGAAGTCAGTTAGCACTGTAGACGAGCCCATTTGGAGGAGTTATTCACATCTGTAAGGAAAGACTGCTGTTATAATTCGGAATGGGAGTCCCCCAAAGGCTTGTGTGCTAGGTTCCTGGTCCCCAATGCAGCAGTGTTCACAGGTGGGGCTTTAGGGTTGTGTCATGGTTGTGTTGTTGAGTTGGTTAATCCACCGATGGGCTCATAATTTGGAAGATCATGGAAATTTAAGCAGTGAGGTGTAGTTGAAAAGAGTGCATCCTGAGGGCAGGGTCCTTCAGGATTGTGTCTTGTCCCTGGCCACTCGACCTTCACCTTCATGATCACCATGAGACAAGTAGCTCTGCTCCAGGGCACACTCCCTGCTGAAGTCTTTGCCTCACCGGAGCAAAGAGATCAAATGACCATGAACTGAAATGTCTGAAGTCGTGAGCAAGAAAACGCCTTCCCCCATTTAAATTGTTTCTTTTCTGGTATTTGTCACAGCATCAGAAAGCCAACACAATTATTCACTTAGGACTTTAATCAAAAAATTAGATATTGAATTTATAATTTTCTTAAGTTTTAACATATGAATGTCCTAGAGCTAATGAAGAATTTGGCACATGGATGGCCTCTGAATGATGATGTTAAGCAGTCTCACTATATCTTTTGTCTTTTTTAATTGATGCAGATTAATGATATATATATATATATATAAAATCTCTATATATAAAACCTATGTGTGTGTATATATATATATATATATTCCTTTTCTTATTATGTCTAGATCATGTGTGTATATATATATATATATTCCTTTTCTTATGTCTAGATTATGTCTATGATCATGGAATTATATACCTTATACCACAAACAATTTGTAGCTTTTGGGGAGAAAGATGGGGGAGATGGGGCAAAAGGAAAGTAAACTCTTTTTTCTTCGTGGAAAATACATTCTTTGAATTTGTTTCTGTGTATGAGGTTCAGTTTTCCAATAAAATAGAATTCATAGAAGAATTGTAAGAGGGACCATATCACAGAGAAGCATGGAAGACTGGTATAACTGTAAGGTCTAGAGCTGGCTACTCTGTTGCGTGTGGGTTACAGATGTTCAAACTTGGAAAGGAAAACTAAGGTACTCTTCGCTTTTGTTTCCAGGCTCAGGTAGCATTGGGTCAACAGATGCCAGCTGCCTTTGGGAAAGTGAGTCAGCAGCTGTGCAGACTCGCTTTAGGAAGCATCTGCCCCAGCACACTTGGCCAGTTTCCTTAAACCTCAGGATCTCCTTGCTTCTATTATTTCCCAGTCAAACTGTCAGAAACCTGGATGAGGGAGTAGTCACTGGCCATAATGTGTGAGGAGCTTTCGGGTTTCTACAAGGTCAGGGATGTGGTGCCTTTGCCTAACCTCGGTGTGACTGCTAGGGTGGAATTTCAAGTTGAATTCTGATCCTAAGAACA
This sequence comes from Peromyscus californicus insignis, assembly GCF_007827085.1. Taxonomy (NCBI): domain Eukaryota; kingdom Metazoa; phylum Chordata; class Mammalia; order Rodentia; family Cricetidae; genus Peromyscus; species Peromyscus californicus. Next base: position 68,430,756 of record NW_026294584.1, read on the forward strand.
TGCAGGCTTCCTTTTCCTCCAACAGGCTGCAGAAGTGCAGCTACAGAGGCAGGAACCTTTTGTAAATAAAGAACACCACACAGATGCATGGGCTAGCTCGGGGGATGGAAGGAGAGAGGGAGATGGTCTGGCCCCTATAAAGGACCACTTCCCCCACCCCATGAACATCAAAGGGTGGACAGGGAGGGCTGGGGCAGGAGGACAAAGGTAGAGCTTGGAATGTTGGCTCTTCCTCAAAGGCACGTCCTCTCTGTTGGGAATCAAATCCAGAGACTCCAGTGATAATGACTCTCATTTTATGACCGTTTTATTATCCAAGGTTGGCTGAGCACTGTTCCCCTCGAAGGCACATGGATGGAGATGAAAAGTGCCACATTAATATCTTGAAGGAGGCAAGTTCTACAACCAAGGTCTTCATGGACAGATGTGGCCCCAGCTTGTTCACATGTCTGGCCTCCATCATGCCACCGTAGCAAGACTCCAGTGTGCCCCTCGTGGGAACTGAGTGAAGGATCCCAGGGAAAGGGATCGTCTCATGTATGTATTTTTAGTGAGCCCATCAGCCTCCCCACTGGAGTAATTCCCAGGAAAGACACAGAATTCAAATACTGTGCTTAATAAGTGCCATCCCAAGGCCATGGCTGACTTTAGAGAAGAGGAAAAACCACAGTGTGACACAGTGGCCAATCTATGCCAACATTCTCTTAGGAGCATGACTATAAATTTAATTCCCATGGTAGTTCAGCAATCTGGCTTGTAACAGTGTCAGCCTTGAATCTACATACGTGTAAAAGCAACATGTTCAAAAAGAATTGAAGCAACTTTATAGTTTTTGATACTGAGTTCTATAAGATGTAATGCTAAGCCAGTGTACCGTTTTCTTTCTTTAATCTCGCCAGTATAGTTAGAGCTGGCCAGCTCACCTCCCAACCCTTACATTTCTCTGTGTTTAAAACTTGTCTACAGGGCTGACGAGATGATCCGGTGAGTAAATGCTTGTTTCATAAGCATGAGGACCTGGTTGAGAGAATCCACACCTAACGAAGGGCTGTGTGTGCCAGGACATACCTGCGACACCACCCCTGAGGGGCTGAGAAAGGCAGCTCCTGAGGGCTCTCTGGCCAGCCAAATCTAGCCAAAAGAGCAAGTGTTGAGTTCAACAAAGAGACCCTGTTTCAAAGAATAAGATGGAGAGTGATAGAGAGACCTGAACTCAACCTGTGGGCTCCTCAAGAACATGGGTGGGTGAATACATATAACACACACACAGACACACACACACAACTGATTCCCAACAGTCATCCACACAATCTACACACACACACAGATGCACACACAGACACACACACACACAACTGATTCCCAGCAGTCACCCACACAATCTACACACACAGACGCACACACACACAGACATACACACACAACTGATTACCAGCAGTCACCCACACAATCTACCCACACAGATGCACACATACACACAGACAGACACATACACAGAGATGCACACACACACACAGACACACAGACAGACAGACACACACACACAACTGATTCCCAACAGTTATCCACACAATTTACACACACAGAGACACACACACACACACAACTGATTCCCAACAGTCATCCACACAATCCACACACACACACACACACACACACACACACACACAGACACACAGAAACACACACACACTGATTCACAGCATTCACATAATCTACACACACACACACACACACACACACACACACACACACACACACTCATACTTCTGTATCAGGCCAAGATTCAAGTCCAGCCCACTGCCTCTTTTTGTAGAGAAAGTTCAAACACAGCCAGGCTCCCCTGCTTACTTACCGCCCATTGCTCTTTTGTGCTATACTGAACGAGGAGAACAAGATTGAGAAGTCTTAAGTACTCACTGTCTAGCTTGGTGATCTCTGGCCTGAGGTAACAGAGGGAAACAGTGTCTCACTTCTGCAGAGACAGTAAGCCCTATACCTAGAGTCAAACAGTCTCCATGGTGACCCACCACCCCTGATACACACACACACATGGACTGTGGAAAGGGCATGAGGGCTCGAAATCAATGAGGCAGTTCTTTTCCTCACTGCCTCTGTGACTAGGAATGAGTCCTTTGGTCTCCCTGAACTTCCATTTCCTCAGCTACAAAGAGTTCTAGAGGCATAAGGTCCTATCATGGCAGAGGCATGGTAGCTGGAACTGGAAGCTGGGAGTTCACATCTTGAACAGCAAGCATAAAACAGAGAGAGAAAACTTGAAACGGCACGAAGCTTTACACTCCCAAAGCCCACCTCCAGTGACATATTGCCTCCCACAAGGCCACACTTCTTAAGCCTCTCTAAAGAGTGCCACCAACTGGGGACCTAGTATTCACGTGCCAGAGCCTATGAGGGACATTGCCATTCCAACTACCAGAGGGGAGGAGGGGAATAGAAAAGAGGAGGGACATGGGGGAGACAAGAAGACTGAGTCTTAAGATAGAGATTTCCACCAATCGGCGGACAGGGTGGCACAGTGTCACAACAGAACACTGGGACACATAGATCAGATTCTGAGAGACTGAAAGCCTTTACCCTTTCCCAAGTTCGTCTACATCAAGCATCTGTTTTATAATGAATATCAAATGATATGAAAAGGGAGAATGAGATGAGAACCGTCTTCATCGTAAAGTGGTCAGGATCTTTACACATGCACACACACACACACACACACACACACACACACACACACACACACACACAAGGGATGTGCACATGATTTATGCCATTGTTTTGTGACATTCAGCACATAGAGTCTAATAAAAACAGATGCACAAACAGCCCCTTGGCAAGCAACGCATTGCAAGATTGGGGCTGCCTGGGCCTGATTACATTGCTGGTGTGTCAGAAGTAGGGTTTTAAGTTCGAAATGCTTGCTAACAGAAATCATTACAACACACAGGCTTGGTTGTAGGGAAATAGCCTAAAAATTGGATACATTTAAAAGAAAATGTTTCAATGTGTTTACGTTCAAACTCAACCTCAAAGGGTAACCTTTCAGCTTAAGAACCATTGTGGACAACTGCTCTTGAAACTGTCATGGATGTAATACTCAATTGCTCATGACTATCAAAACTACATGACCTTCTTCTTGGAGCCAGAACGCAGCAAATGAGGGCCCTCAAAGTGATCTGGCCCAAAACCTACCTTCTGAGTGCGCTCCTGTAGGCACTTAGCTGTTCTGTTTTCCTTTCATTCTTGATCACGGATGTTTTCTTCAAAGAGAGTTGAAAGACTAAGCCCTCCTTTCTTCTAGAAGCGCCTTTGTTGTTTGGTTGTTTAGAGTGTCAGAGGATGTGCCTTCGGTCTCAAGGAACAAAGAGGTTGCTATGTCCAGGACACGAGGAAAGGAGTCCTTTTCTGTGTTCAGGGGAGTGTCAAGTTTCGGGGGTGGGGGAAAGAGCCGTAAATATAGGTGTATCCTAAGCATGGCCTCCAAGAGAGGAAGTAAAAGGAGTGGATTCTTCCATAGACACAAATGGTCATGATGTAAATAACCACTCTGTGTTCCCCTTGTCCTCAAGCTTCGACACCGCCGAAGACTAGAACCTAGAATCAGTCCCGGTTGGGAAGTTATTCCGGGAATAGCTGAAGCTCCTTTACCAGTATAGCCAGGCAGGGCAGGATTTGGAGCTGAAACTGAGTGCTGTCATAGATGACATATTTTGTGCTCACACTTGAATCTAAGGATTGACTGTCAAAAGTCAGAATACAGTTGAGTGACAAGAAGGCGCCATATTGCCTCTTTGCGATGTGTATGCATTTGATCATGCATGTATGTACCATGTCTGCCTAAATCTCTGCTTACCACTGACTGTGCTCAGTCTTCTAGCTGAGATCTTCTGCCCTCAGGCTGCTAACAGGCCATAAGTGTGGCTCACCCATGGAATTAGCCTTTGCCAGAGGAAGAGACTTTTCTCTTCCCAGATTCACTGACAGCCTTTGTCTGCCTCAATCATGAGAACCCTGAAGAGCCCTCTCAGCACCAAGGCTCATGCTGGAGAGGGCTGATGCAAACTCAGGTCTCACTGCTCCATCCTGCTTTCCAAATGTGATCAATTCATTTCGACTGTTGAAGCCACCCCGTCTACGGTATGTTGTTATGGCAGAGTAACACGGGGCATTGGCTATGAGTTTCTATCAACTCCTTAGAGCGACCTTGGTGAGTCAGTATACACACCTTCAGCCCCCACTACACACGCATCTGCTGCTGTGTTACAGCATGCCCACGTTGTTGTTTTCCTTACGAAAATGACGTATTCCTCTACGCACTGTCCACACTCCTTCTTTCTCTCTCTCCATGCCCCCTTCTACTTTCTTTCTTTTTAACTTTTCCCATGTCATTAACAGTCTCTACTGGCAGATACAGGAAGTCATGGAGATAATTTCAGCTACTGCAGTAAAGCAAAGTTGAGCCAGTCATTAACTTACAGCACGCTGAGTTCTTTCCCATACAAGGTCTACATCCTGGGTTTATTCTGCTAGAATAAACAGAAATCTGTACATTCTCGACACACTGGTTGTGTTCTTCGGGCCTTCAGTACAAAAGCAGTTGGTTTTTGATTAGATGATGAGTTATCTGGCCCCTGAATGAAAGGGAGCAGCCTATGACTGGGTTTTAAGTGAAGGATACCAATTTCTCAATGAAATCTTTGATGTGTAAGATTAGTTTGGTTTGCTAGGAAAATCCCATTGTTTTGGTGTTGTTTGGCTCATTCATTCATGAATGATTGCAAATGTATGCATGCATGCATTTATTTTGGCAGAGCTGGGGATCAAGCCAGGGCCCTGCACAAGCTGGGCACCTGCTCTACCACTGATCTGGTCCATCTCAGTTTCTTTTCCTAAAAGACACTCTCTCTCCCTGTAACTTTCTTCTGTTGTGGGATATTTTGATTGCATTGTGACACTCCAGATGGTCAATAAAGTTTACCTTTTAACAGGGGGTGGAGCCAGAGACTAGTTGACCAGAATTAGTCATGGAGAAGCCAGCAATTTGGATAGAGAAGATGCACAGGAAGGAAAGGGAGGGGAGTATAGTTTGGCACTTTCCTTTTGATTTTGTGAACAAGTGAAGAGACACATCTCTTGCTGGGTCTCTGGCCAAAAGCCAGGTCAGCTGGTTGCTTCTCAGTTTCTCTGATCTAGGAGGTTTTCACCCCCACATCTGACTTCCAAGTCTTTGTTGATAAATAGAACAATAGAGACTTAGTTTAAACCTACATATCATGGCTGCGACAGAGCTGGGAGGAGGGGGGGTGCCTTGGGACCTGAAGGCCCTCTAGGCCGACTGATTGAGGCCTCAGGGCCTGCAGGGCGTTGACTGTGGGGGTCGCAAACAGCAATGAAAGTATTAGTAGAGTCATGTGTAGCCACTAAGCCAACAACATCATTCTTCTTCACCTCAGTAAACAAACCAGGAAAATGTGACCTGTGATGTACCCATGTACTGGGACACCGACTCCATTTCTCATTCATCCACTTATAAATACTCATGATTATGAGGCGTCTGTGTATTTTCTAAAAAGAGTTCTAGCACAATGCAGGTCCAAACAGCCAGAAGACTAAACAACAGACCGGTTCAGTTTGCTTCTTCAGGTTCACCTTCGGCAAACGTTCCGACTGGGACCACGCATTTTCTTTCCGCTCTAGCATCAGTTGCTGGCACATCTCATGTTAATAACGTCGGAATGACCGATTGACCAACACCGGATGACTTACATTTAACACCCAATTCCGCTCTACTTATTCCACTTCCTGTTGTTACTGCTCTCTTCTCGCTTTTGTGTGAAAGTTCATCTCTCACTCACGGAAAAACAGTGGCCGGTGGAAGGGTCAGGAGGTTCTAGAAGGGAATGGAAGAATCGAGAATCCCGCATTTGAATGCTGTTTTGGGCACCTTCCTTCACTCTGTTCTTAGCTTTGTTTTTCTCCTCTGCAAAGGAAATGCACAAACACGGACAGCTTCTTTTTCTGGCAGTATAACTATATTGTGTTTTCTTTAAGCACCATCTTTGTGGTTTTTGTGTGGTTAAATTTTGGGCAGAGGGTGGTTTTTAGAACCAGATGATCAGTATTGATCGATCCCAAGACCGACCATTGCCAGGATTAGTGGTTCCCAAGGAGGACTCACGGGACACATCCGATTGTCACGACAATGACATAAGACAGCAAAAGCGACCAAATTCTGTCAGCGAGGTGAAAGCACGTGTAACGAGTCCAGGGGGAAGACAGGTGACAGCCCCCAGTCAAGGTTCTTCTCAAGTGGTTCACTGGGACCCTCTTAGTTTGTTCAGCGATGAGCTGTGATAGAGCGTATGAAGTGTGGTCAGTGATGGAAGCTTACAGAGACTCTGCCCCCAGAGTTTTTATTGGAGGTGGTCACACAAGCATGCCAAAAATCCAATTCTCAGAAGGAACACAAGTGTTCCAAATAAACCATGTTGTTTGTGTAAGCAGTTTAAACATGGCGAGCCACCGTTAGTAGTGGTGGGAACCCTACTGAAATCTAACTTCCCAGACATCAGCTACGTGCCAACCTCCTGCCTCTCACAGGGTCACATACGTGCTGTGGCTTGTTTCCTAGTTCAGGCTTGTATACTACTCTGTGGTTTATAAAAATCACAACTGAATAAAATAGTATTTTTTCCATCTGAGTAATTTTTTTCCATTAACAAATCAATGTTTTCATTCGAGAAAGCTTGGGAAGTGGAAGAACTTGGAAGGAAAGTATTGCCTGGGTAGTAGTTTGTCAACAAAATTATCTCTGGCTAATCACCTTTCACCTACTTGGGACCTGATTAGCATAATGCCTATTTAAATGCTATTCTGTGCTCATTTTTTTTTAATTTTAGAGAAAATTTTCAAGTTATTTCAGAACATTTGCAAACATCATTTGTAACACCTGTAATTCATCGTACCATGATGTACATAACCGATATCTCTTTTGGCGTTTTAAATATAAGCAACCCTGTGGTGAGCATCTTTATACACAAAGCTCTTTCCGCGTTTAGAATTGTTCCTTCTGGAAAAGTCCCAGGAAAGAATTTACCAAGACAAAGGCCATGGATGAAGGTTAAAAGTCTTCATCATGTCTTGCCCATGCTTGCCCACGCTTTCCAAGGGTGTAATATATGCTACCCACTCACTGAGTACTTCTCCACAATGCAATGCTGCTTTCATTTGCTCTCCCTGATTGCTTTTCTCGTCTGCTCCTCCTTCCCTTAGCCTGGCCTCTGTGTAGTTTAATTAGCCCACCACAGGGCACTGCTGTAGACGATGGAATTCATAAGTTTCTTTTTAGAGGTTGTCACTAAGAATCCTCAATACACTGTGACTGTGGGGCTAGATACTAGACTCATCTGCTAGTTTCCTGGGTGAATGGGAGCCACGTTCTTCAGGTTAGGACTTGGGGGACAAGAGAGGGCTGCTTGAGGAAGACGGGGGTGTTTGGGGGTCTCTGCTGGTAGGTGGTGCAGGGTGCATCTGGGCCCTGGGTAAGCGCAAGAGGAATGAAGGGGTCCTAAGAGGCAGAGTTTGAAAAGATGTCAAGAGGTGCAATATAACATTCATGCTCAAGAACAGTATTGAGCGCGTAAGCACCGGGAGGAAATGCACACAGTGAGAAGTTGATTTGGAAGTGGCTGGCTCAGGCTGTGTCCTCAGGCCTTCTCTCCCCTGTCACTCAACAGCCGCTGTTCCTCACCTTCCTCATTGGTAAAGGGAGAATGTTAGACCCTACCCACCTACCTCACAAGGCCTCTGGGAATCAGGTTAGAATGGGGTAATTAATGTTCAGGACATCAGTGTGCAAACTGTCTGGTACATGAATGCACGAGGCAGTGATTATAAGGAAATGGGAGGACAGAAAACTTCATGATCTCCAAAGTTGTGGGCAAACCTCCCAGAACCTTTGCTGGGGCTTGTGCATCAGGCAGTCATAGACAGGGCTGCCAAGAGGTGCTTTTGAAATGCCAGCAAATACTATTGTATTTGCAAAGATCAAACTAAAGCCCAGTTCATGGGCAAGAATCTTGTGTCATTGTGTGAATATTTTAATTGGGAGGAAGTCCCACTGAGCCCTAGCATTTGCTCTGGGTGTGCAGTTTGTTTGTTGTTGTTTGATAGAAAAAATACATATACATGCAAGTGAACTACTGAAACAAAATCTCTTGCTGAATTAGCAATATTTAAGCTAAGCTAGATAGTAAGCTCTGTGTTGGTGAGAATGTGTGTGTGTGTGTGTGTGTGTGTGTGTGTGTGTGTGTGTGTGTGACATGCATGGTGGGGATTGGCTAAACTTTTCTTACATTATGCATGTACAATTTAGAAAATACAAGAAGCACAAACACCACAAATTTCTTCTCTCAAAGACAGCCATTACACACACACACACACACACACACACACACACACACACACACACACCATTAATTCCTTCTAGTATTTTGGGGTCAGATTTTTAATATCATTTGTTCTTTAGGCAATATGGCAAGAGAGAAATTTTGTTTTGGGGTCACATAGAAGGTGATTACAGCCATGTTTCTGGGAACTGCGGAAGTGCTTTGGTGGTTGAGGATATTTGTTGATCTTGCTGATTACCTGGGTTTGATTACCAGTGTCTACATGGTGGCTCACAATCATCCATAAATCTAGTTCCAGGGGGCCTAATGCCCTCTTCTTACTTCCTTGGATACCAGGCACACAGGTGACGCACATACATACATGCAAGTAAAACATTCATACACATAAAATTCTTAAAAAACATCCAAAAAGAATTTTTAGTGTCTTGTCTCTGCTACTTGCTGGCTGTGACACATGACATTGTAGGAAAGTCACCTAGTTTTTCTGGGTCTTGCTTTCCTCATCCATAAAATGGAAACCATGATTCTTTCCAAGTCAGTAGTCACCCAAAACAACATGCTCAAAGAAAAAGCTAGTCTGGGGAAGTCCTCAGTGGCAAGGCCCTTGTCTTGGTCCTGTAAGGTCCTGAGTTCCGTCTACAGCGTTTCACACACAAAAGCAGAGATCATTTTCCAGAACCTGTACTGCAAATGAAACTATAGACTTGGCTTAGAAATAAGAGTTCAAATTATTTAGAAGCAGGCATGCTGGTTAGTTTTCTGTTAACTTGACACAATCAAGGGTCACTGGGAAGAGAGGTCATCTAATGAGAACCTACCTCCATAACACTGGCCTGACAGCAAGCCTGTGGAACATTTTCTTTTTTGGTTTTTTCAAGACAGGGTTTCTCTGTGTAGTTTTTGGTGCCTGTCCTAGATCTCCTCTATAGACCAGGCTGGCTTCAAAACTCACTGAGATCTGCCTGGCTCTGCCTCCTGAGTGCTGGGATTAAAGGTATCAGCCCAGCCTGGAACATTTTCTTGATCCATATTTAATGTGGGAGGGACCAGTCCACTGTGGGCGGTGCCGCCCCTAGTTAGGTGGTCCTTGGTGGTGTAAGAGAAGGCTGAGGAAGCCATAGGGAGCAAGCTAGCAAAATGCACTCAGAGCATATTAGAACCAAAAAAAAATTATTTGTAAATGTATTCCTGGCTTTCTTTTGAGAGGGTTAGGGGACAGGCAGGTACCAATGCAATTTAAGATAAGTCACCAAGACAGGATTAGAACCCAATAATCATTCTTCTCATTAACTCTCATGGATTGAACACCTTCTACATTCTAGATCACTCCACTGAGCACAAAGGTACAACGATATAGGAGACTAATCTTTCTCCTGAAGCTTCCGTGTTGAGAAATTGCTTCTAAAAGTGTGAGCTGAAGACCTCTCATCCTCTAGACTCTCCCAAGGTGCTTTTGAAAAGAGAGAAAAGGACATTGAAGATTGCCTTGCTTGAGGGTCGGTCCTTCCTCACACAGACTGTCTGGAACTCCCCGGCATTCACCACTTTTCCATTTGATCGTCACATACACTGGCCCACCAACGCCCAGAGGAAGAGATGTAGCAATGGATTCTGACAACTGGTGTCGTGGTGCGTTCTGCAGAAACATGGAGTTTCTGAGCAGGGACTTTGGAAAACACCAGACCCAGACTCAGTTGGTGGTGGAGGTGAAACTTTGGTAGAGCCTCACCATATCTCTCAGCCATCATTGTTATCATCTGTGCCAAGCCTGCCTCTGAGTGGGTCCCATTATATGAGAGGATGGACGTTTTCTAAGGAGATGTTGAACACATCACCTTCACCGAAGAGCTGGGAATGCCATGGCCATTGTCATCATTGGCCCCAAAGGCAAACACAGGCTTATCCCAATGTATGCCCCATTTTGGTACTAATCCCATCCCAGAGGCACTTTCTGAGGGACCAAGGGTTCCCCAAGGCTTGACAAAAATCCTGTCTCTGGAGCCCCACTGTTCACTTCCAGCAGTAAGGACTGGATTGTCTACTGCCCCTTTCCCAAGCCGGGTCTCCCTCTTTATCCCCCACTCCCCCTTACCACCACCACTTTTCTCTCTCAGTTCTATGTAGTGGGAAATACACAGCACCCCAGGAGACTGCAGTGGCAGAAGCCTGTTACCAGCTCTGTCAGCTCCCGAAATGGCAGATGGCTCCAGCCAGCAGCCTCTTGCTGTAGCCAAGATGTCTTCATCTGTCCTCCCAGGACCCCAGAAAAATCTGCTGGCAAGAGGAGGAAGGGATAAGAAGTTGGTATAAGGCCTTGCATTCGGAGGGCCCTTTATGGGTTTAGACGTGTAATGCGGGTTTAACGGTAGTCAAGGGGCAGGTGATTAGGAGCAGCAGGCCGCTCTGATCGCCCTTGTACACAGCCCCTGATAGCTCCCAGCGCTCCAAAGTCTTGTTTGCTTGCTGTGAGGCAGAAATCCCACAAGGTCTGCCCGCTGCCAGCTGTCGAGAGCTAACGAACTGTCTGCGTGCTGCTGAATGGAAGCCCGCAGCCTGGCGAGGCTCAGCATCCCGGGCTGTCTCCAAGTGTGATTGCCTTTATCTAGGCAGCGCAGGCGCCCTTCTAATCAGGCGGCTGCTGGCCTCCAGGGGTCAAACCCGGACCATCGCTACCTAAACAAACGAAGACGATGTCACCTTTGTGAGGAGACTGATAAGCAGTTGGCAGGCAGGCCACGGGCAAGAGAAGGCGCCAGCAGCCAGCAATCTGCGAAGGCCGTAAATATGCTGCAGTCTCAGCAGGGAGACGGGCAATATAGCCACCTAGAGGCCTTTGTTTAATGAGCTGTCAGAAAGCAGGCATGAAATTATGTTTGAAAACATGTGCAAGCTGCAGAGACAGAGTGGGGCCTGTAAATGGTCCTCTTCCTTCACCAGGGATGTTTGCAGCATCTTATCAGTGTGCTGGCTGTCATCGGATGAAAGCTATCATTAGCAAACTAATGGTGTTTGAAAGCTACACATTTTTCTCTCTCTTCTCTATTTTTGACTTAAATGGATTATAGAAAAAATTTTAATTGTTTTATTTTTCTTTCCTTGGGATTTTGGTAAACATGCAAATTGGAAGAGGATCAAAAACAAAAACAAAAAGCCCCCCCCCCACCCCAATGTATCTGTGAGGAGTGACGGAAGCAGTCAGGCTTGCAGGCTCAGCTCAGAGTACTCGGCTTATATTCTTTCCGGTTCCGTGGAGACCCCATTCAGGGAACTCTAATGCAACTCCAGCTACCATTTTATTTCAATCAGGCCCATAAAAGAAGGTATAAATATAAAATGAATTGCTCGCCGATAATCTGCATACTAAAATTAGTGAGTAGGTAGAAAACCATTTCTACCACATCAGCCGTCAAACTGAGAATAAATAATTTTCGGAGGACCCAAAACTACCCTTGTGGTCCACATGGCTGCAGAGTTTATCTCTGTTAAGAGCGAAACTTAAACGACTTTTAAAACATCTGCTGGGACCGAGGGGCGCTGGCTGCCGATCCAGGACCCATTGGGCCGGGTTCTCAGACTCTGATAGAATACTTGAGGGCTCGGTTGTCCTGAGCACCAAATCTGACTCTCCAATCAAGCCAGGCAGCCAGAAAATGACTTCAACAAACCCAGTCTCCAAAGAGCTAGAGACAGCCTGGCCAAGCTGCTCCAGAAGAGGTAGGGAATCAGCAGGGGTGTTTTCTTGGGACCCACTGTGTGGCAGACTGAACCGCTGTTGTTTTTCGGTTTTAAACAGGAGAGAAAGGCCTGAGCGGAGGCAGAAGGGAATGAGAGTTAGAGGATCAGAAATTAAACAAAGAAAATCAGGAAGAAAAAAATTGCTTCCCACCAAGCAGCATTAACCGTCACCCACATAGCTTCTGCTGAAATATGAGAGGAGCATGCTGGGAGTCACCCAGACATGGTGTACTCAGACCAGCTGCAGACCGGGCCCTGGTACCCAAAGGTCCCCTTTCCTCACAAGCGGAACCATCTTTGAAAGCATTCTTCTGCTCCTTTCTCTGCAGCATTCAGGACTCCAGCACAGAAGTGGATGGTTTGTCTGTGATAATGGGAAGAAGGGAGAACTGTAGTCCGTAGAGAAGACCAGGGAAGTAACACAAAATAAAATTCGGAAAACGACCATGGCCAGACTATGCTCTGCCCAGAAAAAGCACAAAGGGTGACCTCGTCCTCAGTTTTCCTAATGGAGAGCAGAGTGAGTTTGTTAGAGCTGAAACTGCCCGGTGGGCATTTTTCTGAGACTACTTTGTAGAAGCTGTAGTTCTTGATATCACTTTCAGGTTGGAAAAAAATTCATTTATTCTAGTTCTATAAATATGGAATGAGTCCTTATTAGGTGTTTATACTGCGCTAAGTATTGTGCAGAATGTTAAAAAAAAACTGTGTGGCTGGATCTCCGTGCCCTGACACCCCCCCCCCCCCCGTGTGTGTGTGTATGTGTGTGTGTGTGTGTGTGTGTGTGTGTGTGTGTGCACATGCTCTCGTGCTCATACGAGAGTACCTGTGGCTTGTGTCTGCATGAGTGTGGAGGCCAGAGACCAGCCTTGCTATTGTTTTTCAGGAGTCGCCCACCTTGGTTTTGTTTATCCGTTGTTCTTTTTGTTTGGAGAACCGATCTCTTGCTGGCTCCTGGGCTCACTAATTAGGGCTAAATGGCCAGCAGACACAGACATCAGAGATGCTCTCCCTCTGCTTCCCCAGGGCTAGGATCACAAGCAAGTACCACCACACACAGCTTTCCATGTGGGTTCCTTCAGGGATTTAAGTTGGGTCTAAATACTTAGGTGGCAGGCGTTTTACAGACTGTGTAACCTCCCTAGTCTCTCTCTCTCTCTCTCTCTCTCTCTCTCTCTCTCTCTCTCTCTCTCTCTCTCTCTCCTCTCTCCTCTCTCTCTCTCTCTCTCTCTCTCTTCCGCCCACCCCCATCTACTGTCTACTTGTCACTGGCTCCTCAAGCCTCCTTTAGGAGCTCAGGAAAGAGAGAATGACGGCTTACCACGAAGACTCGGAACCTCTTTATTTCCATACCACTAAAGACTTTGTTTTCAAAGATTTTGTTGAATCCCCACTATGTGCCCACAACCCATTTGGGGCCAGAGTGAAAACTCCATGGTGAAGAGAACTTACTGTTCTTGCAGGAGACCTGGGTTTGGTTCCCAACACCCTCATGGTGGCTCACAGCCATCCATAACTCCAGTTCCAGGTAATGCAACCCCCTCTTCTGGCCTCCATGGGTACTGCAGGAACATGGTGCACTTACATGCATGCAGACAGAACACTTACACATATAAAATAAAAATAAATTAAATATTTTTAAAAACCCAACATCTTGATTATTTATGCTTATCTATGCTGTTTATTTTTTAATTTATCTGTGTTTAAATAATTTAAAACTTCTTTCTACCCAGGCCGTACATATCTAGTGTCTGTCCCCAGATGATCAGTACCATCAGTTCCTTGGGTATATAAGCATACGCCTAAGATTTTTAAGTATAATGTTGTAAATAATGAATAAGATTTGTTGAAAATATCATACAGTGTATCTTTATCATATTCACCCCCTATCCCTCCAACATCTCCCTAATCCATGACCTCCCATCCCTACTTTCTGTTTTTTAATAAAAAAATAAGCCACCCAGTCTAATTTGTACTTCTCATTTACTCATAGGTGAGGGGCCATCCCCTGGAGTGTAGATGATCTGCTGGGTGCCTCACACTTCAAGAAAGCTGACGGTCCTTTCCACAGAAGACATTGACTGTCAAGAGCTCCTCATTTAGAGATGGGGACTCATGACCTCTCCATGATGGAATGCTGACTGGCTTGATCATGTGAATGTCTTGTGTGGCAACCATGGCTCCTGTGCATTCATGGGTGAGTTCAGAGGTCCTGTCATGTCTGGAAGATCCTGTTTCAATGTTGTTCTCCTTAACCTCTGCCTTTCACAGTTTTCTTCCCCTCACCTGAGATGGTCCCTGAGCCTTGCGAGGATCAGTGTTCCACAGATGTCCCACGGTGGCTGTGCACTCACTGGTACTTTGCTCTGCACTGTGACCAGTTCTAAGTGTCTGAATCATCATCCACTACACAAAGAAACGTCTATAATAAGGTCTGAAAGCTACACTAATCAGTAAGAGGAGAGATTGGCATTTAGAGGGGCAGTTGAATACCACATTGGTCTAGCACAGTGGTTCTCAACCTTCCTAATGCTGCTACCCTTTAATATATCTCCTCATGTTGTGGTGACCCCCAACCATAAAATTATTTCATTGCTGCTCCATAACTGTATTTTGGCTACTGTCATAATGTAAATATCTGATATGTGACCCCCAAAGGGGTTGCAACTCAAAGGTTGAGAACCACTGGTTTAGCAGACTACCAATAGTAGATTTACTCTTGGGATCCTGTGAGCTCCTAACCATGGCTTCTTGGCCAAATTTACAGTACAAGACACATGTTTCCTTCTGTGGAGTGGGTCTTAAACCCAGTGAAAAAGAACCTGCTTAGCTCATAACATTCATGATGCTATTGTACCCATGGGCATATCTTGCCACACTGCTTGTTATCATAGCTTGTGGGGTTCACAGCTGGGTAAGACTGCTGATGACATCTTCCCCCAGCAGCCTGCAAAGCCTCTAGTATTTTGAAGCTAGCCAGCGGGGAGGAAGCTCCCTGGTCAGTACCAACTTGATTTCTCCATGTCCTGTGATCAAAGTATGTCACATTTTCAGCAATGGGGTTTAACCATCAAGTTATGGTGGGCAACCAAGAGCAATGGAACTAGCCTGCATCATTTGGGGCACCTCAGGGTACCCTGACCAGGTATCTCACACCTAGGAATGGGCTTTGTTTTTTTTTTTTGTTTTTTGAGACAGGGTTTCTCTGTGTAGCCTTGACTGTCTTGGAACTCTGTAGACCAGGCTGGCCTCGAACTCACAGAGATCCACCTGCCTCTGCTTCCCACGGGCTGAGATTAAAGGTATGTACCACCACCACCCAGCTTGGAAATGGGCTTTTTATTTGGAAACCCAGGAATTCTGGAAGAAGCACTATTCCATGTAGGGCATTCCAAACTCTTTTATATGGACATGTGTGCGTACACGTGCAAGTACGTGCACATGCACGAGTGCATGCATGCAGCTTGTGTAAAATAGTAGGTGTCCACATGTCTTTTTCACATGCCCTTGGGGTTAGTTATCCCTCGTTTCACTCCCTCCTCTTATGGCTTCACCTCTTGCTTGGCATTAGAAGCTCTGATCCGGATGAGATTGTAAGTATTAGAGGTGAGCTATGGGATCACTTGGTCTCACAGGGTGGTTTTCTCAAATATTATCCAGCTATCCAAATGCCATTTGTTGTATAACAAGTTTGCTTCTAATAATTTGAAATGATACCTTAATCATATCCTAAATTCCTCAGGTGTACATACGTCCTCTCCCTATGCATTGGAAACCTCTGCCTGCATCTCAACTTTTGTGATGTTCCCTGTTTTGTTGAATTGACTTGCTATTCGCTTGTATGTGGACACTACACTGCTTTATTTACTATCATTGCTTACAACAGGTTTTGAGTGGATACATGCAGGTGTTCCAAGTAAGCAAATCCTACCATCCACAAACAATAAAAATTTTACTTTCTTATTTTCAGGGTTTATATTTTCAACTTCGGTTTCTTGCATGAGTGTATCAGCTAGTAACTTCAGAAAAGTGTACACAGCAGTAGTAAAATTTAAGTATTTACACTGAATTTGTTAGGAATGAAACTTGGGTGGATGATGAATTTTATCAGGTGTTTTTTTTTTTTTCAACATCTAGGAGACCAGGATGATTCTCTTTCTGTATTTGATTAGTATAGTAAGGAAAACACTGGCTAGCCTCAAGTTGAAGTCTGCACATCCCTGGAATACATCCTACACGGTCCCTGTGGCAGAGACTTTACAGGTAGTTTTTCATGTCTTTATTTCCTGAATATTTAGGTTTTTTTGTTTTTTTTTCTCTTTTACCCCGAAGTTATTTAATACTGGGTGTTTTTAGGAAAGTGAGCTTTTTGTCTTAATGGTTTCATTGTGACTAGAGACTGTGATTTGTATCATTTCTCCTTGTAGGTCTTACTGGTATTTCCTGCTCTGACAGACAACTGTTTCACTCACTCTTGGTGCTCAAGTGTCTAGCACTTGTTGTGTCTTAACTATTGACCAGTGATCTTGATTCCCACTTTACTGGAAAACACAACGGGAGAGTTGGAAGACAACCCCCAAATTTTCACATTAACTTCTTCCTGCCTGCCAGGATCTGGGGCTCATGTACTGCTCCCTTCACCCACCCTGTGATGGAATTGACCTTGTCCTTCTCCTAGACCAACCTACGTGTGTGCATGATGTTTCACCCCGCTTTATTCCACGGCAACAATTTCTCTTCTGGAACTGGTCCATTCCAGCAGTGCACAGCCACAGCGTTACATCTATTACCTTAAAAAGGAAAATGCAAAATTGAATTTGCTTCTCTTCACAGCACTTGCCTCTTCTTTACCTGTCACTTAAAAGAACTCCTTGAGAGACAGTCCAACCCCACACCTTCCCATCGTCAGTTAAATCTTCTCCGGTTAGTCTGTGGACTCTAACATACCGCTAAACCTTTGCCTGCCAGTATTACCAACAACTTCCATGTTGTCGCTACTCTGGGGACCCATGGAACTTGACATACAGGTGCTATAATGTGCAGCAGATCTACTCCTTCTTGAGGAAATGATTTCTTTTCTTGTTCTATAAGACATTGCATGCATAATTTCCCTTCAGCTTCTCTCGTTGTTCCTTCTGAGTCTTCTTTTTTGTGGTTTTTCGAGACAGGGTTTCTCTGTGCAGTTTTGGTGCCTGCCCTGGATCTCGCTCTGTAGACCAGGCTGGCCTTGAACTCACAGAGATCCACCTGGCTCTGCCTCCCAAGTGCTGGGATTAAAGCCGTGTGCCACCACCACCCGGCTCTTAGTCTCCTTTACTGGTTCCATTTTGCCCCCTTCATCTCATAACATTGACATGCTACAGACCTGACCCAGGTTCACTTAATCCCCCTCTTCCTCCTCCACTTCAATTTCTTGGCTTTAAATAACATCTTTATGTTATTTAAATAACATCTATATGAGTTGGACATGATCACCACGCCCTGTTCTGAGCTTATAGCATACCCTGAGGTGGTTGTCTCCCAATGTCACGACTGTAAATGGCTTTTGTCTTCGACATTCTCAAGTGCAGGCCTTCTGCTATGGTGACTGCCCTGAACGTATCAAATATTTGTCAGGTGTGTCTCTAATGGATGCCTCAAAGGTGTCATACCTAAACCAAACTCCTGATCTTATTTACTTACAGCTCCCTCAATCTCAGCAAAAGGTATCCCTGATTCTGGAGAGCCTTCAGCCATTAGAAACCATCTTACTGTGCCATAGCGAGGGACAACTTTCCAGAAAACAGTGAGAATAGTGTTTCTGGGTTATGAACTCCTTTAAGGCATGAGCTAACCTTCACCTCCATGGTCTGTGGATTACCTCTTTTCAAGTTCCAGCATAATGTTCTGACCTGCAAAAGACCTCATCTTTGTGCATTCGGGGACTATCCTCTTCCCTAATTGAAGTCAGATGGTTGGCTTGTGAGTCCCCTGCCCCCCCTTTCCCAAGCTGCCTCTTAACAGCTGTGGTCTATTGCCAATGAGTTATCAGTGGACAGACATGAGATTCCTTTATGATGTTAAATGACATATTACAGTGTTTCTTCTACAAACTACAAAAGCTGAACATCATGGACAATATTAAATCTTGTGCAGCGGTTATTCATTCCATAAAATACATGCTGATTTCTGAACTATAACTACATGATGATTTTTGGCTATTTTCCTAACACATGCTCCATTTCATGAAAAAATATTTTCATAGAATTGGATGATCTTCATTAGTTTCACATTTTTAGGCAATAACAACAACAGCAAGAATTGGATCTGACCTTAAATGTTGGAAAAGGATCAATCATTATTAAAACACAATTAAATTAAAATTAAGACCTACCAATGTAATAATTGATTCAGGCAAGGGTCATCAGCCTATGCTTCAACCACTGGGTAATACAGCATATGGTCTCATGATCATACAGGACATTTATTTAGTTGCATGGAGAGAATTGTAAGATCTTACCTAACCAACTACCACCAAACTGACATGACCAGTTCCCATCCCACCGTCACTCTGTGCTTCCGGATGGGATGAGGAAACCACAATGACATCAGAACTCTTGACCAAGGTGATTAATCTGATGCTACTTAAAAGGAGACAGAAGAGTCTAGGAAAAACACTGCAGCTATGTAGGAGAAATCCTTTATAGGGATATCCACTTAGGGCGGAAGTGTTACAGCGAGTGGGACTCTCTTTTAAACAGCTGGGCAACACAGCAGAACAGGGATGGCTGTAATGAGGTGAGTGTACTTACTATGGCTACATTATATACTTAAGATAAGAACTTTATGGAACTTCTTTTGAAAATTGAAAAGCAAGTAATGAAAAAAAACACCTTCACAAAGAGGAAACCTTGGGGGACAGACCATCCTTCCCTTAATTTTTCCTCCACACTGGCGCTTGCCCTTGTATTCTGGTTTTAATCCATTACCTCTCATCACCATCACACCAGGTGTCGTAATGCCAGTTACCTTGCTTGAACATGACTGTAGCAGGGATCTTAACTGGTCTCATCAATAAAAACAAACCCGGAGCCAGGTATTGGGGTGAATGCTGGAAGATCAGAGAAGCAGAACAAGCCACAGCTACCTCACATCGCCAGTTCCTCAGCTGATCCTGTTTCCTCAGACTGGAAGCCTCTGAGTCCTCATCCAAATGGATCTCAGCTGAACTGCTGCTCGAAAGCTTGAAAGCTTAACCAGCTTCTAGTTCCTGCTTCTCACACCTTAAATACCTTTCTGCTTCCTGCCATCACTTCCTGGGATTAAAGGCCTGTGTCACCATGCCTGGCTGTTTCCAGTGTGGCCTTGAACTCACAGAGATCCAGGCGGATCTCTGCCTCTGGAATGCTAGGATTAAAGGAGTGTGCTATCACTGCCTAACCTCTATGTTTAGTATTATGGCTGTTCTGTTCTCTGACCCCAGATAAGTTTATTAGGGTGCACAACATTTTGGGGAACACAATATCACCACACATGACTGTTGTATAACAACTCCTTTCGAATCGAAACCTTCCCCCCTGAAGTGGGGACGGCAAGACTGAGGAAGATAAGGAAACTCAGAAGGTTCGGGAAAGTGCTGAGTGACAGGACTCATGAACCCCTCTCCCAAAGTGATGGCTAATCTTGGTTGTTAACTTGACTACATCTGGAGTCAGCGAGGCACCCCATGAGGGCAGGTTATCCCAAGTGGAACAACCACCTTATATGGAAGTGGCGCCCTCTGGTGGCTGCCATGTGAAAGGGCATCCAAGAGAAAAGCGGTTGTTTTGTTTTTTCCCCCACTGCCTCTACATCTTGCTACCTGAATGGAAGGTGCGTCTATCTTGCTGCCACCACAGCTGCTGCCACGATCTTTCTCTGTTAGCAGAACTCAGCCTCTTTGGGATTCCAATGCGCACTGAAGACAGACAGTGCTTCTCCAGGAATCTTCTAGGCCTTCACAACCAGAACGGTATTGATGAAGCATCCAGCCTTGAGGGCTCAGAAGCTACCAGGTTCTCTCT
The DNA here is from genome assembly GCF_007827085.1 of Peromyscus californicus insignis. Taxonomy (NCBI): domain Eukaryota; kingdom Metazoa; phylum Chordata; class Mammalia; order Rodentia; family Cricetidae; genus Peromyscus; species Peromyscus californicus. The sequence continues at coordinate 68,450,956 of NW_026294584.1, forward strand.
AGGGCAACAGCAACCACTTTTGGAGACCCAAACTGTACTGTGTAAGCCAACTTAATTCATCTCTTTTTAATATATACTTAATGAGTATCTAATAACACTTGTTCTATGGGTTCTGTTCCTCTAGAGATCCCTGACTGCACATCCATGTCTGTATGAGTAGTGGACGCTTGATGTGGAGAAAAGATATGCCGTAAAACAGCCTGAAAGTTGGCCAGAGAATTCCAGGAACACGTTACCCAAGTTCAGATGGGCTTCTCTGTGATATAACTGCCCTGGAGTCACCCATGCCTCTGTAAGCAGCCCTCACCCACACCCCTGTAAGCAGCCCTCACCCATGCCCCTGTAGCTCAGTAAATTCATTGGTTCACAAAGCTAGACCTGCATGATGTTCTGTCTGCGATGACAAGAGATTTGTTCCCATTTCCTCATGAGAAGTCACACAACATTACCTATACGGTCACATTTGAACTCTGTGAGCTAGGGTGGATAGCACTGGCTGCATTCTCTAGATGCAGAAACATAACTAGAGGTCACATGGTTTGCCCAGGTCTCTCTCAAACTTTTAGGAATGCTGTTTGTGCTGCACAAAGCCTCATCACACTGAGTAGGCCCCATTTGGAGTTTGAAACAGTAGGAGGCGCTGTCAAGGGTGGGGAGCTCTTTCTCCTCAGAATCAGACAGGTGCAAGGTAATTCAGAGGTGGGGAGATCTCTCCCCCAGAATCCCTTTTTATTCCCCAGGCTTATCTTGCCATTTGATCAAGTTGGAAAAGCAAATCTAACACAAATAACATCAAAAAGACCAGAATCCCACCAGCTGCAGAGACTGAAGGGAACACAGAATGGTGAGAATTGTGAACACCTTAAGAACACAACCATCCTCAACTCTGTACGACCTGGACGCCCATCACTGGGTGATACACACACACACACACACACACACACACACACACACACACACACACACACACCACACAAAGGGAACACAGAATGGTGAGAATTGTGAACACCTTAAGAACACAACCATCCTCAACTCTGTATGACCTGGACGCCCATCACTGGGTGATGCACGCACATGCACGCGCGCGCGCGCGCGCGCGCGCGCGCACACACACACACACACACACACACACACACACACACACCACACAAAGTTTCCCACCACGTTCCTCTACGTACTGCTACATGGATAACAATAAATAACCCTGACAGGGAAATTCGGTGTCAACTAGAGGGGTTAAAATCTATTTGAATCTAAATGAATTTATTTTACTTAGGAGATGACCTTTCATTTATTAGGAACTAGCAACTGCTTTTGTCTGAATCCCACTGACTAGATGAAGAACCAGAGCAGAGCCGTCTGTTTGGTTTCTATTCTTGTGCGTCCCTCCTTCGACAGCAGCAAGTAGTGGGGAGCATTTCATACGGCCAGGAAACTGAATATTTAATTCTCAGTGGAAGATCAAAAAACATACCATGCTGTTAGAAACACAGCCGTCAGATGTGGAAGCCACCCATGATGCAGGGCCACGCCTACACCTTCAAGGCTGTTTTCTCCATCCTGTTCACTAATCCTAATGCTTTATGTGGCGTCAGGAAGTAGGAAAAAATAGCAAGATTTTTACTGGAGCAATACCAGGGGGTTAACTGAATAATACCCCAACTCCAATCTCAACTCCATCTTACATTTTGTGAAGTGTACAGTATGTCTAAATGTCCAATGCCTCAGTTTCCTGACTTGTAAAACATAGTAATTAAAAAGTGCTGTGACAGACCTCCTCACATCTAATTTCATAAATTCTTGCATTTGTAGGTGGACTCAAGTTCTACGGAGGCCAGGCCCATGAATTACCAATTCTTTTCTTCTCACTTACTGAATATTCATACATATATATGTACATACTCAATATATATACATTCCCACTATATATACATAAGAATGTATATTTGATATGCGCATATACATACTGAATGTATATATAGTGTACTGGAAGGGATTTGGGGGCAGAAGAGACAGTATATGTGGGTGATATATAATATATATCAGGAAATTTTAACTGACCTAATAATGTTATGTATCTATGGAGTGTGATATGTTATTTCTATATATGTATATGAGTAATGATCATGTTAGTATAATCAGCACATTCATCATTTCAAACAGTTTCTTTATGAAGAAAATTCAAAATCTATCTATCTCTTTTGAAATGTACATTATTGTTAACTAAAGTCACTATTGTGATTTGAATATGAAAAGTCCTTCCATATATTAAAGGCTACTGATGCAGTAGCTTTTTTGCTGGCTGCTAGCTCACAAATAGTGACACTGAGACTTCATATTAATTATAAATGCTTGGCCATAAGCTTAGGCTTGTCCCACCAGCTCTTATAACTTAAATTTACCCATTTATTTTAATCTACTTTCTGCCAAGTGCCATTATCTCCTGTTTGCTCTCTGTGTCTGGCTGACTACTGTGCCTTTCTTCTTCCCAGAGTCCTCTCTGTCCCCAGAAGTCCCGCCTAACCTCTTCTGACCTAGCTATTGGCCATTCAGCTCTTTATTAAACCAATCAGAAGGTGCCTTGACAAAGACACATCTTCACAGTGTAAACAAATATTCCACAACAGCTAGGTCTATAGTTCAGGCAGCATTCCCAAGTGGGGCTTGGAGCAGCAAACAGATCCTGAGTACTCCTCCTTCATCAAAGGAGTAGCCCACTGATGGATCTGAACTTCAGATGGAGTTAGAACTGTGGACCTGATGGGTGGAAGTAGGTTACTGGGACATGGCTTAGAAGAGGTGCCTTTCTCTTTCCCCCTCTGCCTGCACAAGGTGAGTAACTTAGCTCTTCCTCATGTGCTGTTTGGCCCCACTACAGGCCCACAGTAATGGAGCAAGCTGACCATAGAGCAACATCTCAAAACAATGAGTTGACATCAATTTCTTCTCTGTAAGTTGTTCTCTCGGGTATTTGTTACAATGGCAAAAGAAAAAAAAAGCCTCTGATCACACTATTGTGCTGTATATACACAGTAATACTATAGCACTGCACATACACAGTAACACTATAGCACTGTACATGCACAGTCACACTATTGCACTGCACATACACAGTCACACTACTGCACTGCACATGCACAGTCACACTATTGCACTGCACATACACAGTCACACTATTGCACTGCACATGCACAGTCACACTATTGCACTGTACATACACAATCACACTGTTGCACTGCACATACACAGTCACACTATTACACTGCACATACACAGTCACACTGTTGCACTGCACATACACAGTAATACTATAGCACTGCATATACACAATCACACTGTTGCACTGCACATACACAGTCACACTATTGCACTGCACATACACAGTCACACTACTGCACTGCACATACACAGTCACACTACTGCACTGCACATGCACAGTCACACTACTGCCCTGCACATGCACAGTCACACTACTGCCCTGCACATGCACAGTCACACTACTGCCCTGTACATACACAGTCACACTATTGTGCTGTAAATCCCACAGCTTTTCTTTCCTGCCTAGCTTGTACCTGTCGCCCACTATTTCTCTCTATCCCCCTCTCCCTATCCTTTCTGACTAGCGAGCTACCCTTTTACCCTCTACCCTCTACGATGTCATCTTATGCATCTCCCAGACCTTCCTTCTAGTTGAGCCAAGGGTTAGAAACAAAGCAAGCTCCCTGTATCTTCTATGTAGCATATACTAGATCTTTAATTTTCCTTTTAAAATAAGATCACAGGGGGAAATGTGAAGAAGTTAATTTGGAATCTTTTTCTCCATTTTTTTAAGCCATAATCATAATTCTGATTGTCATTGACAATTTTGGGGAGGCACTCTAGGGCTCCACATGCACCATTCCGTGTACACATTGTGCAATGTGCAGTGTGAGATCCTATTATGCTCCCTGTGAGATGAAGACACGAGTCTTTAAAAATTATGGCTTCAGTGGATCACACAGCTCCTTAAAATCCAGGCCCACAGAATCTGGAGCTCTCACTGGCAATGACTATATCCTTGGGTGTAGGGGCTGGTTCTCAAAAACACACTGTAAAACTATTTAACACAGAGGCTGTAGATCCATCCATGTGAGCAAGACATTCACTCGAGCTATCCGTTCATTGTGCACAAGCTTCCATCATATTTTCATTGCCATCTGATCGTCCAGTTATTGTACAGTGATAATAGAGGGAGCTAAAATCATATGCTGTGTGTTTCAAGTAGAAAAGGGAGGTGATGGCTGAATCCACTTGGATTCAATTCTGCTGCAGCTGGTCTTTTACAGAAATGAGGTTATAATGGAAATGAATGTACACTTGTACTAGAGGGAAACATATATATAGCCTTTAAAGTTATTTGATTTATATTGTTATTCAGTTGTTATAGTGTTGGTGAAGCAGCATGTATATAAATATGACACCAGTGACAGCTATAAAGATAACGCTTGCTCATTGTAACTTCTCAATTTAAGCACAGAAGACTAAATTTGGGGAATACATCATGATAACAGGCAGGCCCTACATTTATATGAAAATGAATAAATGTCTTATACTATCAGTTTATTAACCTGTAATGAGTAGGTACTTTATCATTGCTCTGTAGACTTCTTTTGGAATACCCTAACATATTGGGCTACAGATAGTGCAGACTCATCTGGCTGCTAAAAATTAATTTTATCACCTGAGAAATGGATTTCCTCAGCACCCAATAGTAGGCTTGGCTGGAAAAGTCTGTGTGTGGCCCCAACACCTTAAGCATCCATGTGACAAACACAGAGGGAAAAAGGTTCATTTCTGCCCCCCTTTTTTTAATCATGTTTGGAGAAGAGCATATAAGAATTACATTAGATGGCAGGAGGGATTAAAGACAGGTAGACTCCTCAGGGCAGAGTGTCCAGGAGCCTTTGGATGATTCCTAGGACTCTGCCATGTAATAAACACTATGGCAGAGCTGCCTGGCAGCTAAGGTGGGGCAAGGGGGTGCCCACCAGCCCCACACTGCATGATGATGCCCCTTCTGCAATATGAAATTAGAGGCATCACAAGATCCTGTGGATCCATATCTCCTCTCTGCCCTTGTTCCCTGAGGCCTCCTAAGTGGTTTGCTCTAGAATGAAGGCGTTGATTTCAGGACACTCTGGCTCTGTAGTACAAAGTGCAGAGCAGAGAAGGATGATTGTCCACAGAGCAGCCTCAGAACTTCTCTGGGTGGTGTAGCAACCAGCCAGTGGCCAGCCGCCTCCCTCCAGCTGGAGACACTGCACAGTCCATCAAGTATCTAAGAAACAGTGGGAGCCAAGGTCCCCAAGCACTGTTAAGTGCTCTGCTGAAAGCTGGTACCTGAGCACAGACTGGCAATGAAGCCTACAATTTCCTGACCAGACAGTTCCCCACTCAACGCATCAAAAGGAAATCAGAGAGGGGGCATCATCGAGCACATTACCTCCAGCTCTCCCCTCAGTACTCCTCAGTAGCCCAGGAAGAAAGAGCTACATCGGCAGCTCTTCTGTCCCCAAATTCCCACCAGTGTCAGGTGACACCAGTGCAACTTGTCTGCACTCTTCATATAACATTTCAAGAACGTCAGAGCTTCAAGAACTTTAGAATGTGTAGATCAAACCCAAGAAGGACACGGTGACAAGCTGAAAGTCACTCTGCAGAATCGGTGTGAGACTTCAGGCCTTCTGTTTCCCATAAAGGGAGCACATGTTGGTGCTGCCAGGCTTCTACAATCTAACAGTCAGTTCCTGGGTCTTCAGTGAAAAGAACTGAGACTAGGGACAGTCATAAATGTGTACACGCATGTTCATAGCATCATAGTCACTATGGCAAAAGAGAAGAAACAACTGAAACATCTACCAGTGAATGAACGGGTAACTACTGTTCTGTGTTCAACAATGGAATATCACTCAGCCTTAAAAAGGAAGGGTTTTTATTTTTCATACATGTTTCAGGAATTAGGGCGCTGGCCCGATAGCCAATTGTAAGGAGCAGATTGGCCCAATGGGTAGAGTCTTTACTGGAGAGACTTGACTGATAAGAAGCCCCAGGCAGGGTGAGAGGTGCTCTCTTGGATGGTGAGGAGCTGGCAGAGAGTCACTGTGTGGCTAGCAGTTTGGTCCCCTCTGCCTTGTGAATGAAGAGGCAGCTGCAGCTGGATCTGTAGCAGTGTGGCAGCTTCGTTCTGTCTCGTGAGTGTAGCACACTGATTTTGCCTATTAATAAACTCTGGCTTGATCCACAGACCTCCTTCTTTACATACATGCTACCAAACAGGTGAATCTTGAAATTGTGCTAAGTGACAGAAGCCACACCAAAAGGATAAATACTCTGTGGTGATACTTAGATGAGGGACAGAGAACAGTTAAATTCATAGAAAGATAGTAAAGTAGAAAAGTAGTTGCCAGGGGCTAGATGGGGAGAGAAAAGGTCAATAGTGATACTTGGTTTCTCTGTTAGATGGGGAGTTCTGGAGGTGGAAAGAGTGGTGGTTTTGTGACATTGTAAATGTATTAAGTGCCGTAGAACTCCAAACCAGATGTAATATGAAAACAAAAAACAAAAAACAAAAACAAAGTAGTAGTAAATGAAGGAGAGCAGTTTCCAGTTTCCCATGATGATCCTACCATTCTTCACTAGTAACCCCCAAATCTCAGAGCCGTCTTTAACCCCTTGTTCTTTTTACCCTCCCTGGTCTTGTTCTCTCATTCATACTTCCAGGTGTGGAGGGAAAGCAGGCTTGTTGTCTATCTCCAGGTGTGTTAAATATTTATCCTAAGGACTTGTTTGTGTACAGATGCCTCGGAAGCCAGAAAAGACCATGCTGGGGAACAGTCCCACACTGCCGTCCAACTCAGGGCTGAGTGTGGCTCCCAGAACAGAGGGTGACATCAGAAGGAAATGCATCCGGAAAAGAGATGTTAGAAAATAACAGGACTGAATCCAAGAACAGTGTTGATCCAGAGTAAAGACACCAGTTAAGTCCCAGTGTCGGCCCTCGGGCACTGCTCTATGTGGAACCACAGACAAGCTGCTTAACCTTCTGGACCTGAACTTCCTTTGCATGAAATGAAAATGTCCCTGTAATGGTTTCACAGCTGTAGGGATTATATAGTACCTCAGCATAGAATAAGCATTGGTTCCCATTACATCTCACTCATTATTTATTTTTATTACTTCTTGAAAGTTCCAGTTCACATTAGTCCTCTGTTCACAGGCTCCAATATGTGTGTGCATGCACACACATGTGTTAATGTGTGTAGAGGCCCGAGATCAATCTCAGATGTCACTTCTCTGTTGTGGAGTATTTGTATACTGTGGGAAGATGTGCTGCTGTGATTGGTGTAATAAAGAGCTAAATGGCCAATAGTTAGGCAGAAGGTATAGGCAGGACTTTTAGGAGCAGAGAGGACTCTGGGAAGAAGAGAGGCAGAGATGCCAGGAGACAAGAGCAAGCAGGACATACAGGAGGAGAGGTAAAAGCCACGAGCCACATGGCAGCATGTAGATTAATAGAAATGGGTTAGTTTAAGTCATAAGAGCTAGTTATAAACAAGCCTAAGCTGTGGCCCAGCCTTTGTAATTAATAATGAGTCTCTGTGTCATGATTCAGCGGCTGGTGGTCCAAGAAGGTCTGCTGTACTTCTCAGGAGCTGTCCATCTGTTTTTCCTTCTGTCCCTCCCTCCTTCCTTCCCTCCCTCCCTTCCATATTGTATGTTTTGCTTTGTTGTTTTGAGACAAGGTTTCTCACTGGCTTGAAGGTCACCACCAAGGTCACCACTTGTTTCTGCCTCCCCAGAAATGGTATTACAAACATATACTACCATGCCTGGCTGTTTATGTGGGTGACAGGGACCAGGCTTAGTCCTCACGCTTGTTCTTCAAGTATTTCACTGACTCGGCCGTCTTCCCAGGCCTTGTGTTATCCATTTTTAAAGTGCAACTGTCTCAAGAATTCCTCCACATCTGTTCAGCACAGTGCTGTTCTGATTTTTGTGCCCTTCATCAAGTACATTAAAGACATTTGTGAGTAAAGCCACATCATCTGTCCTTACTGTTCTTTAGTCCACTCTGACTCTGGATTTCCTTGCTTGCTAATGTTCCAAGCCATTGTTATCACCGTCCTTCTGTCTGGAGGGTCTCCCATAGCCAAGGGTCAATCTGTACGGACAGATTCTCTTGGCTTCCCTTCGTCTGGAACACCTCTACTCCCCGCCTCACATCTGAAGGGGCACACAGTCAATGGATTGTTCCTCTCAATGCTTTCAAGACACAGCATTGCTCTTTCTGCACTTCATCCCTCAGATGAGGATGCTCGGGTAATAAGGCACATGTGCACGAGCCTGGTGACTTGAGTTCAGTCCCTGGAACCCACGTAAAGGTGAAAGGAGAGGACCACCGTCTCTCCACAAGGTTGTCCCTTGCCCTCCACATATGTGCCGTGACCTGTATGTGCCTACACTCACACATACATAATAGTAGTGAAGTATTTTTATTTAAAAATATTGTCGTTCAAATCATTCTTCTCCTACAGGTTATGTGTCATTCTCTTTGCTTCCATTTCATCATCTGCTTGAATAATTCAGCCCCACAATCATTTTCCTCTTCTGGGGAGCTCTGTCAGTATAGACACTTGATGCTTGTGTTTGTGATTGTCTCACAGGTCCCCGGGGCCTGCTCTTTTTAATTATTTATTTTATCCTGTTGTTAACGTTATGTAAATTCTATTACCCTGTCCTTCAGTTCTCTGATTGCATTTCTTTGTCAGATCCATCTAGAGACTTTTTAGGCTTGGGGTTTCGTGGGGGTTTTGTGTTTGTGTGTTTTGCTTTTTTGTTGTTGTTGTTGTTTGTCAGTCTGGCTGGGTTTGGTTACTTTATTTTCAGTTTTATAATTTCTATTCTGATCTTCCTACAGCCTTTTTTTCCTGACTATTCCCTTTCATCTTTCATTGACTCAAGCAAGTTTGCTATTATGTGCTGTAGCAACTTACTGGCGGCCACTCTGAAGTCTCTTTCAATGAATTACACTCATTCTGGTGTTGGGGCCAGTTCATTGTCTTTTCTCAATCATGGTGTGATTTCCTGATTCATGGTTTGACGAGTGATTTTCAGTTGTGCCCTGGACAGTCTGAGTACTTTGTTAGGAGACTCTGGGTCCCACTAACCCTTACGTTATATCATGAAGTCCATAATTTTTTTTTTTTTTTTTTTTTTGGTTTTTCGAGACAGGGTTTCTCTGTGTAGCTTTGCGCCTTTCCTGGAACTCACTTGGTAGCCCAGGCTGGCCTCGAACTCACAGAGATCCGCCTGGCTCTGCCTCCCGATTGCTGGGATTAAAGGCATGCGCCACCACCGCCCGGCTCTGAAGTCCATAATTTAAGCCCATGTACATTCTACCACCCCAGACGCTTCCCCACGCTGTTCCTGGCCCCCCGGGCCTGGCAGTACAGCTCTGATCTCTTTTGCTCTTCTAGTTCCACATGGGCTCCTGCTAGATCCCGGCTTTGTTGAGGGTGGAGGGCACTGTTTGTGTGGACCTGCTGTCATTAGGAAGAGAGTGAGGGTCTTGGGGGGCCCCCAAGATGGGGTCACTTAGCCTGCTCTTCAGACCACAGGAAGTAGTGAGCTCCCTGCTTGATCTTGACTCGGCAGGAGGGAAGGATCTTCAGCTGCTGGGTAGAAGGCAGGAATTCACGAGGTCTGTGTGGCTCTCTGTCACTGGTGGAGGCTCAGAATGCCCTTGGCCTGATGCGCCTTTTACTGCTGCCCGGTCGTGGGTTGTCTTCTGCCGCTGGGTCTAGCCTGGAGAAAGTGGCTTTTCTAGAGCTGCTGGCCCAGGAGGCAGAAAGCCACCTCTGCTCCTATACGGTGGGGAGGGAGAGGATCCTTCTGGGCTAGCTTCTGCAGCAGATCTATGGGCCTCAAGGGCCACCTGTCCTCCTGTCTTGACTCCGTTGCAGGCAGAAGGAGCCCACTAGGCTCCTACTTAGCTACTTTCTCGGGGCTTTGGCTGGAGGGAACAAGCTTTTCTTGTATTTTCTTTCTTTGTGTTTCTCTTGCTTCAGGATCCAGCCTGCAGCACCTCTGTATCTGGTCTAGATAAATGAGAGACAAAGAGAGAGGCCAGGGAAGACATGTGTTCTTTCCCCTCATCTTTCTGAGCTGTTTACAGTCCTTGAAGTCCATTGTACTTAGCGGGAAAGGGGGAAAGTGTGGTGCGCTGTGTTACTCCTGACTCCAAAGCTCCCGCCTTTCATGCCTGAAGCGCAGGGTGACAGTGGTCGAGCTCAGGACAGGGAAGAGAGAAGAACAGGTATTCTAGAGTGGAGACCAGTGGCTGTGGAGCAACACAAGAGGGGGTACCATGCTGTATCCACACTTGCAGCCCTGTGCCTACAGTGAGTGTCCAGGAAGAGTCTGGTGAGTTCAACTGAGCACCTTAGGGAGGAGGAAGCGTGGTGTGCAAAAAAAGCCTGGCTCCGTCTCAAGCTCTCCTGCCTCCTTTCACACTATTGCATTCTCCTCCGCAGACTAAACAGTGCAGCAATTTGCAAGCAGCAGCAATGTTGGACCTTACAAGCAATAACGAAACGAAACAGCAGGTTTTTGAAAGCACAGACTTCAGTCCCTAACCCACTAGCTGAAAGGATGGTCCGTAACTCCTTCAGTCATCCGTAGACCTGTGCTGTGACTCATCACAACCAGCCAGCCAACCATATCTGAGTGTTTTTCATGTCACATTTGGAGGTAGCCCCTACCTCTTGCTGTTGAAGACTAACGCAGAAGGCCTCTTTCAGGATACTGCTTGTCTGGGTTTCCTCAGCTGATAAAGGAAGGCTTGGAAAACAAGCCAGGCCTCTGTGATATCAAGGATTCTCCATCCCTGCCCACTGTGGCCGGCAGAACTCAGCTGTGTAAGCACAGTCAGAGGTCACTGCCAATCAACCATCTCTGTACAGACGCCTTCCAGGCTAGCTGCTCCTGGCAGATGTCCACATCTATCCAAACGGATCTGCAGACAACATGAATGGCGACGCCTCCTGCTGCCCTCTAAAACGCTCTGGTGCCAGAGCTCTCAGCATCCCCATTTAAGCTACTCAGGTACCTCCGTGTCAGTCAGCAGTTCAATTAGGGGATGGGAAAAGAAATGGGTAATCCTTCTCCCCGATGGCCCTGGTGTGAGGGGTGGCACAGTTCTCATTAAGAGATTTTGCCAGTCTCTGGACAAGAAACCAGACAGGCACAGAGCACCCATTAAGGCCGAGCTGGCCTCATGGCTGAGAGTCTCACTTCAAGACGATTTGCCTGCACATCAACTCTGTAGCCAGCTTGTTTACTGAGCTCCCATCCTTCATCTGTGACCGGTGATCAGAATCCTGCTGTTTCCCTCAAGTCTTCCACTTTGCAAAGATTTGTCTGTGAGGTAATGCCCAGAGAAAATTTGAGCAACTGTGCCTATTAGCAATGACCTTCAGCCCTGGGAACACAGAGGAAGCACTCTCTGGGTAAGAAGAAATTGGTTTATCACAATGGAAAACACATCTCATAGATCAAATGGAGTCACTTTGGGCAAGTTAATATTCCATAAATAGTGATCACACAGACTCAGATGAATGAGGAAAGAGGCCACATCACAGCCATGAAAGCCTCTCCCTAATTCATTCACCAAAGTCAAGCTGTTTTAACCTTTTGTGAGGCAGGAAGGGCAAGGGGGTGAAGAAAAAGAACTTTGTTACATACGCTAATACCCCACAGACTTGCCTACAGGCCAATCTGATTGAGGCATTTTCTCAGTTGAGGTTCCCAGATGACAGGGCTTGTGTTAAATTGACAAAAACCTAAGCAGCCTAACTTCCAGAGAACTCCATTCTGTCGCACACTTTCTAGACTTTGTGGCTTTAACCAGCGCTGATTGATGGTGTTTCCCAAGTTTTGGTATTTTGTTAGTGGTTCTGCCGGGGGCCTGTGGATTCATGGATCTCAGTGGGATTTGCTGAAGCTTCTGTGACCAACTACTGTGCTGGCTGGCAGGATCCCTGGCCTAGAGCAGCTGCTGCTGGAAGGACCCTGCACTCTCCCACTTGGCCTCTCATCTTCCTTCAGGCCAGCCATTGGGGTAGCACCCAAGAGGGGTGAGTGAAACCAAAGGCTGGGCTTGAATCCGAAGGCCAGCACTTCTCCAATATCCTGCTGAGTAAATGAGCCATGTGGCCAAGCCAGGCCAGGAGATGGAGAAACAGACTCCACTCTTGATGTTGCAAAGTGCCGCAACCAAGGACAGGTTGTGAGACTGATGGAGAGTTGGGGATGCTGATGAAGTCTATCAGCCATGGTGTGATAAGGCAATGGTTAAGGATGCTGAAGAAGTCTGTCAGCCATGGTGTGATAAGGCAATGGGTAAGGATGCTGATGAAGTCTATCAGCCATGGTGTGATAAGGCAATGGTTAAGGATGCTGATGAAGTCTATCAGCCATGGTGTGATAAGGCAATGGTTAAGGATGCTGATGAAGTCTATCAGCCATGGTGTGATAAGGCAATGGGTAAGGATGCTGATGAAGTCTATCAGCCATGGTGTGATAAGGCAATGGTTAAGGATGCTGATGAAGTCTATCAGCCATGGTGTGATAAGGCAATGGGTAAGGATGCTGATGAAGTCTATCAGCCATGGTGTGATAAGGCAATGGTTAAGGATGCTGATGAAGTCTATCAGCCATGGTGTGATAAGGCAGTGGGAGGAAAGCAAATGGGCATTAGGAACATTTGTCCATGTCTAGAGACCCAGGGTTCTTTTCACCATGGGCAAACCGTTCAGATCTTGAACACCTTGGCAGAGAACAAAATGAACGATTTCCTTCTGAGCAATTAAAAATTCCAACTGGTTATATAGTCAGAGAGAGGATGCCCCAAGGTCTTAGTTCTAGGGATGGGAGTGTTTCTACTCTACATCTCCCTTTTTGTCTTCTAATACTATGGTGATATTACTAAACTAAATATTAGAATCTCCCATATGTCTTTATGTCCAGCAGGTTCTGCCTGTGCATGTAGAAAGACCTTGAAGCTCTCACCATAATCAGATGAAATGCTTGAGTCCAGGGTTAACTTGGCCCAAGGGATGCACTGGGGATGGTTCAGTCAATTGTTGTGTTGTTATGATGGTAGAGAAAGAGAAAGTGACCACACAATGCCACCAAGAGACTCGGCAGGGATGGGATGAAGGAGTCTCAGCCCTTCTACAGCATTCTCTTGACAATTGTTACCACAGACATTGCTGCTAATGGGATGAAGGGTCCTCAGATCTTCTATAGCATTCTCTCAACAATCATTACCACAGATCATTTTTTTCTTGCTTAATAGTAAATGAGAAAAGCAGAAAGAATCCATGCAAGGGAACTTTCTCCTCTATTCTGGGTATTCAACACTAATAACTCATCATGTAGGGCCTGTGGTTCCTTCATATTACCATGGCTCATGGTCTCAGAGGGGTGAATACATCATGATGAATAAGGCATATCAGAGACACTTATAACATGGTGGGCAGGAAGCAGGGACAGAGAATACCAGCATTCAGCTGGATTTCCCTTCTTCCCCCCTTTTATTCGGTCTACACCTCCAGTCCATGGAGATGGTACTGCCCATATTTAGGGTAGATCTTCCCTCAAGTCAATTAACCCTTAAGGGAAGTGCCATCACAGACATCCACAGAAGTCTTCTCATGTAGCTGGAGAGCTTCTCTCCAGGTCCCACCAAGCCCCAGCAGTCTGACAGCCCATTTATAAAATAAACACATAGACGCTTATATTATTTAAACTGTTTGGCCTAATGGCTCAGGCTTCTAGCTATCTAGTTCTTACATCTTAAATTTATCCATTTCTATAAATCTATACCCTGCCACGTGGCTCATGGCTTACCGGTATCTTCACATACTGCTTGTCATGGCGGCGGCTGGCAGTGTCTCTCCCACTCAGGCTTCCACTTCCCAGAGTTCTCCTCTCTCCTTGTCCCACCTATACTTCCTGCCTGGCCACTGACCAATCAGTGTTTTATTTATACAGAACGATATCCACAGCATTCTCACTGGTATGCTGGGTGATTCTAAGTCCATCTAGTCAAGTCAATGATGTGGGTAACCATGGCAGAGCCCTGATCCCACACAAACTCCATTCCTTCTCCTGTAAAGAGCCCTACCTTTGGGAAGCTGTGCTGAGGATACCCAGTGGCCAGTTGTGGTGGGGGTTAGTGGGATGAGGATCTCACAAACCTTGGGGGTGTTGAATTAAGCCCTAATGATATTCCAGTTAATAGCTATTGTGTTGGGAATTAAGAGTCCACATATGAATTCGGCGATGGTGGGATCACAAACATCCAGACCACAGACTCAGGACAATGGAGTTCTCTGGAAGTTAGGCTGCTTAGGTTTTTTGTCAAATTAACACAAGTCCTGTCATCTGGGAACCTCAACTGAGAAAATGCCTCAATCAGATTGGCCTGTGGGCAAGTCTGTGGGGTATTTTCTTGATTAATGACTGTTATGAAAGGACCCAGCTCACTGTGGGCAGTGCCACCCCAGGACAGGAAAGCAGGATAAGCGAGCCATGAAGAGCAATCCAGTAAGCCCTATTTCTCCATGGTTTTTGCATTAGTTCCTGCTGCCAAGTCCCTACTTTGGTTTCCCTCAATTGTGAACTATAAGCTTTAAGATGAAATAAACCCTTTCTTGCCCGAGTTTCTTTGGGTCATGGTGTTTATCACAGCAATAAGAAGTGAACCTGGGCAGAATTGCTTTGGGTGTGTGCTCAATCTCAGAGCAGAAGACAGACTAGCTCTGTCAGGACTTAATAGCTGGGAATAGGGGAAGAGATGGTTCATGGAAAAAAGAGAAACATCTGGCCCAACTAAAGAAGGAACATATTAAGGACAGGCCCCAACAGTAGATCTTCACTACAAACTGATGCCATCTGTACCCTCATTCTCTGGGTGAGGACGTCGAAACTCAGCAAGATGAAATGACAAACTTCAGGTCACACACCAGTAGGTTGGAAATTCAGATGCAGGTCTGATTACAAATGACACTAGATAGTGCCCATTCTCGGTTGCCTGCTAGACATCTCTATTGCCAACATGATAATCTGAATGTACGACAAAGTATAACGGGAGCTTTTGGTACATACAGCAAACCAATGAAGTCAATAGTAGTTCTGAGTATTATGTTTAAAGTGTGGGGAGACTGTTGTACACCATCTAAGTCTTCTGACCAAGTTTTTAAAACCACAATGAATTTTTTAAATGTATAATCTCATTTAGAAAAATTAAAAAATGGAAATGAGTTAATTGATAAATATAAATTCTTTTTTTAAAAAGAACACAGAATTAATATAATCGCCTCCATATGACTGATTTACCTTCAGCCTGACTGCATTTAAATTATCTCTTGCCTTTATTCAGACCTCATCTAGGGAAATAAATGAACCTTTCATATTGGAAAGAGATAGAATGGAGAATACCCCATGAGGAGACAGAGAAGAAATAGTCTGAGTTCTTAAAAGATAGATGGAGATCCCTTTTCTTCTAGTTGGTACGAGGGTGTACATATCCACTGCAATAAATCCTGAGTCTTTCAAAATCATCCCTTCTAATGCCATCTCCCAGGCCATGAGTTCACACAGCTATGTTATCTATGGTCATCTCCCCCGACCCAGAGCCCATGGAGGGTGATGTGCTTCGTAGTCTAAACAGACAGACAACATATTGCTCACTTCCAAGAACACTATCTAGACCTCGAATAGTGATACCACAAGCTGAGACAGTCATTCATATCCTTCAAGAACAATGGATATGGATGCAGCTTCATGGCAGAGCACTTGTCTAATGTGTACGAGGCCCTAAGTACCAGCCCAGATTTACCCAACAGTTGCACATGTTTTTACTTGAATAGCTCAATCATCTTGCAAAGTTGGGTCATACCAAGTAGGGCTCCACATGCAGTGGAATCAAACTGGGAGCAGTTGGGGAATGTTTTTCTTTTCTTGGGAAGCCTGAGTGTTTTGCTGTCCGAAGAGTCTCAGTGGAGCCATGGTCAAACAAACCTTGGTAGGTCATTGCTGGAACCCCCACGGTGTTCACTGGTATCTTGACTGGTCGGAGTGGATTCAGAGGAGGACAGGGAGAGCCAAAAGGGAGAGACCAGGACATCAGTTTCAGAGGAACTGCGATAATCAGAGATGGTAAATCTTGCCAAGAGTAGAGAATGATGTGAGGTCCAGAAACGTTCTGCCCACCTCCCTGTGGGGAATTACAGTAGGTTTACATGTGAATGGGATGCAGCTGGATCGGGGAGAGCTAGTGCTTGAGAAGACAGAGACCATCACTGAAGTTTGTTTTTGAGCAGGAGAGAAGGACTGAGAACCAACACCCAACCACCAGAGGGTTGACCTCAGACTGCTCACTCATGCCAACCAGGGATGTGTGGTACCCCTGAACAGGTGCATCAAGTGGTAGGTCACAGCCACCATGGCCTGTGAAAGTTCCCTTCAGGCTGCTCAATTTTAGCAATGAAATAAGCATTCCGATGAAGTGAGGACTGAGTGAGGAGCGTGAGGAGGGAGGAGAGATGGGAACTAACCGCCGAGTTGAGTGGCAAGATGGACAGTCAAGAAGCCCAACTCAAAAATGCTGTTTCTGGACTGCGACATGGTATACTTAAACTTGACCCCACAGACCCTAGCTGTCAGTTCAAGCTTTGAATTCTGATTGAAATTGTCAGGTGGTGACAACGTAATGCTTTCTACACACTGGCAAGGTCTGTAGTCAGTGAATGTAAGTTCACAGCCTTTCAAATATTGGTCTACAGAACAAAAATATTTTCAATGAAATAAAATCAGATCATTCTCCTGCGATGAGGACACACCTGACACTAGAACTGTTCAAAAATGCTTTGCAAATGTGCCTGTGACATTACCAGTCAAGAAGCTGAAAGATGATGCTGCCTGCAAAGCGAGAAATGCAACCGACGTCAGACACCGTTACAGGGCTGGAAACATAGTCCTTCTTTTGTGATATAATTTTAGAAGCGTAAAAGGCATTCATGTCTAAACCAGGATTCGTGAAGCAATGTTTAGACGGAGTGACCTGACTTTCGTGCTCCCTAGGTGGCACACAGCTCCCTGAAGCTGCACACCAGGGGGTGTTTGTACATGAATACGTGTATGTGCTTCCAGAAGAGAGCACACAACTTTCACGGAATTCTCAAAATAGTCCATGATTTCAAAGGCATTAAGGATGAATTCATAAAAAAAAAATACTACCCACAGTGGACATAGTAGAATATCTCACACAAGGTCATTTCTGAAACAAAGGGCCAGTCTTGGAACAGCATCACCAGATGCAGAGTTTGGAATCTGCAGTGTGGCTCCAGAACACACAATCCTTTTCTTGCTCTCGCCTTGAGCTCATACCAAAAGAACCCTGGGCTTCTGTGCTGAGGAGGTATGGCTTTCAACATGGTTCTTGAATAGTCGGAGATGTTTCTGAAGGAATGTGTGAGATGGACCAACATCCCTGGTGAGATGTAGAACATTTGAAATAGAACATCAAAGTCCCATTTGCCCTGGGGCCACATGGATAATAGTTGTTGGCTGGTTATCTTACTTTGTGGGGAGAGATGGGAACACACAGCAAGAAAACCCCATCAAATGGATTCTGCAGGGGACTCCCAATGGGATTCTCAGTAGGAACAGCTCTCAAGGTGTCAAGATAGGAAGACTCTCCGCGTTACAGCTCTCTCTCACTGCCCTGTTCTCATCTCCATGATGCTCCGTTGCCCTGTTTCCTATGGTTCCCCTCCACCCACCTCCATCTTCCCAGTGAGAATTGACATCAGAGAAAGTCTATGAAAAGGCAACTGCCTTGGGTCAGAGCAGACAGGGCACTGCGCTAACTCATAACCTCAACCGAGGAAGCGGCTCAAGCGCAACAATGTGTTGTGTCTTCATAGCAAACGTTAGGCCCGTTGTAGACCCTCCCATGCCAGGCTGAGCTCTGATGCTCTCTGACTGGATGACTCTGGGCAACCTCTTTACTCTCTTGACCTAGAGGTCCCTGCTCTTAAAATAGGATGCTGGTGATGATAGAGGAATGCACAGAGGATTGCCTTTCTTTTGATTGGTTTGCTTTGTTTTTTGATCTAAGCACGGAGAAAGGGGTGGAACAGGTAAGACTCTCAAACCACTACAGAGCCATCACAGCCCATGGCTCTGCCTCCCAGCCTTTTCTTGTGGGAAGGCTGTACCTTCTCTCTAGAAGGTGACTGTTCTTTTCACCCACAGTTGAACTGTTTTACAAACTGATGAGAGAACAGGCCTGGGGTGGCAGCCCCTGATGGCTCTCACTAGATCAACGCGGGCATGCATTGATGATGATTCGGTCCCCTCTAGAAATGCTGGGCCCCAGGAGCTGTCCTAATGATCTCTCAGACCAAGAAGGCCAACACATTGACATGTGATTGAGTAATTCGGCAGGTGGTCTTGCCATGCAGGTACTTTCTACACCCAGAAAGTTAGCAGCTAGGGGGCCAACAAAGCCTGGGTATTCACCATGCCCAATGTAAGAAGCCCACATATTGTGTTCGAGTCTTCCAAAGAAATAAAGACAAACAAAAACCGACTGAGGAATGAGGCAAAATATTTTATCATTGATAACCAAACAGAACCATGTAAAAAAAAAAAAAAAGTCTTTGTGATATCAATGACTGGATTTAGTAGTATACGGTCTATTTTAACTTTTTTTTTTTTTTTTTTTTTTGGCCACTTCCCCCATGGGTAGTTTTATTTTGCTGAAAAGGCACAGAAAGGGGTTAGAAAAATTAGCATTAATTAGACTTTATTTCTTCTGGCCACTGGCCACAAAGTTCAAATAAAGTGCAGCCTCTGACCAAGTTCTGTCAGAAGCAAAATGCAAACTACACAGACTGATTCCCTTGCCTTTGTTCTGACAAGAAAGGGTAATAGAGCTAGAGGGAAAAGAGGAAGACGAAGTTCATCTTCCCTTTCTTTAACTTCCTTTTTGAGAAAACAAGTGGGAAGTGGAAGAAAAAAGCAAGATACAAAGACATGTTATCAACTAGGTAAATTATGAGTGTTTGAGTGTAGTCAACATAGTGCATGCCTGTGAACTAAATCTCCATTCTTTCAGTTTAAGACAGAAGCCTTGGCACCAACCTCTGCATCCCATTTTCCTCCAGACCCCATCTCATACACACACACACACACACACACACACACACACACACACACACACACACACCATGGCAAGCTTGTGGAAGTCAGTGCACAGCTTGCACGACTTGGGTCTTTCCTTCCATCTTATGGGTCTCCTGGATCCAACTCAGGTTGGGCTTGCTAGCATGCATCATAACCCACAGAGTCATCACACTGGACTCCAGCCCTGCTTTCAAAACACAGAGGGATCCCATTGCTTCCCAGCCCCTCTACTGCAACCCTGCCAGGACAGGCCACTGTGACCTCTGTGCTGAACATACAAACAGTCCTCGAGATGGCCTGCATGCTTCTTTCCCAGAAAAGTTTTCTGTTCAGTCAGCTTCCTGGCAGCTCCAATGTCTTCTTGCTTGAGCTTTCTTTTCTAGCCACAAGACACCATAAACACATGAAGCATTCCTTCAACCAGGCATGGATAACTCCCATCCCTCTGTCTGAACCTGCTTTCCTTGGCTAAGCAGCATGGCCTGATCCTTTTCCTTTGGGGCCAGTCAGTACTGAATGCCTCAGATTCTCAGAGGAGTCCTTCTGGATCATTCTGTGCAACATGCAAATCTTTGTCCAGCACACTATAGTGCTCTTGGCCATTTTAATTTTTCTCCATAGTGTGAACCCAAGTCCTACATACGTTTCTTTGCTTGCAGTGGGTATCTTCACAGTAAAATTTCTGCCACCCAACATTTATTTGTTTATATTACCAGAATCCCTCCAGTTCAAATGCACACTCCTTGAGATGTGGTTTTGTTGGTTTGTTTATGGACTCCTAGTACCTGACACAGAGCTGTTGTCAACTAAATGTCACCCGAGCAAATGGACAGGTGAATGGATAACTTAGTAAGTACATACAAAAGAGAGGGAAAGAAGATGGGAAAGCATGAGGGAAGGAAAAAGAAAACCAACTCACTGCTGAGTTCTAAAGCCATAGATTGGTGGAGAAGTACAGAAAATACATCAGGTAGTAAAAGTGAGAAATTCAATGTGATGCTCCACACATTCAGAATGCCTGCTCTAACTCTACAGAAGTTCACTGAGTTGTATAGTCTTTGGATCCAGTTAGTTTCAGTGTGTGTTTATTTTTAATTTAAAAATGTTTTGTAATAAACTTTAAAATAAAAAGAAAACAACATGTGTCTTGAGTAATAGTATGGTCAATATCTTGTAGTTTTCTTGACTTTCCTAAATGTATGCTTTAAAGTTGTGCTATTTTCACCATTCAGAGAAACTACGACACTTACATGATTTTTGTAAAATTTGAGATCTAACCAGAATTTGATCACTTATACTCTTTTGGATCAGGTCTTGAGGTGAAGGTCCAAGCGTCTTAATGATGCTGTCACCCACTGAGTCATCAGGTCCATTCCACAGGCTCTTAGCCACATCCTTCATGTCCTCTACTCTGTCCTTCAACAGCAAGCTCTCCATCCTCCCCAGCATGGTCCTCCCTTTCCACCCCAGGGCTCTGTTGCCACCATCAGATTTGCCAGGCGCCAGTTTTCCTCCTCTCTTAGATGCCACAGTCCATCTAAGACACTTAACTTTTTTCTTCATGTATCTCTGTCCTTTTCTTCTCATCTACCACATTTCACGTCCCCCATCATTTCCGCTCCTGAATTCAATTCTCTATTTCCAACTTTCTCCCCCTCAGCCAACTTCTCCATCTGGAAACTTTCTGGAACCCAGACCTAACCATCTCCTTCACTGGTCTAGAATCTCTCCTCTATAACGCTTTGGGCCCTGCTAGACCCATGGGCCCATTGCCCACTTATTACAGCCCATCTCAACTCCAGGATTTGTGTCTCCAGCTCTTCAGCCACCTCTTGCCCCCAAGCCTGTCAAGTGAGTTAGCACTAGTCTTCAAAACCCAGGTCTCTAGCCTCTTCCTCTAGAAGTCACACACCCCCACCCCCACAATCCCCACCCCCGATTCCATTACGTTGGATGCAGCTCCTTGGTGTTCTCAGGGGTAGTTAGACCATGTTTCAGTCGTGGACTCATTCACTGCAACCTTGATTACACTGTTGGCCCCCTGGGGGTGGAGCCTGTGTATTAACACTGTATTTCAACATGACATTGAACTCAACATTTGACATCCGGTAGAAATGTCCTAGACTCTTATAGAAGGGAAGAGAGCAAAAGAAGAGGAGACCTAGCTCAATAATTAGATAGAGCAGGACTATAAATATGTTTGAGGGAAACTAGGTAAGTAAGGTCTGGGGCTGTGCAAGTGCAAATGATCTCTGGATGTCTGCCAGCCTTGGAGCTGAGCTGCTGGAAGAGAACAGAGCGTGGTGATTAATGAGAGACCACGTGCATTTGAATCCCAGCTTAACCGCTCGGAAACTGACTGCCCCAAGCACATTACTGAGCCCATCTATGCTCAGTTTCCTCATCGGAGAGTGACAAGTGCGGTACGGTCAGGCTGCTGGAGTCCGTGTAAGGCTGAACAGGATAACTCACGTGAAGGGCTCAGCACAGTGCCTGGAAGCAGCAAATGTTCAGTAAACGTCACTAATGATAATGTTGATGATAATCACCAGGAAACAAGACACCGAAGTGTGTTTAACCGCACAGCAAAGGGAGGTCCAATAATACGCTTCTCCATTATCTCATATGGATGACTTGCATTCCATACGATTTCAAAGGCCAGCTCCTGCACTGGCATCCTCCTTCTGGGGAGCCAACCAGCTGCTCTTTACAGCACACCAGCCACACCAGAGAGACAGGGAGAGGGGTGTTCACCTTTCTCGTGATTTAGCTGCCGTGTTAAAACTGCGCTCAGCACCGTTCACAGGATGGTAATGTGCATTATGTGGAAACAAGCGTTCCGTGACTCCATAGGGCCATAAGATGCCGTAAACCAACTCCAAGGGTGTTGTACATTGGCTGTAAGATTTCTCTGGGAGTCCCCGGGAAGCAGATGGTAGGATTCACCCTGTTTTTCATTAGAACTTTCTATGGTTTTTAGATCATCTCTGAGGACTTCCGCAAGCGTCCTGACTCAAGGGCAGCTCCAAGGTCAGCATGTGTATCCCAGGTAACTGGAGAGGTAGGAGGAGAGTGAAGAAGAAAGCAGGCAGTCTCCAGATACACATTTCTACGGTGATAGCACATGCGAGTATTGTGTGTTCGGCAATTTTTCTGAATGCATAAAAAAGCATTCTATAATAAAAACAGATACCATTTTTTTCTGAAAATAATTGCCATATTTGAAATTTGAGAACATGAAAGCTATCACTTTAAAAGAAATCTTCTTAGGAAGGAAAATTCCTTGTGTGTTCTGAGCTCTTAGGCAGATAAGGGTGAAATAAAACAGAATTCCGACAGCTCCAGACAGTGAGGACCTTCATTCCCCAGCCCTCCACTCCAGCCCCTGACACCCCCATCACGTGAAGGAGCCCCTGAGGTCTCACTAGGCAGATCTCCAAGAGCTGTGTTTGAACTGGGCTTCTCTAGCCTTCTTGGATATGTCCCTCCTTCCTGAGGGCACCTGAGGCCTGAAACAGCCCTGAGCTCGGCTGGGCCAGTAATGCCAAATCAGCCTCAGCCACACTGCGCCTCAAGCCTGAGCTTTTTTCCTGGGTAGTCACTAGGCTTTGCTGTATTTGTGATTTCCTGCGCACGTTTCCAAACTGTTTCCAAAGTCGTGATCAAAATTGGTTTGCTGTCATTTGTGTGTGTGTGTGTGTGTGTGTGTGTGTGTGTGTGTGTGTGTGTGTGTGTTGTTTACCTCTCTTCCTAACCACCTGGGGTCTTTGCTTGTTTGTTTTTGTTTGTTTGTTCTTTCTGTAGTCAGTTTGGACCCAACTCCAAAACCAGATCAGGGGCAGACTGGAGTGGGGTGGGGAGGGGGTGGAGGCAGCAGATAATGGACCCACAATCTTTGTTAACTGTCCCCTCAGGCATTTGCTGAGACTCTTGCCTTCAGCAGCCCATCCCACTGCCTGTGTGAATAATGCAGGCCCATGCACAGAGCCATCATCCACACAAAATGCCACAAGCTGCCCGGTAGCTTCAGAGACAGCAGATGCAATCAATACCTTCAGCAGGGCTAGAAAAAAAAACAAACAAACAAAAAACCAGCTGGATATGTAGCCAAGTAGGCAGGGAGGCTAATTAGCTATACTCTCAGGGGTACTCACTCTTTGCTGGACCAAGAGCCCATCAAAATCCAGGTATGCCACCCTCAGTGCTAGCCAGAAGCCTTTAGTGGACCAATCAGAGTAGAGCTTGAGGTGAGGGCAAAATGTTGACAGAGAAGTGATGGGGGCTTTGGAATTGGGTACCATTGGGTAAGGAATGCCCAGTCTGAACTTTCTCCCCCAGGGCCTGTATTAGTCAGGGCTTTCTAGAGGAACAGAACTTATAGTATCTATCTGTCTATATCTATATCTATCATCTTTATCTATCTATATAGATAGATATATATAAGTACATAAATATAGGTACTATATATAGGTATAAGATATAGATACTGTATCTATAGGTACATAGATAAATATAGACTATATATGTAGGTATAAGATATAGATACTGAATCTATAGGTATATAGATAGCTATAAAGGGGATTTATTACTGTGGCTTACAGGTTGTGGTCCAGCTAGTCCAATAATGGCTGTCTACCAACAGAAGGTCCATGAATCCAGTAGTTATTTAGTCCACCAGGCTGGATGCCTCAGCTGGTCTTCAGTATACATCAGAATCTCAAAGAGGAGGTTCTGACGTCAGTGAAGGAATGGCCGTGCCAGCAAGAGTGAGAACAAGCAGGCAAAGAGAGCGAGCTTCCTTCTTTCTTTCGTATGCTTTTGATAGGCTGCCAGCAGAGGGTGTGGTCCAGATTAGAGGTGGAGCTTCCCTCTTCCTAAAATCTGGGTCAGAGGTTGATCTTCTCAACAGATGCAAAATGAAAGTAGGTCTTCCCACTTCAAATGACTTCATTAAGAAAAAGCCCCTCCGGCTGGAGAGATGGCTCAGAGGTTAAGAGCACTGACTGCTCTTCCAGAGGTCCTGAGTTCAATTCCCAGCAGCCATATGGTGGCTCACAACCATCTATAATGAGATCTGATGCCCTTTTCTGGTGTGCAGACATACGTGCAAAGAGAACATTGTATACATAATAAATGAATCTTTAAAAAAAAAAAAAAGAAAGAAAAAGCCCCTCACAGGTGTGCCCAGCGGCTTGGGTTTTAGTTAATTCCAATGTAACTGACAGTCAAAACCAGCTATCACAAGGAGGAACTGTCGTAATTTCAGGCTTTGTCGGCATGGAGGGACTCCCTAGTTTGCTCTTGGATCACACACACACACACACACATCACACACTCTTACAGGAGACCCTTGCAAAGGAATTCATAAAGTAGGCTTGAGATTCATTTGACAAACAAGGGAATGCCTTCTGCTGGGTCCAGTGGAAGACAGGACTGTGCAAGGCTCCGATACCATGTTTTGAAATATGTTAAAAAAAAGGGGGGGGTTGTCATAAAATGTTGAAACTGTGGGCATGAATGAAATAGGACAGGCTTTCCCTTTAATGAGTTTCCTGGTGGCTTCCCATTCTACGAACTCTTGCATTTTCTATGTTTTTTCAATCAATAATGTTACTTTTAACAACAGAAAAAATCACTACATCATTTGTTCAACATCTGTGTTTAAATATCTCTTTAGAATCTCAGTTATGAATATAACAACATAATTATGCTTGCTTGTATGTGAGCAGACACCATTCGTTACACAAAAAGAGATGTGAGTAAATATGTGTGCCTATAACTGCATATATATATATGATAAAATATATACATTTTATCACGATTAACTTGGAAGAGCAACAATCAATATAGAGAACCGGTCTGCCGTAAACCTGCAGGCCAACAACAAATACGACAGAGATGCCCACCAGGTTAATGCCCACTGTTACAATGACAGAGCCACCTGATACCATGGCGACTGTGCTCTTCACTGACCTTTGTGCCTAGGAGAAGTTTTTCTCAACTTTTCCCAGTTGGGAAACTGCTCTGCACACAGATGGAGCAGAGGAGGGAGGAGGTTCTCTCTCAGAACAGGACAAACCCAGGGCCGTGTCTTAGACTCTGAAGTCAAGAGATTTCTTCTTGGGTGCTCTGCTGCCATACCTGCCGCATCAGGCTCCCTGCCAGTCATCAGCCAGGACTCCCTCCTCTGGGCTCAGGACTCACCCTAAAGGGAAATGTCTAGACAGGCTTCGGAGCCTGAGGCTGTATAACTCCACAATTCCACAACCTCCAGAGCTCAGGATTGGCTCTTTGCCCCCCTTCCTGCTCTCTCCCTGCTTCTCACCAAGTAGGACTCAATCTCCAAGAAGCACAGAGCTTTCTTAGGCACAACGTAATCCTCAAAGGTAAGAAGGCCCTAAGGGAAAAGCTGTATGGGCAGCAGTGGTTCAGTCAGAGGCCTGAATTTCTTTTTAAAATAAATACTTTTTTAAAATTACAGTATAGTGGATGACCCCAGGGCTTTGCACATTCTCAGTACACCTCTTATACTGAGCCACACGCCGGCCCCCGGTGTTTACTACGGCTCTGTCGTTTCTTCATAGTTACTCCCTCCGATGGCACTAACTGGCCAGGATGAGAGCATGATACTCCACCATATGCTGCATGGTGAAATCTTTTGGGATCCTAGTGCAGGATGAAATAGAATAGTGTGTGCATGTGTGGTTAACAAAAAGGATCATTCAAATAAGTTATCTCCATAATTGAAGCTTCCAGTGGGGCTGGAAGATATATGGAAGACTTTTAGTCCATGTGTCTGTTCAGTTGTTTTTTTCAAAGCATAGGACATGACAGCTGCTGTCAGTGGGATGACTGATGGACCCGGAAATGTAGTTCTGAATCAGATGTGTTTCCTCTCTTGCATAGACCAGCCGGCCCTACATCCCATGTGAATGGCACATAGACCAGCCAGCACTGCATCCCATGTGAATGGTACACAGACCAGCCAGCGCTGCATTCCATGTGAATGGTACATAGAGCAGCCAGCCCTGCATCCCATGTGAATGGCACATAGAGCAGCCAGCACTGCATCCCATGTGAATGGTACATAAACCAACCAGCGCTGCAACCCATGTGAATGGTACATAGAGCAGCCAGCCCTGCATTCCAATGTGAATGGTACATAGAGCAGCCAGCCCTGCATCCCATGTGAATGGCACATAGAGCAGCCAGCCCTGTATCCCATGTGAATGGCACATAGACCAGCCAGGACTCCATCCCATGTGAATGGCACATAGACCAGCCAGGACTCCATCCCATGTGAATGGCACATAGGCCAGCCAGGACTCCATCCCATGTGAATGGTACATAAAACAGTCAGCGCTGCATCCCATGTGAATGGTACATAGACCAGCCAGCCCTGTATCCGGATGGTACCTAGAGCAGCCAGCCCTTCATCGCATGGAAATGGCACAGGCATCTTTGTAATATTTCAGTTTCACAAATTGGCATCTTACCCTCTGTCCAAAACTGAAAAGAAATCAAAGAAGAGTGAAATCCATTTCAGTCAGGACTTCTTGGATTTTTAAGGATTGTGGCAGTAACCCAAGAGTTGTAGTTTGAATAAGAATGGCCCCCGTAGGCTCATATATTTGAATGCTTAGTCACAAGGGATTGGCACTATTTTGGGAGGATTAAAAGGATTAAGAGATGTGGCTTGTTGGAGGAAGTGTGCACTGAGGGTGGGCTTTGAGGTTTAAAATCCATGACAGACCCAAGCTCGCTCTCTCTCTCCCTCTCACTCTTTCTCTCTCCTTTCCCATCTTAAAAAAGTGTGTATAACTTAAAATTACATCCTTACAGCCATTGTTTCAAGTTAAGGACACACCAATGCCACTCATCTTCCATAAAGCAAATTCCAGCAAAGACAACCACCGTCTTTGTAAGAGTTATCACTACTTCAAGGCTAATCACCCTGGCTTTGGGATGCAGGGCTTGGACTGGCCTGCCAAGATCGCAGCCCCGTCGGCATCCTGGATCAGGAAGGGCTGGTGTAGGGTGCTGCTCAGAAGCCCAGGGCATGGGAGAAGCACAGGGCCCTGTGGTGGATGGACCTGAACACAGGAAAGCAATGTCAGACCCAATGGCAGCTGCACAAAACATCACTGGGAAAAGCACCTGGAAGCAAAAGGAGACTGGTCCTCCTGCAAGGAATTCAGAAACTAAGACGGAAACCGGACAGAACGCTGAGCTATGTCCCACCGTGATGGCCAGTGTTACCAAGAAGACACGATGGCTCCAAAAAATACCTTCACAGAGAAAATCCAGGAATGTGCCCCAATCATGATCAGACAGACGTGTTTTTTCTCATAAAAACAGAACCCAGATAGCTTTGGGGTCAAACAAGTTTTCCAGGAACTGAGATATTTTAGTTCCCCCAAAGAAGTCCAAATTTAATTAAGATGGGATTAAGCACATCTGGACATCCCAGCTTGCATTTCAGCATGATTTAGCCTCACAGGCAGGAGGTTCGGCTCAGGAGACACCCTTCCTTTCTTCCAGTGGATTCTATCCTTAAGCGGCAGAGCACATGGGGCTGGGATCCATTACATGTCCAGCCTGCATGGCACAGAGGTATCCAAAAGGTTCTTCAAAGTCCTGGGAGCTCTGGATGGGAATGTCTGTCACCCAAGGACTTTTAGTTTTGTGACTTCTAATCTACCTCCATCTATTCTCTTATGTTAAGGCTGCAAATGACAAGCTCAATTGCTCTCTCTCTCTCTCTCTCTCTCTCTCTCTCTCTCTCTCTCTCTCTCCATAGTGTCTCTGAACCAAAACACTCCATCCGGTGACACATGCCCTCTCTGATCTTGTGTGGTCACACCCAGGAAGACCACAGTGACTCGGAATGCCAGAGCCGGTCAGTTTCATTCCAGATTCAACGCCACCGTTTCCCTCAGATGTAGCCGTTCTTCGTTGATAAGACCTGTCTGCCTCGAGCCCATGGGGCAGTTCCCCCAGGTCAAATGCCTGTAGCTCAGTGCCTTCATGTCTCTGAGTTCATCTGCAAGGTGAGCAGTTTGGCTTGATTGTTGCCGCTCCCAGGGTCTGACACCCTGTGATGCTAGAGGCCCCAGACACTAGGGTGGTTCCTCTGACTGATGTTTCCTGGTGGCTTATATTTGAAGGCTGGGTCCTAACCCCACCCCTGGAGAGGATGCTTGAAAGGGAAAAGCCAGGCTAGATGGAGGGGACAGACACCAGATATCCAGATTCAAACTTGTAAAGTTAAATCAGTAGCTTTGGCAATCGCAAGGCTCTTCCTTTCTCCTTCTCCCTTCTGGGACCAAAGCCTGTGTGCTGACTGTTAAAAAATCAGTCATTAACAGCCAGGAAATGACTTTCCCATCCATCAGAACCCTGCTCAGCCATGTTCCAGCCTTTCCCGCTCTCCCTGCGTAATTATTCTCATCCACCTCTGATTACGGTTTATAATAGCTGTAATTCTTTTTGAATCAATCACGGCTTTACCACAGGGTTACCAGGAGAAATGAGAGAGGACGCAGACGTCTTCCATCCCCCGGCTGGCCTTCAGATTTGGAAATTGCCAGTTTTCATCTGGGTCTCATTGAATCATCTGGATGTTCAAAGGAACGCTAAGGTTTTTTCGTTCAAAGGCATGTTTTTAAAACTCACTCTTAACTTTTCCCTTCAGAATTTTAAAGAAAGGAAATGGTGGCTGCTTGAAACTGATTCTGTGCAAAAGCCCAAGGAAGCTGTGTAAAGAGACCAGCAGGGACTTCCGTGGGATTTTTACCTTGAGTTGGTGTTTCTTCAACACTTTATCCACCTGAGTCCTGTGTAAATTGCTCATTTTCTGTGATTTCTGTGAGGTTTAGTGGTTGCCTTTTCTCTAGACTGATTAGACAGAACTTCCTACCCTGGAGATAAACTTTGCTCTTAGAAAGAACTCACTGTGAAAAAGTGTGACCATCAGTCACTTACTGAGATGTTTACGCAAATTAATTTTATTTAACGTTTGTTGAACTTACTGTGTGCCATACATATACATTGTGCTGGTGGTTTGATAATCTTAAAATAAAAAAGATATTACCTAGTTACTGCATCCAAGGGTTCAATAGCTGGGCATAGCAGGAAAAGAGATGCATACATTCTGGAATTCATTATGGGTTCCTTGGACTGTGGCACTGTGAAGAGACAGTAAGAGCATAGCAAGGAAAGCTATTTACATCTCTGGGTCTTAGCCTTCTCAGAAGAAAAGTGGTTGGAAATGAATGCTGCAGAAGGTCTTGAGCAGGCATTATCCCAGGGGTAGAGGAAGTGAATTACCAAGCCTTCTGGAAGAAGACGATGAAGGAGGCCCAGGGCAGGATGAAGCAAGTGGGCCGTGTCATGTCCTGGGCCTAAAGAGGACAGACAACTCTGCCCTGTCAGGGTATCCCCAGGAAGCTATACAGAACCACAGCAATTGCTCTGTGAAAGTTCTAGAAACCCTGAGGTCACCATGGCAAACCACCCAACAAGACACAGTATGTTATTGGAGATGTCATCTCTCAAGCAGGGCCAGCAACGGAAAGGGGTTGCCTTACATTACTGGGTTCCCACCACTACAAATGCAATCTTTTGTGAGACTCCACGTAGACAACTGACCTCACATTTTGCAAGTACACCCACCCAAGCTGACACAGGCTGGTTTATTGGGGAACCTTTTAAATGTCCCCAAAGCCTTCAACAGGCCCATTTGCCAGGGTTATCACCTACAAGACATGAAGTCATTCAAGCCCAGGAGTCTGCAGTCTGGGGAAACATCCTAGGTAAGTTCTAATCTGGAAATTATTTTCTTTCTCAAACAACCAGGGTGGTCCACAGCAAGGGTTTCCGGGCCCTTCCCCCTTAAAATTTCATGAGGCAGTAAAGTAATGTTTTTAAAGTTGTGTGGTGGTAGGGAGAAAAACTCAAGTTTTTAGTTTTTCTACCTTTTATTTGCCATGTATTAAAATTAACAACTATTCTATAGCTGTTTTTAGTATAACACATCTTGATATTAAAAATGAAACAAAGTTAATCTCAGCATAAACAGGAGGCCTTCCAGTCAGAACCTTGACTGAAGATACCCATGCCATTGTTCTTACCTACATACTTTCCATTTTTCAAATACTTATTTTATCTTTATTATTTCTCTCTCTCTCTCTCTCTCTCTCTCTCTCTCTCTCTGTGGGTGGGGGGGGAGGGGGGGGCTGCAGAAGCCAGAAGAGGGCATCAGATCCCCAGAACTGGGGTGACAGGTGGCTGTGAATCACCTTACAGGTGCTGAGAACTGAACTCAGGCCCTCTGCAGGAGCAGCCAGCCTTTTAACCTCTGAGCAGTCTTTCCAGCCCCCACTTTGTTTTCTGAGGGGAGTGTCTCTCGATAAATATCCCAGAATAGCTCTGTACTCCCATGCACCCTGCCCAAGCCTCCCCAGCTCTACAGCTAAAGTCATGTACTACCATGTCTAACTCAAAGATGTGTTCTTGAAGGACATGGTCCCTTGAGAGGCTCTGGTCCAGGTGGTCCTGCTTCTCCAGCTATGACAGACATCCCGGAGAGGCATGGCCCCAACGTCCCTTCTCCAAACACACTAGAAGAAATGGGAAGAGCCGTCTTACCTTCCAGCATCGCACAAATCACCAAGAAGCAACTTAGACGGCAGTGTTCAAAGTGGACATTTGGACAGCGTGAGGTAGAGGCCAATATATGTGTCTTTTAAATGAGTGGTTTGTCCATGCTGTGGGGAGAGGCCCAGCCTGTTAGGGCTTTATTTGTATAAGGACCCAAGAGACAAAGATCAGCCAATAACACAGACTCAAGACAGAAGATTGATTATTAGATCAGGACATGCCCAGAAATAACTCATTGTTTAACATTTTTTTAACCCCCAAAGTTAGGGGCAGGAAAAACCTGTGGACCAATGATCACCTGGAGTACCTACTATGTGCTAGACTCCTATGTTGACCATTCCTCACATCATCTCATTTAGTCCTCAGGACGGTTTCTGCTGTGGTTTGGATCTGAGATGCTCACAATGGCCCATTCGTTGAAGGCCCAGTCCCCAGCCTCTGGCACCATTGTGTGTGGTAGAGAGAATCTGAAGGACTTGGGCCTTGTGGAATGAGTTTAGGTCATTAGAGGCATGATCTTCAAGGACAATGGGACTCCCATCACTTCCCTTCCCCCACCCCCTTGCCTACATGGAGCGGCTTTTCTCTACTGCATGATTTCCAGCGACAGTCTACCTTGCCACTGACCTAAGATCCCTAGAGCTAGCCACCCTGAAACTGCGATCCCAAACCAATGTTTCTCTCATAGTTCATATATTCCCAGTGTTTTATTATAGTAACAGGACATCGACTAACACAGCATTTGATGTAAATTTTTGAAGTTGCCACAAACAAGTTTTGAAAAGGTGATTCATTGGATAGGAGTGCATGGGAGGAAAGGGAAGGGGGAAATGATTTAATTATATTATAATTACAAAAAACTATTGTAAAAAAATGAAAAACTAACCTTTAGCAATTATATCTGTATATTTTACATTAAATGTAGACCACATACGGCTGTCTGACTTCTTAATTACATGAATTAAAAAATAAACTAAAGACTACTTTCAGGAATAAAAAATAAATAAATGAATAAAACTGAAGCTCTTTGCCAGGAATGGCATGGAGACGGATACAGGACCAAGGTCTGTGTGACTCCTGTACCCAGACCCTCCCTGTGGGATCTGAGCTGTGCCTCATGTGACCATCCTCATGTGACCTCCACATGTGGTCTACAGTTAAGATTAGCAACCTGGGCCCCAACTCTGTGGGTTTTCTAGACCCCAGGGCAGCCTTTGTCACTTTCATGAAGTTCTGGGCTGAAAGAACCGTGTGTGTCAAGGGTGAGCCGGAAGCAGAACAAGGTTCTGGTGGACCAAGAGAGTAGACCAAGCAAGTAGACAGCAGCCCTTGCGGGAAAGCTGCTGAGGACCTCCTGGTAGAATAGCCATTGCGTCTGGAGGGCTGGCAGGCATCAGGTCTCGGTTTCCACAGTCCTGCAGGTGCTGGTCACTGTCTGCTGCAGCTTCCTGGTTGGACACATGTTCTCAGCAGCAGGGCATCAACGTCTTTCCCCTGGACCTTTGCTCCATCTTCTATCACAAGTATTTCCCAGAAGCCATTGCCAAAAAAAAACCCAAGGAGAGGAGAAAGCTTGCATGCTAATTCCAGTGGTTAGGTAAAGAGGATTTCATTCATTTCTCTTGACTTCCCTGGGGTCTCCTTGCTCACTAGCTTTTGCCTGCCATCCTAGTTACTGAGTCCCAACAGGGCCGTGAGTGCTTTCTCTGTTAGTGTTCAGTGGTACATAGCCATGGTCCATGCCTCCCTGGAGCTCACCCAGCAGCACTGGAGGGCACCCGCTC
This sequence comes from Peromyscus californicus insignis, assembly GCF_007827085.1. NCBI lineage: Eukaryota > Metazoa > Chordata > Mammalia > Rodentia > Cricetidae > Peromyscus > Peromyscus californicus. The sequence goes on from NW_026294584.1 coordinate 68,483,697, forward strand.
CTCTACTCACAGATGCCTCATTTGGGCACAGGCTGGACATGACTCTTCCCTGGAGAGGATGCTGCCCTCATATAAACTGTATTATTGAGATTAGGATCTTTCTAGAAGCAGGCAAACTGAAGGTCCCGGAGAGTTACAGAAGCTGTCCGACATGAATCATAAACCTACTAACAATGTTATGGGGGGGCAGTTGGGAGATCCTCAGTCTGTATGTTGCTTTTTATATAAGCATGAGGACCTGTGTACACCCCCCCCCCAAAAAAAACATGTAAAAGATCTGAGTGCTGTGGCACCCATCCTTGTAATCCCTGAGCTGGAGAGGTCGAAGTAGGTCTATCCCTGGGTCTCACTAGCCAGACAGCCTAGGCTAATCCAGGACCCCAGAACCCTGTGAGAGATCCTCTCTCAAAGTCAAGGTCAGCAAGAGTGAGGAATGACATCTACCAGTCCTTTACTCTCCACACTCATTAGAACACATGTACAGCGGGCTATGCATACACTCACATATTATAAAAAAATTTTAACAGACTTCCGTAGGCTTTGGCATTGACTTTGCAGATGACAGCATCACCCTTCAATGTCTAAATCTTAGTTATGTATGCAGCTGTGAGACCCCCACCCCTTGTCTGACGTGTATGCATAGCCCCTGGTTCTTGTCACCCCCAGGACAACATGCATGCTCGCTTATCTCAGAGAGGGTCCTGACTTGGCTGTGATGGAAACATGAAGCAATCCCTTCTCGTCACTGGAGTCAACGGCCCCAGGTGAGGATTTAGAAGCATGAGCAATGGTGCAGGAATGGGGAGGAGACCGTGGTTTGGAAAGAAAACACATCTTACATCTGACCCACTTTACGATTCTGGGCTTGGAAGCAAATGTGCATTCACATTAGAAGCAGAGAATCACACTACCATTGGCTGTCTCTAGTACACATGTCCAAGTGTGTCTGTGTGTGCATTGATGGGGCCCATGAACTAAAGGCTGCAGAGTGCTGTTCTGCTACTCTCAGGGGGTTACAGGGCAGAGTATAGGGTTCAGGCTGTGTAGAGAGCAGGGCTAACTTCACACTGGATCCTATACTTAAAAGAGCATTGAACTTGTATCAGGATACTGCAAAGGACAGTGGCTAAAGATCCCAGATACAAATTAATTGCATGATCTTGGGTCTGTCCCTTTACCCTTCTGACCCCCAGCTGCATGCATGTCAATCTATACGCTAGACCTCACTTAGAAAAGGAGCCAGAATCCCAGAATCCTTGGTTTTTGAAGCTTTGTTTGGAATCCTGTAGTTGATTCTGAGGACAATCAGATGTGAAGCCCATGCCTCAATGATCACTAAGATCTGTGCACACTCTTTTCTGAAGTCCTGTTTATTTCCTTCGGAATTTGTTAAAATTCATGTGACTGCCGCTTTTCCAGTCCATGATACAGTCATGTGTGTTTTAATTTGAAACTAACATTTTACATTTGTTATTGTCTAGCAAAATTGATGATTCAGGAATACATGTCATGTTCAATTTGTCCAGAACTCATGGCTTTGTGCTGCTGATGTCTACACATGGCTCACTCTGAGAATCTTAGGACCGGATTGGCAATGATCTTACTCTTCAAGATTGCTGGCACCTTACAACAGCTTTTCAGGCATCTTCATTGGAGAGCTATGTTCCTGTGAGCAATGAATTCCTTGCTCACCCCCGCCCCCCGAAAACTCAACAAACGTAAACTATATTCTGTGTTTCCCCATGCCAGGCTTACAACCCAGAAACTTAGGTCTTGTATATTTGAGATCCCTTCCAGGGCCCAGGGAGACAGCTCAGCTTGGTTGGTAAAATGTTGGCTGCACCAGCATAAATTTCCAGAAACCCTGTAAATGTTGAAGAGGAACATGGTGGCCCTCCCATCTTCCCAGAACCCAAGAGGGAGAGAGAGGAACTCCCTAGGGCAATCTAGCTCTCTCTGCTCGCTGAGTCAGTGAGCTTTGGAGACAATAGGTAATGTGGAGAGCAACTGAGGAAGACACTCAGTACCAACCTGAGAACTCCATATGTACACACACAGACACACGTGCCCACAGACCCCCCCACACACATACACATGCAAAAAAAAAAAGAACCTCTTCCTTCTCCCACATGGTTGCTCTTCGAATAGGATTTTAATTAAACCACTCTCACTAGAGTGTCAATGACAGATCCAGTATGCTTAGATGTGTCTATGTGTGTCAAAATGCAAGAAGATGGCACTAACTGATGCAAAAGAAAAAAAATGGCTTAGAGGTAGAACTTGACACATGTGCATCCATCAATGGAGAGAGGGTCATTCACAACTCAAGCGGGTTTTCTGGGCTCCCTGTAATGACAAACTTCCTCTTGCAGGTGGCAACGTGTTCATCATTTCTCGTCAACAGGGTCTTTGAGCACGGGAAAGCATATATTAAAAAACAAAATCAACCAAACAAATAAACAAGCAAAACCCCCAAAATGTCACTAGAATTCCTACTTGTATTGCTCAAAGTCATAAAGATGAATTAAGGATGTCTCCGCCAAGCCTGGTACATAAACAAAGAGGATGATGGTCTAGAGTGTTAGCCTAGATTCCAACGAGAACAAAACAAAGAGAGGGGTGAACTGCAGTCAAGGGGAGCCAGAGCCCAAAGGACAAGCCTGAGGGTTTTCAGAAATACATTGAATCCAAAAAAAACAGGAGAGAGAGAGAGAGAGAGAGAGAGAGAGAGAGAGAGAGAGAGAGAGAGAGAGAGAGATGAGCAGAATGTCTCCTGGAGGGAGGCGTGGGAGCCAATAGTACCTTGCACCCCCTGCTGGTCTCTGAACCCTCTAAAGGGGATGTCTATCAGAAGGGCTTGCTCCCAGTTTCCTAGATTCCTATGACCCAGTGACAGCCCAGGGTCTCATAGGAAAACATTTCAAAGGCAGGGGTAGCCAGATGAAGCGGAGTCTCAGGAATTCGGGCTTAGATCCAACAGAAAAGGAGCCTACCCCACCCACCCGCCCATTGGCTATGGGATCAGGTCTCCTCTTGTCTGGACAGACCAACAAACAAATCAATATAACCGCACTCTCTTCCCAGAAAGAACCAGTTTCTGCTGCAGGAAGCATGTGACGCGGACCCCTGGAGCCCGCTGGCACAAAGCTGCTTCCTTACCTTGTTCACATGGAAGCAGAACAGGTCCCCTTAAAACCTGACTGCTAAGCTTGTCGGGAAAGTGAAGCTTGAAGGACAGGAAAGGTAGGCAGCCATCAGTCCAGCCCATTAGCGTTCGGAGACAGTAGAATGGGGTGGATGGGAAATTAGGAAACTGGGATACTGTCTTCCTTTCTTGGGTAGGATGGGCAGCAGGGTTGTGGCAGAGCAGCTTTAAAAAGTCATGGTTCCTGCTTTGTCTTCCACAGAAAAGCAGCTAGGGCCTTTCCATAGGACATCCTGCTCAAGGGGCTCATGGACCTGCAGATGTAATGCAGGGGCTCAATCGTGGCCTTGAGCTTTGTGACCAGTGTGATTGGGGAGTTTGGGAGAAAATGCAGGACTGAATTGAGTGGAAGCTGGTGGACTCCAGTGCTGTACCCAAGCAGTGAGGGAGTAGAGCCGGACTCACCCCGTGCTCTGTGTGTGGGGGAATGGGAAGTAGTGGGCCAGTGAAGAATGTGTCGTTTACAATTTAAGTTCTCTAAGTAAATACTTACTTGCTGCCCCAACAGTTTGGCATAGTAGTTAATGGGCGCTGTTACAAAAGGCAGGAGGAAAAACACATGTAAAGAAGCAGACTCAACCCTTGAGTGGACTACCACACCATGCGATGCTTCTGGCTTCCACCTGAGGGCGGGCTGCCAGTCTTTGCCTCCTTATTTTTTGAAGCTTATGGAAATAGGCTCTTGGAGGTGCTGACATGTTAACATGACAGATGAAAACTCTTTTGGGATGGTGGACTGAGCTTCTTAGAATAGCCCTTGAATTGATGGCATGGATGCACACAGCTCCATATTGAAAGACTTCTGTTGACTGTACTCTCTTCTAGGATAAGCCTGGCCCAGGATAGTTTGGATGATTGCCATAATTATGAAAAGATGATTGGACAGAGAGGGAGTATCCTATTCTAAACCACCTACCACCCCCACCCAAGTCAGACAAGATCCCCAAGCCAGGTCTAGATTGTTGAGCAGCTATGAGCAGATGGAACTGGGAAATATGATTGGGAGTTTGATGGGGCAATTTTGATATCAAGTCATTTATAACAGAGTGTAAGCAAAGATTTATGCAAAAATGATACAGCAGGGCCTGGAAAGAGGGCACAGACATGGTAAGAAGCTGGAATCAGTTAGCCACAATCCACCCTCATCTCTGCATTTCAATCAATGTAGGAAGCAAGGCAGAAAAAAGACTTGATCAAATGGATACACCATAAGCCATGTGTCATGTGTCCACTCAACATATGTGAAATAGTATGGATTCATGAAGGTGACAAAGAACTGGTCCATGACCCCACAGGGTGGACCTTAGTGAAAGCCTTTAAGTCAAAGAAGCTAAGCAAAAGAGGCCACATGCTACACCATTCCATTTATAAGTAGTGTCTACAGCCGGCAGCTCCATGGAGACAAAAAGTAGACCACAGTTACCAGTTCCAGGAGAAGAGAGATGGTTGTGACTATGAACAGAGAGAGTTCCTTTTGGGGTGCTAAAATCTTAGCCAGTGGTGATGGTTACAGGATCTAAACATGCTAAAAACCTGCAAACTGTTCAGTTCAGTGTAGTAGATTCTACGTTGTGTGAGTTTTGTTTCAACTTTAAAAATATGATGCAGATTCCCCCCTCCCCAGCAGGTATCAATTGCAAATAGCTTCTTGGTTAGGGGTGGTTTGCCGTTAGTGCCTTCCAGTTCCCTGGCCTGTAGCTTCCTAGACAGTTTAGCCTGGCCCTCTATCTTCGACCTAACCCTCCTTCCTCTCGACAGCTGTACTAGAAGTGAACTTGACTCTGAGGCCTCCACCATCTAACGTGCCCATGTGTCTGTGTGTAGGAAGTTGTCCTCCATCCATACCATCCCCTGACTTGTTGGTCTGCAACCCCCTTGCCCTTTGACACTGCAGGCAGTTCCACTTCTCGCTGGGTGCAGTAGGACCCAGTGACCTTTACTCCTTTCTCACACCAGTCTGACGTCATTTGCTGAATACAAATGGCCTTGAGTTGGCATGTGCCTCTGCCTCCTGGGTGCTGGGGCTTCTGATGTGTGCTACCACACCTGGTACAATTAGTGACTCACTGAAGTACTACAATAAAGTCCCCTTCCCTTTCCCCTCTCTCTCTTGACAACAGTCCTGCTCACAGGGTCAAACTCTGGAAAGTGTGTTCTTGTTGAGAGGATGTGTCCGTGAACCTAGCCTCAGAGCTCTTTCAAACCAGGGAGCCAATTCACCTCAACTGACAGAACACGTGAGGCAAAGCCTTTTGTGGCTTGCTGTGGGATGTTCTCTATCCTGTGAATGTGTTGCTCTGATTGGTGAATAAATAAAGTGCTGATTGGCCAGGAGCCAGGTAGGAAGTATAGGTGGGACAAAGAGAGAGGAGAATGCTGGGAACAGGAAGGCTGAGTCAGGAGATGCTGCCAGCTGCCACCGCCATGAGAAGATGCAAAGTACCGTTAAGCCACAAGGCACATGGCAACTTATAGATTAATAAAAGTGGGTTAATTTAAGATATAAGAACTAGATAGTGAGAAGCCTGAGCCACACAGCCACATAGTTTATAAATAATATAAGCATCTATGTGTTTATTTGGGTCTGAGCAGCTGCGGGATTGGCAGGTGAGAGAGATTTGTCCTGACTGTGGGTCAGGCAGGACCAGGAGATAACCCCAGCTACAAATGGCGCCCAACATGGGGCAAGAATTTCCACCTAAAACCTGAAAAAGAAGATTCTAAAAATGGAGCTAAAAGCAGTTTCCTAGTTGTCTCTCTGAAGTTAGCCACAGCCTGAAGGCTTGAACTGCAGTATGGTGGGAATGAGGCATCTGCAAATGGCACATTACACTGCGTGGTGGATTTAGCCTTTGCTAGTACAAAAAAAAATGTTTCTGGGCTACATGCTGCTTTGATAGAGGCATAGATCTACTGCCTCTAGTGCTATGAGGCCAACATACCTCTTAACTAGCCATGCTAGACAAATCTTGTCAACCTTTGACTTTTGGGGGGGTGGGAGTGGGGGTGGGGGTGGCTGGTGCTGGGACGCACTAGTGGAAGAGAAGCCTGACAATGCATGCCAGCCCAAGGAGAGATTCACCATCTTCCTGGCATGTCACTCAGGCCTGGTCCAGTGTGCAGAGGCCAGTCTGCCCAAGGAGAGACTCACCATCCTCCTGGCATGTCATTCAGGCCTGGTCCAGTGTGCAGAAACAAGGCTGCCCAAGGAGAGATTTACCACCTTCCTGGCATGTCACTCAGGCCCGATCCAGTGTGCAGAGGCTAGGCTGCCCAAGAAGAGATTCACCATTCTCCTGGCATGTCATTCAGGGCTGGTCCAGTATGCAGAGGCTAGGCTTCCCAGGGGTCCTTCTTACTAATTGCCAAGCCTCCTGGCCCCCTGCAGTTTGTATGCCATCCAGGCCCCATCAGTCTATGGGGTCAACTTTCCTGTTTGTCCCCTAGGCTTCCCTACCTTCTGCTTCAGCCCATCTTTGTCCACCTCACATGAACCTCATTCCCTCCCATCCCAGCCCCCCGCATCTCTGGATACCGTAGTTCCCAAGAGCATCCAGTATCATTTTAGCTTTTAACTATTTGCTTTTATTTTATTTTTTAGTTATACTTTTTGAGATATAGCTTCTCCACCTAGTTCAGGTTGGCCTTGAACTTAATTCACCTGCCTCTGCCACTTGAGCACGGGATCACTAGTCTTTACTACTACACTCTGCATGACCCACAGTTCATTCTATTGTTCTACCACATAGAAGCCCCTCCCCCCCACTCCCCCCACTCTCCCCCCTCACCACCCCTCCTCCTTCTCTCCTGTCTCTCTGACATTTCTACTCACACAGTCCGCAGCAGCTGGAAGGTGTGTTCCCGCTGAGTAGAGCTGTCCACTCACGTCTTCTTATCCTTTGTCAAGAACCAACTCCTGCAATCACTTTTCCCTCCAGCCTAAACCCATGCTACAGCCCAGTTCCTGGTGTAAAGATAAAATCCCGGCCAGCAGGCATCGCAGCTGAGAGCAGGCCCTGCTGTGGGGTCAGCCCCTTCTACCAAGCTGGTCACGGCAGCTGCTGCAACACTTTCTGCTCATGAGTCTCCTTCCCATGCAAGCATATCAGCACAGGGAAGAGCACAGGGGCCCATACTCCTCTCCTCACACACGGGCCTCACTCAGGTGATGGGAGAATCTGAGAGGTGAATGCCAGCCCTCTGTGGAATCCTCCAGTATCAGTTAACCGGGGACCTTCTGTGGCTCCCAGACAGTGAACTTGACTAGAGAGCCTAGGTATCGGCCTATGGGGCACAAGATAGAGGGCATAGTGTGAGCTACCACCTGTCTCTGCCAGCTCAGAATGATCACCCAAAGCGATTGGTTCGCCACCCCACCCCGCTGCACTCCCCTCAAGCACAGCTTCTAGAAAGCAGTCCCAGAAGAAAAGATATAGGCAGTTATAATGAGCAAGGTTAGTCCTGAGCATCACGTCTCCATAACTTGATGCGCACAGCAGAGGACCTGCTGGGCCATGCACATTTTCCTGGGTTTGGAACTAGAAGACTGAGTGGAGTCCTGGCTCCTGCCAGCCCCTGGGTAGAGACACCCTACAACTGAGACATGAAGCCATCTCCACATCCGAAGGAAGTCTCTCTTCCCTCAGCTCAGCAGCTCAAACCCTTCCTACAGTGTGCCCCTGCCCCCAGTGTCCCTGCCTCACTGTTCTCAGCATTTGTGAGGTCACCCACAGTCTGAGAGTGGGGTGCTCAGCACTGTGAGTCGGGGGTGAGCTCCCCATGCCTCTAACTCGCCTGTGCAGATGGACCCGCAGCTGATTAATGACATTCGGAGCCGCTGCGGCGCTCATCTGCTTAACAATCCGATTTCTAGGACATTTTAGAAGTTGTTAGCTGACTGCCAAAAATGAGGATCATTAAAAATAGATTCACAGCTGTTGAGGAAGGCAGAGATATAATTTTACCTTCATTATGCCTTATTGCAGATGTTATTGATTTGATCTCATTGCATTTTACTGTGTAATATCAATTGGCACTGTCTTTGCCATAGAAACCGGGAACTGTGCTTGTTCTTCCTGGCCTCACGACAGAAGGTATACTTAACAGGACAGTCCAAGTAGGCCCAAGTGCTGCCCCCCACAAGTAGGGACCCTGGAGGGGAGACCTGTGTGTGTGGCCTTCAGAGATGTCTCAACATAGCTGGGCGAGAGAACAATCTAAAAACGGGGCTTCTATGTCCTTTAAGATCATGTCCAAGAGTGTGACCCATCAATATCAAATGAACAAGGCAAAGGGTGGGGCCTCCTGCAGCTCCTTCCGGTTTCGTTTGTGCGTCGCCAGGCGTGATGGGGGGCTGGATCCTTCAGGTGTGTGTCAGTTCTGTTCTCTGGAAATTACTAAAATAGAGTTTAATCCAAGTAAATTAGGCTGTGCTGTCCTTCAAAAAGTGTTTCTCGGAAGACTCATTCTGAGATAGTCCGTGGTTTAAAAAACAAAAATGGTTCTGAAGCCCTAAGTTTGAGAATGCTGTGTTAGAGAAGTTTGAGAAGCCCTAACAATGGCCTCTCTTTTTAAGTAATTAAGATTGTAGCATATTAGAGGCTCTTGGGGACCAAAGATATTTAACTGATAAATGAATAAAGTATTTCCTGAGAAAATTAATTAATAATGCATTTTCTAAGCTAATTTGATGCAAAGACCATGTCCCACCCATGTCCTGGCACTCCTTGGTGGTTACCAGCAACAAACAGCCTATGGAAGCCCTGGGTTTCAGCTAGACGGCCTGCCAGCACCCCCTAAGAATCCCCTTGCCTTCATGCGTCGCTGCTGTGGCCTCCATCCTGCATCTACAGGGGTGTGCAAAGATGTAGTGTGTGAACTTTTGCACCTTCACTAAGGATAATGCCTTGGCAGCATCCCTCACCCTGGCGCTGTTCCACCACCTCAGCTTTCAAATTCTGAGTAGTCCACCCCTCAATTTCCATCTTCTGCCTCCCCACAGCCTGCCCATCTCATACCTCTAGAGAGCTGGGCTGTTCTATCCACGCTATCAGTGGGTAGAGCAGGGTTTAGGGGAGGGCGCCATGGTTCTATCAAGCCTAGCTCGGATGACATTAGCTACATAATTATTCAAATTTGCGCCCTTTTTGTAACAGTGATTTTCAGTGGGTCACATAGCCACCCTGTCTTGCTACCCCTTGGCCAGCATAATGCACATAAAAAAAACATGTGCCTCAGGCTGAAGAGATGGCTCAGAGGTTAAGAGCACTGGCTACTCTTTGAGAGGTCCTGAGTTCATTTCCCAGCAACCACATGGTGACTCACAACCATCTACATTGAGACCTGGTGCCCTCTTCTGGTCTGCAGGCATACATGCAGGCAGAACACTGTATACATAATAAATAAATCATAAAAAAAAGTGTCTCTTTTTGTCTCTGTAAGAGATTAGCAAAGAGCCCCCCCATTCCCATCACTAGCATTTGAAAGGGCTCATAGGTACCATTTAGGGTGGTGAGTGCTCACACAAGATTTACCAACTCTAGGGACGTTATCAAGGAGGGTGCCTTACTCCTTCTTTGTGCCCACTGCAGACCTTTAGATATTGTTAAGGCTAATAAACAGGTGTATGGTGTGTGTGTATACGTGCGTGCATGTATGTGTGTGTGTGTGTGTGTGTGTGTGTGTGAGAGAGAGAGAGAGAGAGAGAGAGAGAGAGAGAGAGAGAGAGAGAGAGATTCTCTGCTGCTTCATAGAAAGTGTAGCACCTTAGTCATGAGGTCTAACATCTGCTATCAGCTAGCAAAGAATGTGAGATATCTCTCCTTAGCTCTCAGCTCCTCTCTGTACCAACTTGGAGGATTCTGCAAAAATCCATTCAGCCTCCCCCCACCCCCAACCCCATGGTGACTTAACTGTGGGTAAAATTCAGTCGGGAATCAGATCAAGGCAACCACCCCATTTCATTCTGCAGCCATTCCTCATTTCTCTTGACTCTCCACCAGCAGACAACTTGTTGCCCTCTGCAGCTGTGAGGTACCGGTGCCTGGCTGTGTGCCTCTCCGCAGATCCATTACTGTGTTTAACATGAAGCCCAGCTTCCGTCTGCTAACTAGTGGATTAGCATCTCCTGGGCAGGAAAGGAAGGAGCACATCTCTCCCCTTGTTCAGATTATTCTCAGAAGGACTTCAGCCACAGAAGATGGATTGAAAAACTAGCTGCTCTTGCCACTTACATGCGTTATGCCTCTGAGAACCATCCAGACTTTTTAGATAGCATCAGTTACTAAATACCCTCAAGAACTGTGTGTAGGAAAGGCCATACTTATTAATTATCTCAAGGACTTTCAAGGTGGGAAGACGCCTTTTAAGGATACTAAGAGGCACCAGACACCAGGCAGTGGATAACTCAGAGATGTACCCCCAGTTCACTAAGGAGTGGTGCTGGACAAACTCTGCTCCACACAACTCAACCCAGGAGCCAATCCCCAGCTCCTCTAATGACTCCTCTTCTGCTTCCAACGTATTTTGTAGCTCAGATAGAATTTAGAATTCTGTCCCTTAAAGATCATACTAAAATGAAAATTCCAGAAAACTCTAAAGAACATGAGCCTCTGGAAGACCAAAAAGGAAAACTTTATCTGGCGTATGCTTGAACACCCTTAGAAACACACACATGCTTACTCGTCTTCATGCTGTGGGGAAGGTTATGTTAAGACAAATAGTGACTTCCCTCTTTTATCGCGCTTCTGGAAAAGAAAGGCACAGAAGCCAGACATATTAGTCAGAGGCTAGGAAGACAGAAACGCGTTTTACACAGCTAAAGCTAGCCCGTTAACTTTGCTGCTGAACAAAGGAATGAAAAATTGAATTAAAACCAGACTGAAGGAAAATGACTGAGTGCTGCCACCTAGTGTCTGTTTCCTTTTACAACAGCTGGTGTATTGTGCGCCCTCTGGTGGTGCAAGGCAGTCGGGAACCCCGTCAGCAATGCCTGTTCCTTTGCTTTGCCCTGGTTGCACAGGTAAAAATAGTCCCTCAGTGTATCTACTAAGCAAAACAGAACGGTAGAAAACACACTGGTTCCCATTCATTGCAGAGCAAAATCTTCCTTTTGACATGTTTCAAGTGAACCCTAACTTTTAGAATCGAAGTAATGACGTGTGTAAAGCTGTCTCCATAAAATCTATTGAGGGGGAGTCAAATTTTTAGTTCAGTACCTGTGCTAACATCTTGTTAACTTTAAGAAAATCAAAATAAACTTCGATTTGAGTCAGAGATGAACCCCATTCCAGTATGAATCAGTTTACCTAATAATGAGAATGATTTCAGTCCACCTTCCTTCTTTGGGGGCAGAGGAAGTTGCTGTGGTCCAGAACAAATGAGAAGACTGTTTGTGGCAGCTGTTGAGAAACGGAACGTGCATTATTTGCACAAGACAGAGGTACTATTGTGTGTGTGTTTGAATTGAGTTGAGTTCCAGCCCAAATATTTATGGCTCCAGAATTTTTAATTAGTTAATTGTTAGAAAAGAGGAAATTAAAAGACCCAGTGTAGTGCCAAGACTTAGTCTGAAACACACCATTTATGTCTGCACGTCATTTCTCCTGCAAAATGAGGACAGTTGGAGAATGTGACCGTAATTCCTGTTCTGCGTCTAAAATCCTGTGATCATTCTTGCCACTGTCCCTGCAAGTCTCTGGAATATTACAGGTCTTTCTAACAGATCTCTGCCAACTCAAATCCATCCTGACAGATTAGCCAGAGAAGGCTGGTATTTCCAAAACGCCTCTTGATATGTGTGAGTCTCCCCACCCCTTCCTCTGAAGAACGGCCTGAACTGTCGCCTTCCCGGCCACTACTTCTCAGGGCAGCCAGCATCTACCACAACTGCTCTACACTGGGCAGCTATTCCGCACTTTCTGTGCTCAGGATCATTCCACCCACACAATAACACTTCAGAGAGGCAGGACAGGCCCTGGTTTCATGGAACAACAAGCCAAGACTCAGAGAATTCCTAGCCTGAGCCCTCCTCTCTCCAGTGAGTGGAAGATGAACTCAGGCCTGTCTGGTTACAAAATATGTAGTCTTTGTGATTTAAAAGGCAGGTATAAGAACTAGAGACACTGGGTGTGGAATCCAGGTTTGTCACATGTTATATATCTCACATGTTATATATCTCCTTGCCTCTATTCCTCATAAGTGAAATGGGTATCATTACTATCACAAACTGAGGTCACCTCCAGTCAACACTGGGGATCTCTGACCCAGATACTGAGTACTTGTTGCTCTTCCTGCAGCGGCTCAGGAAGAGTACCAGTAGAGTTCAAGGCACCGGAGAGTTCGGGGCGCTCCTGAATTTGACCCGAATGTGTCTGTCTTCTTGCCATTTTGTCTTCCATTTTCCTAGAGTCCAACAAGCTCTCATCCCAATCCCCACTCCAAACACAGATTTCTTCATCACACAGTGGTTTGTCTTTACAAAGGTCTGAAGTACTCAGACCACAGGCCTGCATTTTAGCTGTGATACAGCACGAAGTATGTTCTATGAACTATATAACCATTATCCTAAAGCAGGCTCCGTGTTGGAAGATCTTGCCTCACTACTGATATTCAAAGCTTCGTTTGCTAAATGCAATTTTGACTCGCGGTATTTTCAATCTGCAATGGTTTTGTTGGACATGTAGCCCCATCCTAAACTGAGGAGCATCTGAACTTGTAAATACCTCCTTCAGGCCTCTGTGGCTGCTGTTTGCTTTCAGAAAGTCCGCCTCTTCCTCTCTACTGACCCCTGGTGGTCAACATGGAAATGAACATGACAAAACATGTTAGATGTGGATACTGCTCTCAATAATATTTCTCAAGGCCGGGTCCCAAAGCCACTTCATTCGTGAGGTTTCGACACACCACATATGTCTTAGACAACGTCCTCCTCAGATCCTCGCAATGCTGCCTCACTGACTCTAGGCCCCTTCTCAAACTCTAAGGTATTTGCTGCCCAGTCAATAGCCCCTGGCTACACACAGCTCCTGAATAATTAGTATGCGGTTGGTTCAAATGATACTGTCTTGAGAAATACATGCATATTCTGAAGACATCACATAGAGAGAAGTATAAAATCTGAAATTAATATTTTAGTATTTTAACTTGTATTAATTATGTATCGAAACGACACTTAGGGTGTACTACGTAAAACAAAAATACTATTAAAATTAATTTGAAATATATAAAAGCACAGGATAAAGATGATTCTTGGCATCTCTCCACTCAGGAAGAAATGCAGTGTGTGTCTTACAGAATTTTTATTGCTGGAGATGTGTCCAGGCTCATGACCCAAATCCTTTGTCATCAACTCTGTTCATATACTACTTCCTCTCCTGTGGCATTTCTTGTCTTTAAGATGGGGTCTGGCTATGTATCCCAGGCTGACCTAGAACTTAAATCCTCCTGAGTGCTGGGATTGCAGGTGTGCACAGATCCACCCCTCTCCTCCCAGTCTTGAGATTGAAACTAGTGTCTTGTGCATGATAAGCAGAAGTCCTGCCTCTGAACAACATCCCAGCCCATTTTTTAAAAATAATTTGAGACAGGGCCTCACTAGACTGACCAAAATTGGCCTGATCTCCCTTTGCCACTCAAGCAGACCTTAAATTAGAGATCCTCCTGCCTCAACCTCCTGGGTAGCTGGGATTATAGGCCTTAACCACTAAGTCGGTTGTTTATAGCTTCACATTTTGGTTGATTAATTTTCTTCACTGAAGATTTCATGTACGTATAGAATGTATTCTGAGAACTTTCTCCACCAGTCTTCTCTTATCTTCGGCCCACACTCATGCATTTCCCCATTCCCTATTTCCACTGGTCCCGTTCCCAGACTCATGACTTCGGGGTTAGTTTTGTAACCCTCTTCAGTTCAGCCAATGCCATCTGCATGAGCATTGGATCGGAACTACCCCTTGGAGCCCAGTGGGGTCACGAGTGGAGGCACACCTGAAGGCAACCTCCCCCCTCTCTCTGAATCCTTCAGTAGCAAATGGTTTAGCAGTGAGAGGTGGAAACCATCCTCTCCCCACGCCTGGCTGTTGACAAGCTCATTCCTGCATAGAGCCTGTGGGAGTCTGTGACTGCAGTAGCAGCGTCCTGCCCAGAAGATGGCATTTCACAGCCCCTCTCCCTATATTGTAGCTCTCAGATCCTTTCTTTCCTCTCTTTCACAATGCTCCGTGAACTTGTGGGGAAATGTCTTGCTCAGGGTCTGACCATTCATCTGTCGCTTATTCTCAGCACCTCGTGCAGCCCCGCATCTCTGCATCCATTACCATTCACTGGAAAGGGAGGCTTCTTTGACTGCTCCCGAGAGTAGCATTTGTCTGTGGACATAAACACAAACAGAGGGCAGGATGCTGTTTTGTCAACTTGGCTAAACAACAGTACGTAGTCCCCCTAAGGCCTACGATCTTCTGTGGCATGGGTTTCTGACCGGGTTTCCAGGCTTGGGTTCCCTCTTGTGGAGTGAGTTTCAAATCCACTGAGAGAGCACTTGACTACCCCCAACAATAGGAATCCCACTACTGCACATCTCGCCGGGCAGGTTGATCTTGTAGCTTACAGGTTTCGCATCTGGGTGAGGGCTTTGATGACTTATCCCCTAGCAGCCTGGGTAGTACTGCGTGGCCCATGAAAGCTAGCTGGCGGGGGGGGGGGGGGGGGGGGGGGGACACAACTTCATTTCTAATGGCTGCCGAAGTGTTGTGTTTATGGATGTACATACTCCATTCAGACAGTCTGTGAATAAGCCACAGATTGAGCAAAGGTGAAGATCACACTTCAAAGCATCCGTTGCAGTTTCTGTGGCTACATTACCAGCTTCTGCGCCTGCAAAAGTAGTCATAATTGTGTGAGCCACATCCACAGTGAATTCAGTCATTTGTTCTTCCTCTCTCCCCTCATTCATCAGCTAGACGGATGCAAGAAGAGGCCGCAGGAGGATTTGGATATTCAGAGTGTAGAACTACAAGATAGAGTGAGTTGGGGTCCTTAAATCACATGTGGGAACTAAGCATTATACCTTGCACTGTGTCATAATAATAAATAATAATAGATAAATAAATAATAAAAATAATGATTGTGTTAAGCCATTCACAGGATACTTTCAAGGATTTGTTTTATTATTTATTTATGTGTACATGTGTCTGTGTATGAACATGGATGTGCATATGCCCTCAGAGGCCAGAAAAGGGCATCAGATTCCCTGCAGCTAGAGCTATAAGCAGTTATAAGCTGCCTGTCATGCTAAGAATCAAACTTGGGTCCCCTGAAAGAGCAGTAAAAACTCTGAGACATCTCTCCAGCCCTTGATAGAAGGTATTACTTATAAAGGCACGCTAATGCTAATTATCTTAACAAATGATACTGGATATTTAGTTAATAACCATGTTTTTAAGGTAAGTTCCTAGAAGCAGGATTGTAAAGTCTAAGGGTGCATATGTCTTTATGACTTTTGAAAACTACCAGCCAAATTCTGCTCAGAAAGCTGAACAGTCTTTTCAGTCTTATATTCCTGACATAAGAAGCCATGCGAGGCATTACATTTCACTTACTTCTGGATACTTTGAGGATGATAGCTCCGTGCTGATGAATAATTTAGCTTACAGCATATGCAAAAGAAGATGCAGCATTTTAGGAATGATGGCTTTGGAGTGGGGATTTCAGAAACCACATGAGAAGTGTAGGCACTTTCAAGAAATAAGGATTATAGAAAAAAGGTAATAAGTAACACACATGTGCATTGAAGGACGTTGGGTGTTACTGCAACAGTGAAGCCGTGGTCTATCCAGTCTGTCTTGGATATAAGTCACACAGTGTGGATGGGCCACTGGGCCCTGGCAAACAGGCTGCATCTTGTCTGTGGATTCTCTCTGGAAATCTCACTGCATACAGCTGAGCCGGGCCTTTTTCATCTATTGCAAACCAGCGCCTTTTTGATAACTACATTTGGTCCTTTAAGAGACACAGATGTTAGACGGGGAAGGGTTGAAGACAAGCCCACATAACTTTTAAGATTCCTCCCAGCTCAGAGCCTCCGGATGAGAGGCTCTGCAAGGAAGTGGGTGAAGCTGTCTGGTGCAGGAGTCTGTTCTGGAAGAGATCACAGTGGCCCGCCAGCCACATTGCAACCCACAGAGAGCAGGGCTCTCTGGAAGCCTAAGCAGAGCATCTCTGGACTTCTAGCTACAGGCTAGAGCTCTTTCAAATCTTATCCTGACAGTATCCGGAAGAGGAAGACGGAAGTGGTACCTGCAACCAAGCCTTGTGCCTGTTGAACTAGCCAAGAAAATGTGGGCGTTGGGGGCCAAAGCAGGAAGCCAAGGCGTTTTTCTTTATTTGGACCTTTCTGCTCACCTGTGGTTAAATGGTCATCCTTAAACTGTGATCCCATCGCCTTCACAGAGTTCTAGGCGGACAGTGGCCTCCAACTGCTTCTTTTGAAATCTATTGTGTGTATGTGTACTTTATATGCAAATACTCCTCAGCAGACCAGAGAATCAGAGCTTAAACAACGCAGCCGAGTCCAGGGGGGTGCCTAGAAAACACAAAGAAGGTGTTCAGTAAAATGCAGTAAAAACAACAAATCTCTGGAGGGGGTACCCCTCCTGGGTGGTCAACGTTTATTAACTACTTAAATGTTTAAGGCCTAGTCTTCCCTTCCCCCATCTTCCTCAGGTTGAAATGTGGGGTTCTAGCTTCTGTCAACTACACTTTTGAGAAAATGATCTCCAAAAAGAACAGGGAAACACTACTTGGCACTAAAGTGGACCAGTGGACCGTACGGCTTCTGTGGGGAGTGTCCTTCGTTTTTCTGCGTGAGGTGTGTTTCAATCTCTGCATTCACTTGTGATGTGAGCATGACTGCCCAGAGTTGTGTCAGGTGACACACTACCCACTCTAAATTGCTTGTCTTCTACTGTACATTTTAAGTAACACATCAACAAGATTGCTTAAAACCATGAAAGTGTCTGGTGGCACCATTTTGTATGGTATTCTTCACGGCTGGTTGATAAGGGTGGTTCTATGGGGCTAAAGTATGGAGAGAAAGCAAAATATTTCTCCTTTTTATTGGAGAAGAATTTTGGTCACAAAAAAATGATACTGCTTCTCTTGTCATTTACATCACTGGCAATTGGTCCCCTCTGTGGCAAAGCACCAATGTGGCCCTTGGAGTGATGGATCCAGTCAGCTCAGCTCTTCAGCTCCAAATACCTCCGTCCTCAAGGGTGAGCGGGTTTCTCTAAACTGCTTTCCTTACTCTCCGTCCTGAAGCCTATGCTCTTCGGGCCTTTCCTTTGTCCCAGATCCCTTCCTTCTGGTTTTAGCTACACGAGGTACTCAGGGAAATGACTACCCTAATCATAATCTCTGAGATGGCCGCATAAGGTGTCCATCACTGGAATTTCCTCATTACTTTAATGTCCTTCTAGTCACAGCGCCACGGACCTATTATGTGTAAATTAGAAACACATTATTGCACGGCAAAGCTGTTCTTTCAAATGCATAGAATTTTATAACCTGCCACAATCTATTAAATTCTGGATTGTCTCTACCGAAGCTGACTTTTTTCTGTACGAAGATGTCAAAGGATCTTAATTTCAGCTAATTCTGGCATCAAAATGAGCTCCTCTACTTAATAGCTGGCACTGGTCTCTGCAGCAAAGTGCTTCCAGGGACAACTGGAAATTGCAAAGATAATAGTGTGCTCCTTTGGTTAGCATCACCTCTGAAATGCAGGGTGTTTGCCAACTCGACATGGCTCCGCTGTCTTCTTTAAACTGAATTTCCTGAAAAGCTCTTAAATATGAAGACAATTTGACGTAAGTAGACAGCAGGATGGGAACGGAAGGCTGGGAGACAGAGTGTGTGTGACCTGCTCAGAGTTCTGGAATCCCACAAGGGCTTCTCGCAGACAGGGGGAACTTGGCAGACATGGCCTTGGGGTCTTGTTTAGTGTGTCCCTCTTTGCAGAGCTGGACACATGTTTGTGACTAGTGCTTTTGGGTTTCATGGTCATACTGCCATCAATGGCCATACTCCCAAGGACGATACATACTTGAGCGAGAAAGCCATTGTTTCCTTCCAAACCAGCTCATAAAGTGTGTTATAAACTTATCCCAGCAGGGAGAGTTCTCTGTTAGGCGTCTCCACTAGAGTCTCCATCTCATGTCAAGGAAGCATTGTTGAGTCAATCAAGAAGGGCTCCCTGCTTGGTGAGGACTAACTAACAATAATGGCTGTTGTGTTACATGCTCTCTGTTCTCTATCTGTTTAGTGCTTTAAAACGTCTGCAGGGTTAACTTCCATTGCTATCCCTATAGACAGAGAGCTGAGACTGAAGAGAGAGAGTCAAGACTTGAACTCAAGTCACCCTTGGCATTCCCCTGACCCCCCCCCCGCCCCGCCCAATGTCTGACAAAGAGTGGAAAAGAAAGGAACATGGGCAAGGAGTGCCTCTAAAATGGCCACTCGCTCTTAAATCTGTTAAAGATTAACTTTGAAAATCCCAAGTGTGGGCTTGGTTAAGATGAGTACATACATAAATTTCTGTGGGTGCTGCGCATTGATTTCAAGACTAATACTAATAAATTTCAAAGTTTAAAGAAAGAGTTCAATAGGTTCTTAAGACAGATGTGACCATATCCTTTGACGGGCACTTATGGCTCTAATAGAAGAAACCCTGCAGCCCTGATGTCGGCTCTTCTCTTGGCCCAGCTGTGTGAAAGCAGTTCTCCAACATGGCAGACTCCTCGGCATGCTGGAAGGCCAGTGGAAGTTCAGAGGGCTAGGGCTCAACTTCCAAGTTCCTGACTCTTCTAGACCCACTTAGGGCCTGAGAATTTGCATTTGGACCAAGTTCCCAAATGATGCTGGTGCTGCTGGTTTGGGAAACCCTCCAAGGGGCACCGATAGAGCAAGTGTGACATCAGCCCTCGCTGCGGATGGGAACCGTTCTTACTGGTCAATGGCAGAGCAAGTACAGAAACTGAAAATCCTCAGGTGGGAGTTTCACAATTTGACACTGTCGTGACATCCATGCATGATCAGCAGGCATCTGCCACATGTGGTGGGAGGTGCTGTGGGAGCCTGGGTCTCATTCCTGTGACAGACTGAAAACACAAAGCCTTGGTCGTTCCACACAGACAGTCTGAGTACAGCTGTCTAAATCGTGATGCCATAGTGACGTATCTTGGGAAAATGTAAATGCACAGATGAGTTAGGTTCAATCTTTCTCATGCCGTGAGCAACACCTGGGAAGAGAGAGTTGCCAAGTCCTGGGCCCCAGGGAAACATCTGGGCTATAGACATAGAGCTGAGTGTGACATTACATGGCAGTGGGATGGCTCAGCCCAGGGACCAGAGGGCTTCTTAGATGTTGGAAGACTGGAGAAAGAAATGGACCCGTCAGAATTTAGAAGGACCAAACTTGTGCTGAGGATCAAACTGGGTCAGTGGACAGCCTCCCAGTGGGGTCCATCGGGAACTCTCATTTACAGGCATCCAAGGAGACTGAAGACAATATAGGAAGTTATGTTTGTCAGAGTCACTCAAGCCGCTGGTGTGAGTAAAAGACTTAGTGTGTAGGCCTGAAAACTTCGACATGGTTCAGGGGGCAAGTGAGATCAAGAGCCCTCCAAGACCCCATACAGTATATTCAGGAGGTGGGGGGACTTAAAACTATCCCCTGCTGTACTCAGGATAGCAAAGCCCAGGAGAAGGGAAGACTTACAACTATCCCCTAGATCTCAGTTACTTGGGCTGCCATTTTGTTTTACCTTCTTAAACATTTTTATTAAAATTCCCAAGGATCTCATTGCTAATTATCAGGATTCAGCTGTTCCTTGCCTTAAATTACAGGATCCTCTTGGGCTGACTGAAAGGAAGCCCATGTGAATGGGCCTTTCCCATGATCTCAAAGCTTGATGGATGTGCCTCAAATTTACTTTGCTAACTGTCTTTCCAAATGGATCTCCTGGTAGCGCTACGATTTTACTAGCTGTGATTTATTTTTTAATATTTTGCACTTCAAGCTCTGATAAATCCAGTGTTCTTGCTAAGCACTTGTACAAATTAGATTGCAGGCAGAGGTGTTTAGCATTCTTACATGTTCAATACATCAGTGCTGAGCAGTGTCGGAGGTGTGTGTGGGTACCTCTCTGCTCCCTGCTGAAGTCAAACTCTCTGTAAAGCCTCCCTTGACCCAAGCCATTCCAAGGAGAGGTTCTCTTAGACCTACAGACCCACTTCTACAGTTTCTACCATCTACAGCCAATGCCAGTCCAAAAATAACGAATGGAAAATTCCGTAAACAAAGACTCCATACGTTTTAAAATGTATGCCATTCTCTGTAATGTCACGAAATCTCCCACCTTCCCACTCCATCCCATTCCTTCACCCAATGTATCCACACTGTATACACCACCCACACGGGTAGCCATTGCAGTTAACAGACACATTGTCTCAAGCATCACAGTATCTGTCCTAAAGTAACACTTACTTTACTTAACAACAGGCCGAGTGCAAGCTGGGTATAGCTATGCCAAGAAAAAGCTACTGGATGCTTCCTTCAGGTGAAAGGACCAGAGGCCTACCCGCCTGTGGTCCAGTATGAGGCCAACAGCTTTTCCCCCATCTTGATGGCTCCCCTTCGTCCTGAGACTAAGTCCACAATTCCCTTCAGGGCTGCAGCGTGGCTGCAGGCAGCAATAAGGGCTGTCAGCTTCCTCTTAAGGAACCAGAAGGGGAAAGAGAGGGAGAGTCAGTGACATCAACATGATTGACAAGGTGAATGTCCTATGCTGGTGGGCTGAGTTCCAGGGTAGCTGAACCACACACACTGTCCAAAGTATGATCAGGCATAACTTAAACCAATAAGACTCACTGGATTTGGAAGTGGACCCCAAACATGCTGTGCCCAAAAGAAGGAAGGGATGGGTCCTGGGAAGGTGCCACAGTTTTAGGATGTTGCCTCTCCTGCATCTCCTCTAACACCTCTCAGCCTGTTTTCTCATCTATAACCAATTACTGATGATCAGCTCCTCTGGAGCTCTGTGCCCAGGCCAGCTCATTGTAAGTGCTCAGTACTCCTTAGGGGGGAGAAGACAGGTCCAAGGCACCCACTGCATTTAGATATTCTGTTCCTTCATGGACCTGCTCCAAACAGGTCCTTTCCCTTTCTGTAAGACAGTTATGTCTAAAACAGAACAACGGAAACCTCCGTTAAACCCCCACCCCCACCCCCGCTCATATGATGATCTACCCGGGCCTGAGTTAGGTGAAAAGCATAAGCTAGTGTTTCAAACCCACGCGGAGAAAGTGTCTAACTGGGACTGTCACCGTGATAGGACGCTTGCTTAGCATGCACAGGGTCCTATCAGCACTGAAAAAAGAAAAAGAGTGTTTCTAAGTAGTGATGTTAGTATGTTTACTGTATTAATACACTCGTATAGATATAATTATTATATGAAAACAACAGGTGACGAGAAGGAAATGAAGGGAGTGGAGGGGAAGTTTCAAGGTGCAGAGCGTGGCGGGGTTCTGTAAGGAGCACCTCAGCAGATGGCAGGCCCTCAACATGGCTTCTGTGCTGCTCACATAAACACGAGAAACTACTGGAATTTATAGGAAAGCCAATGACTTATAAACAACAGAATTGTATTTGAACTCAAATTATTATGATCTTGAATTTTATTTCCTGTTCTCTTTACTAAAAGCACTTGCAAAAGAGGGTACCCTCACATTCGTCCTTTCCTCACTTGTGCCCCCAGCGGGGGTGGGCTGGAATCCTGCCACGGCTCCTGTTCTTCAAGTTTGGGGGAAGGTTCTACAGGAACCAGGCCTTAGGACTACTGGGGAGTTTTAGAAGATCCCTGGGTAAGGCTTGTGAAGAGCAGGGCTGTTCTCTTTCCTCCATCAAATGAGAGTGATGGAATCACTAAGACCATGGAAGCCGGCAGTTGGGGCACAGCATGCTCCGAGGCCCTTAGGACACAAGGGTAGTTCTGCTCCCAGACCTCTGTCCCATCTGCTCTCCTCCAGGACCCAATTTCTTCTTTAGATGGAATCCCCAGGCCACCTCAACTCTCCATAGCACTCTTCTGAGGAAGTCGTTGTTTTGAAGGAAAGGGACTGTGACCACTCAGAGTCTTCCTCATTCAGAGTCCAGAGGATATGAACGGACATCAAGGTTGACGCTACGATTCTGTTCTTTTCCCTAAGGAGATAGCTTGCATGGTATAGCTTGTGCTGGGTGCTCAGCACACTTAAAGTGGTCAGTGTCTTGTGTCCTTGGGTTCTGAGTGCACAGGCTGGCAGCACAGACAGAGCCACACACATGATATTGTGCATCATTGGGCAGCCTTGTCTCAGATGACTCAATATGACCAAACAAGCTGTTGATATTTGTGCTGACGCTTGTGAAATAATTCTAAATTGGTCGGTAGAGAGTCACTTATTCCCACATAGTTGACCTGACCGCGTCCCAGTTATCTCCTCTCTGCTGAGCTTTCCCTGGAACAGAACTTTGTGGCTTCCTAGATCCTGTCCCAATGCCATGGTAACCATCTATTTAATTGGTCTGCATCTCAGCCATCCCAGTTACCAGACATTTTGAGTGACATCTACAAATAAAGGATAGCCTATGTGGTTCCTAAACACAGAAGAATGAGGAAGAAAAACTGGAACCAACCGGAAGGGGAACACATTTTGGTAGACCATCTATTGCTCCCTAAGATCTCTCCGACCACACTCTACCATGCTCCCCAGAACTTTGCCAAATTTTCCTCCCTCTACTCCACCCTGCAGTCATCCTCCCTGAGCCCCACATCATCACTTTCTTCTGAAGTCAGCCCAAGCTGCCAGGGTGGACTCTCAACATGGAGCCCCCAAAAGCCAGACCTTAAGTGGATGCGCTTCAGGGTCTTCTGTGTGTGTTTGGGAAAGAAACAAGAGTGAGTGGCTGGGTGCTTTCAACTGGTGACTAGAACTCTCCCTTGAGATAGCTTTTGGCTGCAGGTTCAACATAACAGCAGCCTTTTCGACATTAGAACTGACCTGAACAAAGTGGATCAACCAAAGGATGAACGGTCTGAGTCCCAGGCATGCTGCTGCCTCTCAGTAATGTCAAGACACTTTTGCCACTCAAGTTCACGTGTCCATAGCAAGAAGAGCTCTTTTCCAGAAGGACACTCAACTGGGTCATCCATCTCAACCAGAGACAAGTTTTGAGGTCATTCCAGACAATGTCTGATGGAGGTCCTGCGGCTACCACTATTGGCTTTTTCAGTTGGGATTTTCCCTGGGGCAGGGTTAGGGCTCCTGCATCTCAGAGGCTCTGTCAGGAAATGAATAGCATGGGCAACCGGCAATACCTGCTATCAGAACCTCCTGGGAAAAGACAAGCAGAATTGGCACATGTGGTATTGGTGAACAAGATGCGCACATGGGGGTGTGTATTTAGTAATAGAGATTGAAAGGCAAGGGGTTTTTGGAGCAAGAAAGCTAGAGTACAATACTTGTTTTGTTTTTTTTTTGTTGTTGTTGTTACTGATTAACAACTATCCCAAACCTTGGTAGCTTAGAACTATACTGAGGTTCATGGTTTACTGGGCAGGAAATTCACTGAAGGTTCTGCCAGTGTGGGTGGGCCAAGTTCACCTGAGTATGTCTAGAACACAGGTTCTGAACCTGTGGGTCATGACCCATTTGGCACACCTCTACATTATATAATTGTAATATAATATATATATTACATTACAATTCATAATAGTAGCAAAATTACAGATATGAAATATCAACAAAAATAATTTTATGGTCAAGGGGTTCACCACAACATGAGGAGCTGTATTAAGGGTTGCAGCATTAGGAAGGTTGAGAACCACTGGTCTAGACTCTCTCGTGAGGTCACAGGAACTGGCTGGAATAAAATGGCCTCCGTTGGGACACTGCATATCTGTTCCACATGGCCTCTCACTCTTTAGCAGGGCAAACCAGGCTTATGTGCCCAGCAGGCTTTCAAGGGCAGAGCAGTATATAGGAGTATCTTAAGATCTGATCACAGAATGAGGACACTGCCAAGCAAGTCATCGGGCCAGCCAAGAGCCGCAAAAGCCCATTAGAGGCAGCTCCTGAGGGACTGAAGAGTAGTAGCCACTTAGGTCGTTAATCTACCCCAGTGGCCTTGGAGGGACATCTTTCTCTGCACCACAGCCTCTTCCACCACTGAGGCAAAGCTAGCAGCAGCATGCACCTACATGCACAGCTTCCTGTAAGTACTTAACACGGTACCGGACACATAGTAAGCATTAGCTTTTCATTTGCTTGTTTTTATGATCAGAATTCATACTGTTAACAGTGATTACTAAGTTTGGTAATCACTGTGATGATGTTGAGGTTCTCTCTGCCAGGTTATAATTCCCCTGAGATTCAAGCCTCCTAACCAACCAGACTTGCTGGGAACCCCGACTGCCTCTCCAGCAGCTGCTGCTCTGAACATACTGTCTCTGCTCCCTGCCACCCCCAAGGCCATTTGGTGAGGGCCATTCTCTCTGGGCCACTGGCCCCTTCTCTGTGTGCCTAGAGCGCCTCGGAACTGTGATTTCAGCCAGCTCTAAGCAGCACAGCCCAGAAGGAAGGAAGCTGGCATCCTTGCCCACATAGCCAGATTGATACTCCTTCCAGTTGTCTAACCTATGTCCAGTGCAAAACTATCAACTTGACGACGTAAGTCAGGGTTGCCAGAGTGGGTAGCAAGTGATAAGAAGAAATTTCTGCGCTCTCTCTCTCTCTTTCTCTCTCTCTCTCTCTCTCTCTCTCTCTCTCTCTCTCTCTCTCTCTCTCTCTCACACACACACACACACACACACACACACACACACACACACACACACACACACCCCTGCTTCAACCCAGGTACCAAGAATTTAAACCAGTGAACGACTTGAGTCTTAAGTCTGCAGACAACAGGCTGTTTTTAAAGTGGCTGTTTGGTCCTCGCTGATGCTGGCGTTGGTACCCAGGCAGCCTCTACCCACGCCAAGGAGGGAAGGGCCAGCAGTTTGCTAACTTCATGTCATCTGCCACCACGGCCTTCCCATCTGCTCAGGGACACGGCCGGACAATTTTCCACATATAATTGCAGTCCTTTGTAATTTAGACTGAAACAGAATCAACAGCTTGATCATGACCCCACGGCAGGGATTTCAAGGGCAACACTGCCATTTTCTGCCCTCACTCAAAGCCAAAGCTGGCCCTCCCTTGTGTCACGTCCCCCTGCCTGTCCATCTCAGGGGGTTCTGTTTATCTGTCTGCTTGCCATGTTTGCTGGCCCTTCACAATTTTTCTCTGTCCTTCCCCTTTATCAGGCTACTATATTTCTGCCTTGCGCGTGTGCTGGTTGTAACTGGACACCTCCCATAGATTATGTTGCCACAATCACCATTGTTGGCTCTCCCTAGCTAATTGTAGCCCCACCCCGCCTCATCTGGCCGGGGTTAAGATGGATGTTCAATTTGCATTATTTATGTCTTTTGCTCTGTGTTTCGGTGATGTGCTTTTGCATAACATATGTAAAATTCTGCTGATGTGGGGAATTCATCTGGCTTGAGATGCTCAAAAGAGTTGGGGGCAGAAGGTGGGGGGAGCTCTGTAAATTCAAAAGCCGTCAAACAGCTTTGCAGTCATCTGGTTCTGAGAATAGGGTTGAGGGGGGGAATTTGCTCCTAGTATTGAAGACTCGTGTGTGTGTGTGTGTGTGTGTGTGTGTGTGTGTGTGTGTGTGTGTGTGTGAGTGTGTGTGTGTGTCTTACTCTGGACAGCCCAGTGAGCTCTTTTTGCTCTTAAGAGATTAGGTTCTATCTGGAATTCAGAACATCAAGGCAAACGATCCAGATCCAGGTCCATGTTAGGTTCAAATGCAAGCCTGTTGCTATAATTAAAGCATCAGTTTGTAGAGGAAGAAGCTGAGGCATCCTTAACGTTACACAAAGTACGTGGCAGAGCTGAGACTCAAGAGTTCCAGACAAAGGGACTGGACTCTAGTCCAGAGAATACGTACTTACCTCGCATGTGTGAGGCCCCCGTTTCCATCCCTACCACCACAATAAATAAATAAAAGGATTAGGAAGATGGTCTCTGATCTAAGCAGTCTGAGCCACGGCTTCTTTGAACTGCTCCATTTCTGATCTTACCCCTCCTGACTCTCAACATTTCTACATCTCCTTAGCATGGAATCTGCTGCTGGAAAAACAAAACGAGTTTTATACTGGTCACCGTTCCATTGCTGTTTGGCCACACAGAACGTGCCTTGGTCCCCAAACACTCCCTGGCCAAGTGTTGAGAAACATGGCCAGTGCTGGGCTTGTCACCTTCTGTGAAATATACAAGTGCTTATTTAGACTCTGGGAGCACGCCTTTGTTCTGCTGAGGTGCATGGATCAATAATCCTAAGGCTTGTCCCCTGACTTCTAGAATCCAGACCCCCCCCCCAGGGAGGGGGAGAAGTCCTATGGCTCGAGAAATGGGATGATGCTGTACAGCTGTACATGCTCCTTATAGAGTGGATTGTATGGTCATGCGACATCGGAAGTACGGCTCCAAACCAGATCTCATACACGCTCTCTTCTCCATCATCAACCTGTGCATAGGAGATTGGTGCACCTCTATCTTTCCTAGCCACCCCAGTGGTGTCCTGATCTCTCCACTGGTGGCACTCATCTACTTTTTAACCTTGGCAACAATGGGGTTTGATTCTGTTCTGTTCATTAAGTTCCGTTCCATTTTATTACTCCACCCCATCGTCCACTAGGCTACCCAGCGAGTAGTGGATGAAACCTGGTGTAGTGGAAACTGTTTGTTGGCTGTTCAAGTGCATTCACTCTTCTTTGGGGATGACATTGATTTTCTTTTGTAGAACCTTGAAGAGGCATGTGACTCAGGATAGAACAGTTAGGTCAACTAGAGCATCCCATGATGATGCTCTAGGCACATGTGCCTGATGAACCAGGCACATGACAGCAGCAGTCATCAGCTAAAGAAAAATGAGTGTGTTGGGGGGTTGCTTTTACTGCAGAGAACAAAGGGAGTTTCCCAGGGGACGGAAGGCAGGAGTTACAGCAGCCATTTAAAAAATTATTATTATTATTATTATTATTATTATTATTATTATTATTATTTTATATGTATGGAAGCATATATGTGTGTACCATTTCATCCTTGGTTCCAGAGGAGGCCAGAAGAGGATGTTGGATGCTGTGGTAGTTTGAAAGTAATTGGCCCCCATAAGTTCATAAGAAGCAGCACTTTCGGGTGATGTGGCCCTGTTGAAGTAACGTGGCCTTGTTGAACGAAGTGCGTCACTGCAGGGACAGGCTTTGGGGTCTCTTTTGCTTAAGCTTCACTCAGTGTCACAGTCCACTTCCTGTTGCCTTCCGATAAAGATGAAGCCATCACCCTGTCTGCCTGCATGCCACCATGCTCCCCACCATGATGATAATGGACTAAACCTCTGAAACTGTAAGCCAGCCCTAATGAAATGTTTTCCTTTATAGGAGTTGCTGTGGTCATGGTGTCTCTTCCCAGCAATAGAAACCCTAACTAAGACAGATCCCCTAGAACTGGAGTTACACTTAGTTATGAGTCACCATGTGTGTGGTGATATTATGTTCCCCAAAATATTGTGCACCCTAATAAACTTTTCTGGGGTCAGAGAACAGAACAGGCACTAGATAGAGAGGCCAGAAAATGGTGGCACACACACCTTTAATCCTAGCATTCCGAAGGCAGAGATCCACCTGGATCTCTGTGAGTTCAAGGCCACACTGGAAACAGCCAGGTGTGGTAACAAGAGCCTTTAATCCCAGGAAGTGATGGCAGGAAGCAGAAAGGTATATAAGGCGTGAAAACCAGGAACTAGCTGGTTAAGCTTTCAGACTTTCGAGCAGCAGTTCAGCTGAGATTCATTCCGGATGAGGACTCAGAGGCTTCCAGTCTGAGGAAACAGGATCAGCTGAGAAACTGGCGAGGTGAGGTGGCTGTGACTTGTTCTGCTTCTCTGATCTTCCAGCATTCACCCCAATACCTGGCTCCCGGGTTTGTTGTTATTGATGAGAACTTTTAAGATTCCTGCTACACCATGTGGGTGTTGGGAATTAAACCCAGGTCCTCTGGAAGAGCAGTACGTGCTCTTAACCACTGAGGCATCCCTCCAGTCCCAGCAGCAGCCATCTTGTTACTGTAGAATCTGAGAATGAGGAAATCCAAGGGTGGAGAGATACTAGGCTTTGTTGATGCTGCCGCCATTGTGCTCAGGTTTAAGCTGTACCCGGAGCCCTGTCCTTCTCTGTGGCTGAGTGCTGTGTGCCTTTTGCTTCAGCCACTTTAACCTGGGTTTCTTTCTTGCCGTGGAAACTCTGGACTGAGTCTTAGGCTTCACCATACCCAAGCTCTTCCAACCATACCGCGCTGTCTCCAGGTTCTCCGCTTTGAACTCCGTCCCCGCTCACATTGAGGTGCCAAGAAGGCAATGTTTTCCTTCTCGGTGAGTTATTCTCCATACGGGGTGTGCGCTGTCTCTCTAAGGGACTAACGTTTGCCTTGGGTGATGTGTGCACTGAGGGCAACAGATATACCCGTGGCACGCACTGTAGAGGAGCCTCCAACAAATAAGCCTGGCCCTGCCAGCTCTAGTTCACTTCCGGGATGGCCCTATAGGGTCATGCATTGATTTCTTGGTCCCTGTTACGCCATACTGGGGGGTAAGAGAAGCCTTAGAAAGTGGGACCTAGGAAGGAAGGAAGGAAGGAAGGAAGGAAGGAAGGAAGGAAGGAAGGAAGGAAGGAAGGCAGGCCTAAGAGAAGTTTCCTAGAAGCACGAATTGGATCCCCGGGCCTTCCTTGTCTCTTTTTGCTCCTGAGCTGTCATGAGGACACCAGCTTCCTCTGTCATATGATCCCATATGGAGGAGAGAGTGAGCAAGAGATTGAAATGTAAAGATCGAAGGACAGAGGCAGAAAGGACACAAGTTCAAGGCCAGCCTGCGGCGAATAGTGAGTTGCAGGTCAGCCTGGGCTACATAGTGATATACAATGATAAACAAACAAGCAAACAAAGACTAAAAGGAGACCAGAGGGTTTATGAGTCAGTCATTCCTCTCATATGGACCGCATTTGAATTCCGACTGATTAGAACAAGAACCTTCTTCCATCCCACTAGGAAGCAGATATCCAGTAATTCCTGTGTCTCACTTGATATTATCATTACGGTGCAGAATGGATTGCTATTAAACATTAGTGGTAGAATTTTTAATACTGATCATTTAGGCTTAATGAATAAAAATATTAATGTCAGGTTAGATACATATTTTTGTAGCAGGCAAGTAAAATGAAGTGCTCAATAAAGGATTTTAGGCATAAAAATACATTCCAGAGGACTGAAATAATATGAGAAAAGTAGAATATAAATAATTCATTTATGGAAATAAGGAAACACTATAAAATTTCAAGAGTCTTTGAAAAAAAAAAAACAGCAAGTATTGGGAATGGGAGGACATCTCGATGGGCAAATTGTTAAGGGCCAGAGTTTGGGTTCCAGCATCCATGCAGATGCCAGGGGGACAGAGTAGCTCACCTGTCATTCTGAGAAGCAAGTTCCTAGAGCAAATTGTCTGGGTAGAAGAGCTGAAATGGCAAGGTTCAGGCTCAGCTGAGAGGTTCTGCCTTCAAGGATAAGGTGGAGAAGATCAAGAAAGACTCCCATTGTTGCCCTCAGGCCCCCCCCCACAATCACATGCATGCACCTTAGCATATACATGTGCACCCTCATACATGTAAACATATGTACACTACACACACATGCAAACACATTAAAAAGTAGAAAACATCAAATTGGGTAGATTCTGTGACTACATTAGAAACAGTCATATAATGTTTTAATGTCAATATCTAAAACATGGTTAAAAATTATGTCCAGAATAGCTGTTATAACTCATGATGAAAAATGTAGATTCTAACCTAAAAGTGGGTCAGGGTGTGTGGTTTCAAATCTTCCCAGGGGTACACAAGCAAAAGAGTTTGAAAATACCTGCTGACTTTCCCTCTGCTCAGTAAATTTTACTTTAAATGCCTTTCTTACCCCCACAATTACTACCATCTATGGTTTTGGTCATTTGTGATTCAACCATATCCTGAAAACATCAATGGAAAAGTCTCCAAGCAATTTACAAGTTTTACATTGTACACCCTTCTGAGTAGCCTGGTGAAATCCCACAGCACTCCACTCCCGACTGGGATGGAAATTTATCCGGTGTATCCACTCTGTGTATGCTACCCTCTCCTGTTAGTCACACAGTAGTCTTGACTATCAGATTGCCTGTATGAGGACAGTGGTGCTGTATTCGAGGAACTCCTGCTTTACTTAGCACCAACCTCAAAGTTCAAGAGTGGTGATGCAGAGAAGGTCCCAGAACATCAGACAAAGAAGGAGAGATAAATGTCTGCTACTATGTGCCAGTGCTGCAGGGCATATAGGAAAAACATAATGGAGAGGACTTGGTACTGCCCTGGCTTCGGGCTCCCACAGGGGATCTTTGAAGATGTCCTCTCTGAAAAGGAGAGACAGCTCTTCTTATGCACATCCTTCAAAACTCATTGCATGGAACAAGATTTAGACAACTCCAAAGCCTCTGATGGTCGCACTCCAGTACCGGGGTGTGGGCTTCTCAGCATCAGCCATGTTCGTCATTCATCTGCTGAATTTGCTGAGTAGGTGCTAGGTTCAAAGCTCCTTGTGAGAACCTAGGGAAGCAGTCCTGGAGTCCTACACACCTCTGGTTACAAACTTCACAGTGTTCAGATTCTTAAGCTGCCTTCAACCGACATGGATGAGAACAGCAAATGCAATCCTTGCAGTGTTCTTGCGGGAACAGAAACGCTCTCGGGAGGATCTACGTGAGGCTTAAATGTCAAGGGTGCATCCCCATTATAAAACCCTCATTCTGCTCTTAAAATGGCACCTCGGTTTTCAGTAGCCACATGAAAAGATGGAGGTCAGTGAATTCGTCCTGACAAACCCAAGGGCAGTCTATGAAGGGATATCACTACCCAGGTCTGTCACTCTGCGCCCCCTCGATTTTCAAATGTTTTGTTGCTTCTGTGTTCAGACTTCAGCTGAGGGTAATTTACCAGCGGCAATGTGACCGGCACTGCCAGGCAGAGTCAGCTCTATGGGGGGTGGAGGGGCTTAGAAGATGGCATTAATCATGCCCATATCGATCACTTGGAGGAAATACAAAGTTACAACCTGCTCTTCTGAGCTCTGTGAGTATGAAGTCCCTGTGTGAGATGTTCTCTGCTGTGTCAACGGTACGTAGATGACAAGTCCAGGCAGCTTGTTAAAGGCACACTTTACTGTGTCATATATTTCTACCCACTTGCCATTTTCAACTGACAATATCAACCACGCATTCTTACTCACTTTGGTTTGATTCTTGCACAAAATGTCTTCTTTGGTTATATTGAGAGATAAGTCCCAGTTGGACTTAGCTAGGAGTTGGAGTGTGAAACTCTTCCTTCCCTTTCCCAAAGGTTATGCTGGGCCTGGCTCCTGGGGGTGTGGGGGCGACCCTGGCAGGAGACAGCTCTGCAAGACAGCTTTTCTGTTTGTACTTTGCTTTTAGCAATCAGAGTAGCCCTGACCTTTCACTCACTGATTACCTACGACATCAAAGAGAGACCTGGAGGAGCAGCAAGCTGGTTCAGAGGGTGAGAGTTCTTACAGGGCAAGCCTGAAGACCTGCATTTAATCTACAGAAGCCACATAGTGTGGGGAAGAGAATCAGCACCACAAAGTTGTCCTCTGACAGCCACACATGCGCTGAGAGACACACACACCTGAACTCCATTGACTCTCTCACACATAAATAAGCAAGTAAATAAATAAATAATCATCGGAATGAACCCCAGCCCTTGAGAAGCTGAGGCAGGAAGATGATAAGTTCAAGGCCAGCCTAGACCACATGATGTGACCCAGTCTCAGACAAAGACCCCGGAAGGCTGTTCTTATAGACTTACTTAGGGGTTTGAAAAATACCCTGCAGATTGCTGCCTGTCGTCACCAGTATTTCACCCATTCAACAGGTATTTATGGGCCATCTGTGGTAGACGAAGCTCTTGGGCAGATCTTTTTGGGGGCACTAAAGGCAGCATGAGGTCCACTGCAAAGCAGGAAACTCCACCATGGAGCACAGAGGAGGTCCAGCCTCCCCACTCCTTCCGGCAAGGGTCTGACACTGAGTCTCAGGCTAGCATTTTGCCTCAGCACGGGTGACACATGGTAGTGACAGGAAGGGCAGGACTTATGGCTCCGTTCACCTGGAATTCCCAGAAGATTGTCTGTCATCCACTTCCTCCTGCACGGCAGAAATTCATCAGGAAGACCCTTGAGTCCCCTCCGGCTTATGGGTGGCTATTCTATTTTTAGTAACAGATTCTCGGGGGTGGGGGAAATCAGTTTGTTGACAACTCAGCATCACCTTCAGCTCCCTGCCCTGGTGCACCTTCCAGGAAAGCTGGTGGGCTATCCCTACCACAGCCAGAGGTCAGAGTAAAAGGTGGCAGGAATGAGTACTTCCTCCAGCCAGTACCTGGAAATAGTCCTGTTTTCATCTCTCAACCCGTAATACCTGGAAACAAAAGCGAACAAAGAACCATTGACAACATAAAAAGAACATTTACTCATTATCAACATGCCTATTTATTTAACACACACACACACACACACACACACACACACACACACACACACACACACACCCCAAAGCCTAGATAGCTTGTCAATCATATTTTCTCTGCCCAGTTCTTAGACCACCATATCTTAAGGCTTTAATGTCTTAGCTTACAAACCGACACACAGCTTTCTGCCAGTGACGCGAACGCATGTGTGGTAGATCTGAAACTCCAACTGCCCTGGGTGTCTGTATTATATCTGGCAGTCTTATCCCTAACTACCATTGCTGGTGATTCACCAAACTTTTTATGGCTATGACTTCTTCTGATCAAAGGGATTTCAAGAAATAACTACCTAGTAATGATAGCAGCTCCAAGATTGGGCAGCCTATCAAAGAAGCATTAGAGGACCTCCCGGCATCTCAGAAGTCATAATACAGACAGAGGCCCTACACGTCTCTGTGGAAAGAGGTCTTCGAGGTCATCAGGACTAGAGGCTGCCAGCAGCAAACTGGAAATCACCAAAGAACGACCCATCTTCAAGACCCCAGGGACATGGTGTGCTGTGCCTCTCTGTACCAGATCATCCTGTACCAACCTTGGGAAACACTGGGCAGCATTTTTCTTCCCCAGCCTCGGAGAAAGTGGGGACTGAGACCTTAGTTTGGCATTTTGGAAACATAGTATCATGCCAGAGGCCCAACTTATTTTTCCATTTTCTTCCCTTTGTATCCCAGCCAGAACTTTCACCTAGTTTCTCATAAAGCAAGCTAATATTTATAGGTGGGAAACGGTACGGGGTGCCTTGATAAGCTCAAAGCAATGCTTAAATATGTGTGTGGACCACTTAATCACAAGATCTGGGATATATAAACACGCCACATATTATCCCCCCTCCCACATTTGGGGCCTCAAAATTCAATCCAAGTCTGGGAGTTTAAAAGTCCCATTTTGTGTAATCAGGTTCTGGTTGAACATGATTGCTGAATTATTTTAAATTGAAGACACATGTCTAGGGGTTGAGCTATACGTATTATTTCAGGATGGTGTCCATTAGGTCTTATCCACAGGGGCTATCTTCAACTTTTGCCACATTCAATGCATTCTTCATACATCAGCATTTGCAAAATAGTGAATCATATATAAGGGAAAATTGGAGGAATATGGTCCTCGTTAAAGGGTGATTTTTTTTTTTAAATTATCTTGAATGCATTATTCAGACCCAATTCTAGTCTCCCCTGCTAAGGGTCCCGGTGCTTGTTGAAAAAGTTCTAGGGGAAAAGAGTGTTTTACAGACAGTAACATTGGATAAATAAATACAACCGTGTAGCCATTGTGCGAGGCCCTGGTGCAAGGCGACGTCTTTGAAGACTTTACAACCGAATCAACATTTGTCTTAACTTCTTGTCGGTCCCAAACACTTTAAATGTCTTCATTGCAGATCCAAATTGCTGCCGCCACCATCAGCTTCTCACCGAATGTGTTTGTTCCCGAATCATGGCTCTGCCAGGCTTCACCTTGTAAAGGCAGCCTGTCTGCTCTGTGAGTTGTTGCGTCAGTAAGGCCACTGCCCTGACTCGAAGGTCACTTGCTTCCCATGAGGGACAGTTACGGGAAGGGAAACTGAAAGACTGAGTCAGGGGGGGTGTTCAAGAACTCCAAAGATGTCCCCCATTCTGGGAGATGGGACATCTGTCCTGCGGATGCTCATTTGTGTAACATTAGGAGGCATAGTGCATACAACAGAAACATTTCACTCAACATATCTAGTTCAGTAACTTGTAATGAGCTTAGAGAATTGGGATACCACCATAGCAGTCTATGTTTAGGTCTGAACCACCCCCAAAAGGTAGCCCCGCACTCATTGGCAGCCCCCTCTTATTCCCTTGACAGTCATTAATCTATTCTCTGCCTCTAGTTTTGCCTTGTAAGGGCATGTCACAGAAACGGAATCCCTCAGACTGTGGTCTCTTTTGTCTGACTCTTTCACTTAGCATAGCTTTCTGAGGTTGGTCCACGTTTCAGATGTATCACTAGTTTGTCTTCATTGCTGGGTACCAGTTCACTGAGCAGGACGCTCAGTTCGCCCAGGCATCAGTTGATGGGCATTTGTGTTGCTCCCTCTTTGTCGCTGCTGTGAAGGACGCTGCATGAACACTTTCTGTAAAACAGAAAGTAGATGAAGTGAGAGGTCTATCGTCATCCACAGTAACCCTTAAGTTGGGTTTAATTTGTTTAAATTTGTTGCTTACGTTCTTCTTAAGGCTGCCTGTTGGGTTGGAACATTCCAGAATAAAGTAGGCCCGTGGAGATTTCAAGAAGCAACCTTAGTGATTCCAGGGCAAGAAGTGGTTAAAAGTAAGAAAGGCGATCTTTGGGAGGAAGTTTGGAAACCAGGAGAACTTGCAGAGCCTCAGAGCCCCTTCTGTGCCCATCACAGCCGGGACTTTGGAGCACTTAAACTCACCTGCACCCCACTGCGCAAATATTCCTTCTGGCAGCCTGGGCACGGGCTGCCTGATGCCTGGAAGTCCCTGCTGACTTGAATAAGGAGGCTGCTCAGGAAGAAGTCAAGTTGGAAGTGGCAGGAGAGGTGAACAGGTCACAACACGGGAACAGGGTTGTCAGGCTTTGTTTATTTCCATTTTCTGCAGCGTTGGCGGCTGATAGGCGACTTGGCAGCCCCTGTCATCAAGAAATGAGCTTTCTACCTGTTGGGATGCAGCTAGATCACAAAAGGCCCTTACACACTGCCTCAGTCATCCACGTAGGGCCTGGGGAATCTCACGTCATGAGAGACCCCTCCGTGGGGACCGCAGAGGGAAGCGGGCACGTGGAGAGATGTGTGATATGGATCTACACTGAAGCCCAGTGCCTGGTTCACTCTGCTGTGACCCTGACTGTGACCTTGGCTGGGTCACTAACCTCTCTGGGCCTTGATGTCCTTCTTGAAAAGTGAAGGAGTGGACGTCACGATTCTTTGAGCTTTTTTCCATATCCACTGCTCTGCATCTCCGATGAATTTGAAAGCTCTACTCTTCTGGAATACACATTTAGATTTTCAACCGGCATCATCGTACTGTGAGCAATCAGCTCACTGATACCAGGGGACACAGTCTGGAACAGCAACTGGTGAATAATTAGCACTTGGAACACAGTTTTTTTTAATGCCACCCTGTGTCCTGGCGGCAACTATTTTGCAGATGGGAAATTATGGTTGATTTTTCTCCATATTCTCTCACAGGTTGTTTAGCTCTGAAGTGTCAGAGTTGGGAATTGGACCCACATTTTAGGGCTTTCAGATCTTTATTGTATCAATTAATCCAAATTGCCTGAGAACAGAGAAAATAATCATTCAAGAGTGGTGTGACTCAGGCACTACACAGTCTGACTCATGAGGCAAATACAAAGTCTTGTTTCTTGCTGGTTTTGCCTTCTGGCTTAGGCTCTTACTAGGGTCACGAGAGCACACTGAAGAAAGAAGAAGGTGCACAGTCATAGTGGGATAACGTTATCATCGTGTGATAACGATGAGGCTCGTGATCTCCCAAGAATGAAGAATGCTCTCAGTGAGAAGAATGAAGCCTGCCTTCCCCTCCTGCTCTGTTGCCTGTGTCCTCTCCGTCCCGTGGAGCCATGTGGCAGCTCCCTTCCAGCTCACAGATGCACGGCCAGCTCTTGAGGGCCCAATGTGCTTTCATTGTGATGGTCAAGTGCATCACTTGCGGGTAGCCAGCAGTCTCTGTCCACTGCATGTGGTAAGAAGCAGCTGTAGAGTCCATGGGCATGTCTGTTCCTTTGAACTCCACGCAGAGCATTCCAGAGCACTAGTATTCTGCCTGTCCTCCAAAGCCAGTGAGCAGCCTGGTAGTTGAAATAAATCTGGGGACAGATGGTACAAAATCGCAATCGCATAATCACTACCTTCTCACAAATGCTGGCCTATTACTTTGATGAATCTCCAGAAAGTGCCACGGCACTCATGCTGGCCGTGCTGGAGGTCCACAACTGAAATGTGAATGCCTGAACATCGGGCTGATGGAGGGGGGTGGTCAAGAGGAAACTGCACTGATGGTTTGTGGTCCCTCCCTGACAATCAGAAGCACAGGTCTTTGAAGACACTGGACAAACAGTAAGGTACCTTTCCATACTAATCTGTTATTGAGAGAAAAATTCCGTATCAGTGGGAAATCAATTCTCTGTTTGACAGGCAGCCTGGTATTCAAGAAAAAGAAAGCTGCAAAAATTCATTTCTCTTTTTTTTTTGTTTCATTTTGTTTTTGTTGTGTGTGTGTGTGTGTGTGTGTGTGTGTGTGTGTGTGTGTGTGTGTGTGTGTGTGTTTTCCCTTTGAGTTCACCTAAAAGGCTATTCCTTAAAAAAAGAAAAAAAGTCACACAGCATCATAGGAAGATCCTGACGTCTTCCTTCGATTTGTTTTTCTTTTAGATGTTGGACAATCTTTCTTTGCTTCATTTTTCTCATTTGTAAAACAGAAGTAGTCAGTAGCTAAGTCAGAAGCAGAGTTGGCCGTCCTGGCTAAATTCTTGCCACAGTACCTGAGTGGGAATGGGATGAAGTGAGGCAGGAGGTACCTCTTCGGGCCCCTGGGGGCTGGTAGAGATTTCAGGTACAATGTACATGATGCTGAGTCCTTTCCCACTAGCCGGCTTTCCTAACGCCAGCATCAGTGTGTGGAGCAATCAAGACACTCTGGCTGGCACCAGCTCCTTGCCTGCTGCTGTTAGTTTATTCCATGGCAAAGAATTATATTTCCTCTTTCCCTGAATATTTCAAAACAGTGCAAATAATGTATAAGTCCATAAACATAAAAGCGCTTTGGATTCTTCCAAGATTCATTTTGAGACAACAGAAAAGCACATTACATTTCTCTAACCTCCTATTTGGAAAGGCAAACCCCATGGGCTAAATGTGTGTCTTATTCTAACCCGCTGTCATCCAAATGCAGAAGAGAAGAGCAAAGAATTTGGAGTTTGGTGGTTTGTGTTTTAAAATTCCTGGTCTGCTGCTTATGTCTCCGATGATGAAGAAGAACTCAGTTTCAGTTTCATTATCTGTACAAATGAGCAGCAATAAGGGTTACTTTACAGAACCATGGAAATTAAACGCTACATTGTTTTAAAATAGGAAAGTCTTCACTGAAAGCTAGTTGCTATTATCTATTGGTGATCGGGCAGAAAATTCACCAAAACGTCTGGGAAAGGCTTGTCGTTTGTTGTCAGCCTTGTCACTGAGGGGGTGATGCTGAGACCCACGCTGGAAATGCAAGGCGAGATAGAACCGGTTTGAACACCTTCCTTGTCCATAGCTCCCTTTGCATCACATCTCCAAAAGCTCCTGACTTCTTGAGCAGATTTCCATGTGCTTCCTGAACAGGAAAACGCTGCTGCCAAAGGAACCCCAAACTGTGTTAGAGAAGACTCTTCTGCCCCCTTTTCTCCTTCCAAAACCTTAGAGGTCAGGATCCGTGGTTCCTAGGCTGCTTTGCAGTTCCCATCAACCTCTGCTCGCCTGAAAGCAAGGCTTTGATTTAGGAGCCAGGGATCACTTTGTGAAATGGGAAACTGGACAGTATAGATTCCAGCAAACACAGGCTTTGATAATATCATCTCCATCATGGGTAATTGGAAGCAACACATCATTTTCTTACTCCTATTGTAAGAAATACTAGGGTCTGTGCTTGTAAATTGTCAACAGCACAATACTCCTTTAAAAATTGATTCTTAATACAGATGCCTTGTAAGAAAAGACATTGATCACATTCTGAGGTAGATCACAGCATTGCCATTCTGCCTGCGGGGTTGAGGGTCTTTATCCTTTTATATGACAAAAATACCACAGTTTTCCTTGGCTAATTCAAAGAGAGGAAGGAGGAAAGGCTGGAGGCCAAAATGCAAGAAAATATGACACTAAAAAAAGGTGGGGAGCCTGATATTTTGAGAAAATAACCCTGAGCTGGCATGTGGGTTTATGTATGCTGTCGCGTGTCTGCATAAAAGCTGCCGTCCATGACCTTCCATGGACAAAACAGGGTGTTTCTTAAAATATGTTTCTCAAAATCTTCACTTCATCTAGAAATTATAGAGACAAATAGCAAGTTTTATCAATCGTGTGGCCCACACAGCTCTGCACTCCTCCTGGGGGAATGGCCAAAGTACTTTTGAAGCCTTGATAAACACCCCTCATCTGAGACAAAAAGCTAGCATGAAACATTGCCCAACAACTCCAGGTACTTACAAAACCCTGAAGCAGTCTATACCTCCTGAATTCACCCTTCCATATGAATAATGGGTATGTTGACATGGGACCCTCTCCTGGCATATGAAGCTGTATGTCATAACAGTGTGTGCTAATATTCACATGACCAACAGCACTGATGAATGTCCCTTCCTGAACAGCAAAGGACAAAGACACCATCCTCTAATTAGGATTTTTTAATACCTTCAGGTTAATTAAAAAAAAAAAAGTACACAGAGAAACCCTGTCTCGAAAAAACCAAAAAAAAAAAAAAAAAAAGTAAAGCTGTTTTCTAGAAAAGATTTCATAATTCTTGACTCTCCAGAAACAATCTATAATTTTGCTTCTATCTATTTATTTAGCAACAAATACTTTATAAAATAAAGAAACATGTGAAATATACTTGGGGAAAAAATCCCAATTAAAAGATCATAAAGAAATAGTGATTTGTTTTGTGAAAAATGGGTTAAATTAAATCTCTTTGACAGGAAGTAAATTTTCCATGCAGACAAAGTCCTGTTTCTTAGTTTTAGAGCACGCTAGTTCATTATTTTCAGTAATGACAGGAGATGTACTATGCTAGTCATTTCGCTATTATCTTGAGAACTAAACTTTTTTATAAGATATATCAAAAACTCATAAAGATCTTTCTAATTTTACCATAGCTTTTCATTTAATTAAATCAACTTCTTAGAATGCAATGCTATCTTAATCTGAAACAAATAGTAGTATAAATTTTTGTTCTTCTTGGCTAGCAACTTTAAAAAGTAATTAATATAGAAAAAAATCTAAGGCACCTCCCACCAAGTTAAATGTTTTATAATTTCCAATTGTTTTACAATAATTTTAATGTTTAAGTTGGCTGTAAAAGCCTTTGCTTTTTATATTAAAATACCCTTCAGGTTTTGTGTGTGTGTGTGTGTGTGTGTGTGTGTGTGTGTGTG
Source organism: Peromyscus californicus insignis (assembly GCF_007827085.1). NCBI lineage: Eukaryota > Metazoa > Chordata > Mammalia > Rodentia > Cricetidae > Peromyscus > Peromyscus californicus. Next base: position 68,523,864 of record NW_026294584.1, read on the forward strand.
TGTGTGTATTATGCTATTAAAATGTTGAATCAAATTGTTTATCCCTGCCGCAAAGGTCCCTGTATTATTCCTCTAAAGAAACAAGAAGTATATATGATATTAGTGAGGATGTTGCCTCACTGTGGGCTCTTCTGCATTTACGCAGAGTCTGCTTCATTTTCAGAATTACAGACATATCAAAATCATACGTCGCTGCTTGTCAAAGGCCAGCAGGCTCCCTCATGTTATATAAAACTTCAGTCAGGAGGCCGATGCTCACAACACTGGAGGACATTTCTAAAGGAAAAAAAAAATTACTTTTTTTAAAAACGAAGAAACAAAACATACCACATGAAGTGTGGTGTTTCTAAACGTTTTTTAAAGTATGTGAAATTATTGGCTTTAGATTTTAATTTAATCCTTGCTTGTTTGCTTTTTTTCATTCAGTTCACATGAATAAATGAAAATGTAAAATAGATTTGAGGGCTCTGCCCTCTCTTATCGAATCTTGCTTTGAAAAAAATCAGTTTTTTTTTTTTTTTTTTTTCAGAAAAAGAAACCAGCACAGGGATCCAAACAAAGCTGTCACAAAAGTTCATATCAACTCATTTTCTTCTGCATCTGTGTTATCATGAGCATATACTGGGCAGTTGATGGATACCCACGGCCAGCAGCTTCTGCAGAGCAGGTTGCGTTTCCCTTTCATCATTTGGGACTCAACACTTTCGTTATTTGGGATTCCAGGGGCAAGCCCTTAGAATCAAATGTTTCGCTGAATAGGAGGATGCTCCGGCTGTCTCAGAAATTTCAAAACAAGTCATAGCTGAGCTTGTTGGGTGGCGACAGGTGTGTCTGGTGGTGGTGGTGGTGGTGGTGGTGGTTTGGGGGGCAGAGTTGCACCCCCTAAGTCTGGCTGTCTTGGAGCTTGTTATACAGATCAGGTGGCCTTGAACTTGTGGTGATCCCCCTCTTTCTGCTTCTCTGAGTTTTGGTATTATAGGTGTGAGCCACAAAGCCAAGCAGGGGAATAACTAGTATTTAAATCAGGTAAAATGCTTTCTATGGAAAAATGCACTCTCTATTCCATCTCAGGTTCCAAAGCTGAGCAGATCCCAGAGCCAGAGGAGGGGCTGTAGAGATGGAGGGAGGAGGAAGAGACTGGACAGTTAGGGACCATAACGAACCTCTAAATTTTCTAGTATTGCAAAATGAAGAAAGGAGGAGGGGGGAGGGAGGGAGGGAGAAAGGCCAAATCATGATTCTCATAGAAAAATAAAATGAGCTGATATCCAGGGTTCTTAACTTATTAGCTAATAAGTTAATAAGGGACAGGTAAGATGTTCTAATAGGGTCAAATCACACATATGTGCAATAAGGAAGGCCAAAATGCATTTATAAAAAGATGTAGAAGTTTTGAGCCATAAGTCAATCATTGACTTTATCCTACTAGACACGTATTTGCATTCCTACAAATAAGAATTATTTTTTAGAAAAGAATTATTTTCATCATTATTAATCTCCTACAACTGGCTTAATCATAAAATGGCTTTTCATTTAACAATAAAAGGTAAAATTAACTAGAAGAATACTTGGGCAGGCCCCTCAAGAGTTTTTCCTTTCATCAATTTCGAAGTGTTTTGTAACTTTCTCTGCCAACCTGTGCAACAGGAGAATCAGCTCGGGCCCGTCGCAGCCCAATGCCGTAACTTGGGAAGGAGGTAGTGAGTCCCTGGTAGCAACAGCCCCATGAACTCTACAAAAGCCGCCACGCCTGTGCTATGCACTAGGAAAGCAATGCATGCCACAAATGCAGTCACACATGTAATTTTTAAGTTTCTAGTACCTGCATTTTAAAAAGCAAAAGAAGCAGATATTAAATTTAATCAATAAATATGTGAAAAGTATTCCAACATATAATAAATATTACAGAACTATCAATGAGATCCTTAACTTTTTCTAAATTGTAGGCCCTCAAAGCCAATATGTGTTTTAATTCAGACTAACCACATTTCAGATGGTTCCCTGACCACAAACAGCCAGGAAACTCAAACACTGTTGAGTCTTTAAGTTTAGCACTGTTCTGAACAGTGGTTGAAACATTTTGCATCCGTCGTCTCAACCCTCCTGTACGCATGCAGGTATTTTCCAGGTAGCCAGGTTCTTAGATTTCCTCGTTTAAGAATGGCACCTGCTCAATGCCCAAGGAAACTATCACCCAAAACCGCCGTGCTGTGTGGTCCCAGCAACACTGTCACTAGCAGTCGGTGCTGTTGTCTTCTCCTGAGAGCTTGTCTGCCCCCTCGTTGTTACAGACAAGGATGTGCACACGGGGATGTGGCAGGAGCCGTATGATAAACATATCGCTGTAGCTGTAGCCTGAGGATAACAGCGCCCATCGAAAACATTAGCTTTCTAATGTTCATGTCCCTCTTGTGGGAAAGGGGGAAGACAAAATTCCCATAAACTCTCTTTCACTGCAGATTAGGAAGGGATCCAGTATCTGAAACATTGACGATGCCTCACGGGGGCTAGTGGATCCAACTCTAAACCCCATCTGTATCCGTGAGGGAGAAAGGCCCCCCTTTTCCTGCAGTGTGGCCACCATCACGCCCAGGACACCGCAGTTCATCATGAGCAGAGGCAGGCAGCTGAGGGGCAAGGTCTAGGAAAGTGAGCCCTGCTCATCCCCGGAAGTCAGCGTTAGGGACCCCGTGGGAATCCTCTCTTTAAACCAGCTCTTTCACAACATCCATATTTATATGTTTTCCTTTACTTCATTGGTCTCCTCTCAGGGCATATTCCAAGACAATTCAAGTCCAGGGTAAGACAATTCACTAGTATCCTTAATACAAAACTATTCACAAAGTTCCAAGTGACACTAGACTCCTTCCTGTATTCTGAGCTAGGAGAACACAGGGTAGTGTGTGTGTTTGTGTGTGAGAGAGAGATAGAGAGACAGAGACAGAGACAGACAGACAGACAGACAGAGACAGAAAGAGAAGCAGGCCATCAGATCAGACCTATTTCCTTCCCCTCGCTTCCCCAAGGCCCTGGCTAAAACCACTGTTCTAGGACCCAGTTGCCAACACAGCAGCTCTTGGTGCCCTCCCCTCCCCTTCACACCCTCTCTTGGAGTTTCAAAAGAGCAGGGAAACCATGCTACCACCTTCTCCTCCAATCCAACCAAATGGTTTGACCCCAGTCATCACCGTTGGCAATGGTCGCCTCCCTCAGGTGAGTGGCATTTTCACCGCACAGGAGACACAGGCATCCCATTCAAGTGGCGGAGTTCATCTGTGTTTAACATTAGCTGCTCAAAAATACCCCATTGAAGGACTGGGCCCTATAATGTTTGTGTAAGGAGGAGGACAAGGAAGAAAAGGCTCCATGTGCTGAATTCAAGACGGGGGAGCTTTCTTTCCCACTATAAACAGAAATGATTATAAAACCAGAGCCCAGAAAGAGCTCCTCGCCCTTTGCTTTGGCAGGAGGGCTCGGGTTCTTGCAAGGCCTACGCTTTGCATGCTGACTTCTCCTGGGTTTTACTACATTCCAGGCAGGGAGATAGAGACCAAACCAAATAAAGTGCCCCTGAAGGACGTTCTCCTCCCCCGAAAAGCTCCTCTGTTTAATTCTCTGCAGCTTTTCAAACAGTCAGATGGGGAGGTTTGACCGTCTGCGGCGAGGTTGAGAAGGCTGGTACTCTCTGTGGACACCCACTCTGGATAATCCCCGCTGGCAGCAGGACAGCAGGGCCACAGCTGGGCAAAGGGATTTTCTTGGCAGTCTCTTCTCGGCAGTCTGTCATCACAGAACTGTGTTTTCCTCTCCCCGAATAATGAGTAGAATGTAGTTTTGAAGCTGCTTGCTCATGGCAGGCAGACCATACCTACTGCCCCAGAGCACCTGGGCCTAAGGCTCCAAGCATGGTTTCTTCCAGCATTGGGGCCTTTTGTGGGTACCTACCTTGAAACCAATGTTCCTGAGTCCCGTGGACTTTCTTATTCACCACACATTCAACATCCTGAGCAGGATGGCCCCTGTAGGACCATCATTGTGAGGTGAGGAAACAGAAGGTCCATGGAAAATTCTTAAGCCATCTTCCCAAGCATGTCTGGGGAAATAGTGGCAGGTCAAGGAAATGTCCCACTCTCTCTGTGGCTCTGCTGGGTATGTGAACTTGTGACAAAACCCTCCCAGCCACACACTACACGCAGAATGTCATCACTGGTCGCCCAGCTTCTGAGAGTTTCATTTGGCAGAAATTTCTTGATCTCAACCACATAGCTCACCCTCTGATCCCTCAAGCCCTGTTCCCTCCCAGTCAACATCTGTGGACACCTTCCCCTGGGAACACAGCACTACTGAGTGGCTGTGGGCATCTCCGCTTCACCCCGGGCTGCCTTTGCTTAGCTGTCTCCAGACACACAGGGCTTACTTTCAAAGGACAACAGGCAATTGGCCATAGAAAGAACTAGACCCAAATAACCTCACAGGGTTCCTAAGGACAGGGCCTGAAGATTGGCAAGCCAGACGAGCTGCAGGTGTGAAGGAGATGAGCCTGCTCCAGTGTGGTGGGGGAGAATCAGCCATGCAGATTTCAAAGTTAGGTCGACCTCCTAAGGTTACAGTCGTTAAATCAAGAATTTCAATCTTTCGCCAAAATACCCTGTTTCCTAATACAGAGTTCTCTCTTGGCAAGACTCTGGTTTTGAATGCCTCTTGATCTTTCTTCCTCTTTCCAGCCTTTAGCGCTCAACTGAAGCCCATTTTCTATTAAAGGAGGAAGAAAGCAATAGAAACACAAAAGAACTAATGTGCTGGGACCGTTCTCTCATTCCATGATTTCTTATCAACTTTGAAGCCAATAAAATGTAAGCGCCATTCAGCCATGAACTTGGTGCATAAACCAGGCGAATTTGGAGCTTATGTTTTCAATTAATTTATATTCAACTCATTGAAATATTTTGCAGTTTTAAGAAGCAGGGGGTGTGGCGGGGGAACCTATTTGATGTTTAAGGAATTGTTTCCAGCTTTTAAAGTGAAGCTTGTAGATTTCTTCTCATTTCAAAATAAGAAGCTGTGGGATGCTTAAGGAAACAGGAACTCTAGTGCCGAGAGGTTCAGAGATGGCGTCAAACCCAGAGCCATGAATTTGGTGAGAGTTCAAAAGTTGGCAAAGTGAACCCTCTCATCCCTGCCCACAAATAATAAATATCACAAGGAACGGGGGAGAGGGAAAGCCACTGGAAAGCCATAACTTATCCTGTCTCCAGCCTTACAGTTCTCTCTCATAAACCAGGAGTTCTTTGGAGAACTTGGGCTGCGCCTGCAGGGAGCAGGGCGTGCCTAGGGTCGTAAATTACCTCGCTTGGTTTAAGCTTTCCTCCAGGTCCAACCAACGGACGGCTCTGCAAGACCCATCACCCAGCTCAGGGCTTTTTAAATCATCCTTCATCTGCTTGTGACATCTGAAAAGCTAGAGAGAGAAGGATCACCCCAAAGCTGACCTTCCTGTACCGGTAGGTACACACACACACACACACACACACACACACACACACACACACACACACCATTCACAAGGGAAAGATGCAACCACATCCCATTTATAAAGCTGGGCAAAGCTTTCTTTGGGTGACTCCAAATGTATACTACAATGTATATAAACTTCTGATTTGTCTTTTAATAGCAATGTGACCCTAAGTCTTTTCTCCAACCGAGGTAGCCTTAGTCAAGGTTGAGCTCTCCCCTTTAATTCTCATTTCCTAATCAACACTTTGTAATCATTCACTTTCCGACTGTACTCAGTTGTGTAAACACACAGACTGACCCAGCACACAAACATCTCAGCACCCAGAGTATCTAAGAGAATGACTATGGTTCCTTGAAATGCGATCAAGACTGAAGGAGTAGATACCAAGCCAAAAGAAACAACGCTTATCCACAAAAAGTTCCACAATAAATCAGAAAGCCTTTTCTTCCACATGTCACCTGACATGTTTAATTTGTCTGCTTTGACAGAATCATGGCAAGCCCAGCTGACTGTTGGCACAATTAGAATGAGCCTTTGTGATGAAGGGTAGACTATCCGGCATAGACAGGCACCATGGAAGGACTCACATAGTAAGCATTCTGGAAGTACTGTGGGCTAGCTCTGTGTGGTGGAGCATGCAACCAAGATTTAGACACCATCGATTTACAATGCGCCAGGTCAATGGAAAGATGCAGTGCTTGTCGTATTATCCAAGACTTTTAACTTCTTCCTCTCCTCCTTTGCATCTCCCTGGAATTTCAGCTTTGTTATAAACTCTAGGGAGTAATAGAGGCTTGCTCATTTTTGCTTCAGAGTAGTACTTATGGAACACTAGATTTACACCAAAGACAAGGAAGTGCTCTTCTGACTGTCTACACCTTCCAAGCCAAGGAAAATCCATGGATTTATTAGTGTCGGTTGGCTAACACATCTGGTCATACGATTTGTTTGGAAAGAGTTTTTTACAGGGAGAAGGAATATACCTGAGCCTGCTAACAAAAAAGGCTTTTAAATGTCTACACTTTGTTTAGGAAAAAAGATCATCGCTGCCAGCTGACAATGGTGTTACTTACCCAGCCTGCACCAACAGGCACACCTAATTACCAAACCTTCCGTGGCACCAAGAGACTCTCTTCACGCCCAAATCCTTGTATGAGTTAGCCCAATTCATCAAAGGACCAAACTATCCCTGTTTTATAGATGAGTAGATTGAAACATGGCGGACACTGTATGACTTCCCTACAATCACTCTGTGGCAGCCTCTAGCCTCAAGCCCAGACAGTCTGACTGACTCCAGGACGCCCTTCCCACCACTCTGCCTGAGCCAAGTTCCATGAGTTAGAGGTGCTGTCAGCAACAGATTCCTACCTGCTGAGTGCCAGGCAGATGTTCAGCCAATTGTTGGCTGTAAGGCCGCACCTCATCTTCACGGTTGTTGTCTGTTGTTTGCTCTTTTAATATGACGGAAGTATGGTATACATGTGTAAGAGAACGGAAGTGTTCAGTCCCGCGACTTTCCCACAGTGGGACGTGGATGCTCAGACTAAGACATGTCCTTTCTAACCCAGAAACCCCACTTCATGCTCTCTTCAAGTCAACCCGTCCCCAGACACTATAGTTCTTCCTTTTTAGGGGTGGAAGGGCAAAGCAAGGAATATAATGTTTGACTATAAGCAACTGCTTTGTAGTCTTGTTCTTATATACACGTTGTGCTTCCTTGGATAAGTCGCTTCACTTCCTTATGCCCCCCCCCCCCCATAAAATGGGAACATTAACAGAATCTGATCATGAGGTCCTGGTAAAGTTCTAAGGAGCTGGGGTGAGGGCACAGAGAAAATCCCAGGCTACACCTTCATCACCTTCTGAGCCCTCGGAGACTGGCAACAGAGATCAAGAAGGTCCACACAAAGGGTCACAAAGCGAAGTAGACACCAAGGAGAGGAAGAAAGTGACTTGCAGGCCGAAGTGCTGTGTCTTTAGAGAACCAAACTCATCCTGAGGCTCAGGAGAGTGTAGAACTGAACAGCCAAAGCAGTGGTTAGAGATGGAGTCACACCCCCCCCACACACACACACACCCCACACACACACACACAATCAAAGATTCCAATTGTCTAGAATTGGAAGTGTCTTTTTAAACTTCTTAGGATATCAAGGAAGAGCATACTTCTTCCCATGCCACCGACAAGTGAATTCTTCTTGACCATGAGACCTCATTAACCAGGCCACAGCAGCCACAAATTCAAAGCCACTGTTTCTTAGGTGGAAGAGACCCAGCATCCTACAGATTTCTTTACATGTGTTTACCATTTCCTTAGAACTTCTCAAGGCCCTCAGTGTAAACCAGAGGACACGGCTGGTTTAAAACACGGATCCGGAGGGATAAGAAACCTCAGGAAAATATGAACACAGGCTCTAGAACGTGCTGGGTGAGTTTCTTTTCTTTCTCTGCAGAAGACACATTTACAGCAACAGCTTTTTTACGTCTGCATATAAATGTCAAAATAATTAATGTTATTGAAGTTAAAAAAGAAAATAAAAATGCTTCAAGTAATATTAAAAATGATAAGCATGTGATACTATTTTGAATAACAAGTTGATTACAGTAAAGGACTGACAAATTTAGATTCCCAACTGGTACCAACTAGAGTGGGGCCGGACATACAGAGCTGTTATATTGTAACTGAGTTTAGAAAAACTCGATATGAATAAGAAGAGAGGCCTCCGCGTGGTCACCAGCCCCACTGATGTCCTCACACGCCCTCTCCTGCCTCTGCCATTTTTCTTTTCAAATTTATTATGAGGCAAACAGACCAGAGATAAGGATGAAACCAAGCACACTGTGAGTCTCAAGCTCTAATAGATCTTTTTTAACGCGGTCCAGATAATATGACTTACAGAGAGAGCGTTTCAACAGTGTGGCCATATGGCTGACCAGGAACAACATGCTTCCTTCCTGGGTGGCTGGCTGTGGGCTGGAACAGTACAGGATGTTCAAGATAAGAAAAACGGAAGCTCCCAGCCCTGAGTGTGTAGTTTAACCAAATGAGGAAAATAAGAAATGGATAGAAGGTGGGGCGCTGCCTGGTGTGTGGCATGGGTCAGAGCCAGTGTGGGGATTTGAAGTGGGACAGGCTTTCTCTCCAGCAGGCTTGTCCCAGAAACTCAGCTCTGCAGAGACAGCAATGGGAGATGAGTGCCTGGTTACCTTTTAGGGATATTAAACACCAAAGAGATCATGATAAGGTTATTCTTGTGCCCTTGAACTTGCTGTGGGTGATAAAGGGAGCTGAAACCAGAATGTCCTTTCCAGGGCTAGAAGCTGTGTCTATCTAGGTTCAAACACAGTAGTCCCTCTTCACCTCAGAGCTCCCTCTATCCTTCCTCATACAAGATGCTGGCGACCACCTCAGTCAAGGACAGTAGCCTTCAGTCTTCGCTGTGCATTTACGTCCAGCCTCTGGCCCAAGAAACTGCTCATCCCCACAGCCTTGTGCTGGGCCTGCAGTTCCTTGCAGCAGCATTAGCAACAATATTAGATGTGGCCAACAATAATAGATGTGGTATTTCTTCAGGTTGGGCCCATAAAAAGATACCTAAAAGGTAAAAGACATTCCAAGCTATAATTAGCTCTGTGGCCCTTGGGGAATTCCTGGTTCTCCATGTTCTTATCTGTAAATGGGTCTCCTAAGACCAGCCTTAAAATCATTGGCGTGTAAGTCAACAAATTCTTACTTCTGCTGACACCTCTTGTTTGAATCCCTTTTTTAGACTCTTGTTCAAGGCAGTCTGATGGGAGACGGTGATGTTCCTGGCTTTATCCTTAGACCGGTATAAGCTGTGAAAACTTATTATAGGCAAGGGCATGGTGTAACTCTAGCACTTACTAGGCTGAAACGGAGGTTAATGAGTTCAAGGCTAACCTTGGATATATAGTAAAATGCTGTTTCAAAAAACAAATCAAGCAAAAAAAAAACAGAAGGAATGTGGAAAGAAGAAATGAAGGGAAGGAGGGAAGGAGGAGGGAAGAAAGAGAGGAAGGAATGGAAGGAAGGAAAGAAGGAAAAGAGATGAGAAAACAAAACCTATCCATATAATGTTAGGAGTTCCACCTACATGTTCTTATATGTGCATTTAAAACTGGCTTTGTACCATGTAAAAATGAAGAGAAATGTTTCTGTTAATAATTTTAAATTTAATTTTTCTTTACTTAAGGAATCAGCCATTTAAAAAACACTAACAAGTTACTGAGACATGCGTAAAATGTAAATGTACTCTTTTGTGCTTTTGGAAGAAGACATCCTATCTTTCATATCGCCCGATAGGTAGCTCTGCCCCTGGCCATCCCACCAATCTCCCTTTAGGAGTGAGTCCACCCAGTACCCCTCTCTACTGGAAAGAGGGATGAAAAATTTCCATTCTGCCCTAAGATCTGCTCTCTTGAGCTATAGCTAATCACAGTCAACATCAGGGTGCAGTTTTCATTTACTCAATGAGTATTTATAAAGTTAACTGATTTCAAGTTTCAATAACAGAAAGTCAAGCATTTTCTCAGGCAGCACCCATTTTGTGCCGTGTCTAACCCAGGATAAAGAACACAGGCATGGAGACATGAAGACTGAGCTTTGAAGCAACTGGGCTCCAAATTCTTCTCCATACCCAGAAGCTAATGACTTCCAGAGGCCGCCGCCACAAAGAAGGCACTGAAACATGGAACACTGGTCACTGTGTCAAGGGTCACGTCAGAAAGAGAAGGTCACCACTTTCAAGTATTTCAGAGGTGAAAAGGCCACTCTCCAAATAGCGTGTCCTCTACATTGGCTGTCCACAGTCCATGCTTGTTGCATTGGAGGTGGCAGTTGTCATCCAGGCAGACGCAATCTGCATGAAATTCTTCAGTCTCCTCCAGCCAGGTGTCAATGCTCTGTCTTGGTTGACTCCTCTGTGACCTGGTGTGGATGAGTGTTTTGTCTCTGGGATAAGTGACATCAGTGGTTCACAGTGCTGTGTAGGGACCACTGGGGCCTCTGAGACGCTTCCAGAATTCATGTTTTTAAAAATGCCTTCATAACAATGCTCAAATGCTATTCTCTCCTCATTTATGTGTGGTTTTCTGGAGACAAGTCAGGACAATTTCATCATCTTTATGACCAATAGAATTGGTATTCTTGTATCTAGAACATTTTATGTGTAATATGATTAACGTTTATAAGCATAGCAAAGATAAGCTAGGGGTCATCACTAATCATTAAGAATTTGAAGAGGTCCCAAGACCAGCAAGTTTGCGAACCAATGGGATAAGTGAAGAATTTGTCCCCTACACCTTGTCCTTTTCCAGATAATTCTTTTGTTCCCTCAAAATTACTACTGAGATCCCTAATGAACATGGCATGTCAATAGCCACTATGCAGATCCTAGTAACATAGGTCTGGGAATTTTGGCAAAGAGAAAACTAAAGGAATTCTCTGTCTGTCACTTTGAAAAGTGACTATTCATAGGTCCTGAGCCACAGGACCTATTCTATTTTGTGTAGCCAGCATAATTTTAAGCATTTTTTTGTAAAGAAAGACTTAGCATATATTAATTTTAAAAGCATTTCTTTCCTACAGATAGAAATGACAAAGAGAGCAGACAGGTGAGTTAATTGCATCAGATGAAGCATATCCTTGGAAAAGGAAATGTCTACTGATTCCTAAAGAATGTTTTACACGCACACACACGTGCGCGCACACACACATGTGCACACACATGCACACAAAACCCTTCAAGAACACATATGGTATTTAATACATACCTGTTACAGGATGGCACATGGTTTTACCTTTTCATGAACTGTGAGTCATTCTCTTACCCAGGAGGTTCTGGGTTTCATAAATATTGAACACACTCCCTGAATCTTAACAGGTGGTTTCTACAAATATGAATACTATTTCTCTGCTTCACCCATGTTTCCCACAGTCGTGTGCACTGTAATTGCTGATTACTATGGAAGAAAGGGAGATTCTGTATAGATAAACCCTCCTGAAAACCCAAAACTTAGCTATTTCAAATCCTAAGACAGATACATACATACATACATACATACATACATACATACATGCATGCATACATACATACATACATACATACATACATTCATCTAAAAACAGTCCTGAACCTTGAGCCAGGAATTGTATTGAGCCTCAAGACTCTTGTAACAATTAAGTGAAATTTATCTTCCAGGTAGTTAATGTCTAGAATACATGAAATGGAATGTATCCTAAATTGTATCCAGTGTTCTTAAAAGTGAAATCATTTTTTTTTTCAAAAAAAGACAAAATTAGATAATCTGCATCTTTTGTTTTTGTGATAGAAACAATATAATTTTTATTAGCAGATGTATAAACAAATAAAAATGCCCATCAACAGGGGCTGTCCTCATTATTTCTGATAGACTGGACAATTAAGAGAAAGTAGAGATCTGATGGAACTGGCTCTGCCAGATCTTTTCTTTACCATGACGGTGACCAGACAGATACCCCTCCTGAAATAGAAGATGGAGCAGCACCTACCTGGCTGCCAAAATTCACCAAAAAATTAGAGGAGAGTGTTAGCAGACTGGGACATGCTTGGAAAACTGAGAGGCACCCAGCTGGAATGTTTTATTTTCAAATGAGTCAAGGCCCAGTAGAATGAGTGATTGCCTGAGTTAGGACTCCCAGCATGGTCAAGGGGTTAGCAGCTCTAGAAAGTATGATTCTGAGTCAGCGTTACAGTGAGTGGGGACTTGTGAGAATTTGAGCTGTTTTCAACAAACTTCCAAAGTAAATCACCCGGTGGTTGAAGAACCATGGAACTTGGAAGGTTGGGACTTGGCCGTGTTTCAACTCCTTCACACACATTGTCTGGTCTTTTAGAGCAAGGACTGCATATTCACCACGGAGGATGATGCCCTCGGGCTTTCCAGATGTGTGGTGCCGATTGACCCATTACAGATGTTGTGGATTGCTGGCCTTGCTAATTCTGGGACCCCTTTCTGAAGGCTTGCTTTTTATCTCTTCCTTTGATGTCAAGCTGTTTGTCTTCATTTCCTACTGCCTTTGGTGTGATTACCACTAATCTCTCTTTCCTCTTCCCTTATCCCCCTCAATTTTCTGCTTTTAATTCACTGGGGCCCAAGTGACTAAATAAGTGGGCTCATTAGGAGTGTGCGCTAATTAAGAGTCAATTAGGCATGGTTAGAGTGCATCGCTTTGTGACTGCTGTTTCCGCTGCTTCCAGCCTCTTTTGCTTCCTTCCTGCTCCTCAAGCTGAATTCCAGAAGGTTGAGGTTGAGGGACATCTGACCTCTGGTTAAGTGGGGCACAAGAATATTTACTTTCTTGTCACATTTCACCGCTGTCAAAGCTCAGAGAATCTACTTCGGCCCCCAGAGGAGCCGGTGTGCTTAATGACTCAGGACACCTGGGTGTGATCCATCCCTCTGCGTTCTGCAAGTTCCAAGTGATTTACTGGAAGTCAGAAAGGATGGCATCCAGGAAGCAAGAGAAAGGACCCCCCCCCCGCCCCCCAATGGACCAGGGAGTGGGATTTGACTCCCCTGAAGGGTGCACTAACTTTCAGTTCTAGAAGCTGTGCCCGCCCCCCAGCTTCTGGAGAGTCTTAGCTTTGATCCCCATCACAGTACACCTAGTTGTGGCAGTGGCTAGGCTGTGAGTGTGGGAGAGGCATTCCTAACACAGAAGACATACAGTGTCTAACATGGAGGTTCATCCCATACAAAAACACTGTTTTTAGATCTATACTAGCCTTGGATAATGATAGCTCAGAGCCCAAACATTTCAGCAACTGCTAAAGAGCATCAGGATAAACCAGAAGAAGGTGGTAAAAAATCTTCATCTTTATCCTGCATGAAGACCCAGGACTTATTTGTCCTCACAGCACCCCACGAGCCTTCTGCTCGCCTCATCTTATGCGAACATAGTCTTCTGAATATGGTTCTCCTGTCCTTCCAAACTTACACAATAACGAAAATAAATGCAAACAAAAATCCAAAGATAACGTGGCTTTGCCCCAGCTTGCCATACTACTTGTGAGCTTGTCCCAGAAAAAAAAAAGGGGGGCAATGTTTTCAGCTAATACCCATGAGGACATGCATGGCTGAGGATGAAACCTGATGATGATGAGGAGGAGGAGGAGGAGGAGGAGGAGGAGGAAGAGGAGGAGGAGGAAAATGTTTAAGAAGAAACAAAAAGCGAAAGGCGCTTGTCCACAGTGCGCAGTCACACCACCAATTCATTTCCAATGCTTAATTGCAATCTGCTGCAACTGGTCCCCTTACTGTGCCCAGCTGCTGCTCTTTTGTCGATGGTTTACGTTTCTTTGGAAATCTAAGAGGCATCAAGCCTCATCCTGAAAGTCATCAGAAGCAGAACCAGATCCCAGATGCCTCCTTTCTGGTCTTGTTTACAATCCTGCCTGGTTGTTTACGCCTTGCGTTCAACTCATTCATTTTGTCCCAACCCTTCTTTGCTTTGAGCATGAGCTCAGAGCACTGGACTGCCTTTATCCCTGAGCCGGCTGCTGTGCTGGGTAACAGGGCCATTGTGCTTTAATCAGCATCATAATTTCCCAATAATCTCTAGGTATAGTATTGTATTAACCTTTAGAGTGCCAGACACCCAGAATAACCCAGAGGTCTAGGGGTCTTAGTAGGAGGCAGGAAAAAAAAAGTTGCTTATGGGAAATCATCTCAAGTTTGGAAGATATTTCATCTGAATGTACCAGTGTCACGTGGTTCAGAACTTACAGGGAGAATGTTTCCTCAGCCAAGATGACAGGCTGCTAAAACCAGACCATGTTCTTGGTGGGCTGGTACTCTGACTGTTGATAGAATGTCTCATCCTAACCACAGCATAGCAGGAAGCTGAAGAGTGACCTCCAGAGCAGGAGACCTGGGTTCTGATCTTAGTGGACCGCATTTCCTTCTCCTCTGGAGGCTTCAGCGCTTGAGAATGCTCATGCAAATCACATCCGCTAATGCTTGGAAAGTACCCAGCAAGAAGACCCAATGTGTACTCTACTCAAGAAATGAGGGCAATTGTTGCTGTTGTTTTCTTGGCAAAAGGGAGCTAGTTGTTGGGCCATTCCTGTTCCTACAGTACTGTAGAAAGCAACACTAGCAGATATCAAGGCACGCTCTTATGGTAACTGCTGTCAGTCAGGTGACCATATAATGTGCACTCCAAACCTGGGCTCCTTGAGAATGACATCTGTGATAGTAATAATTATTACAGGACATTTGATAACCTTAGGTATTTTCCAGTTCAATACACCCGTTTTTACAGAGGAGTCCAGAGCAGTGACGTGACTTAACCAAGGTCACACAAGCTAATAATTAAGAACAAATATGCGGAATTCTGGTGTCCTTAGCAGGGATGGGGACCATCTCTCTTCCATCTCTTCTCCTGAAGAGATCCATGTTGTCATCTCTCATCTTTGACTGTAATTTGAACCAGAACCGAGGAGTCTACATAAATCAGTCTTCTACAGGAAGGCTTGTCGTTTTTTCTAAATTCAACCCCTCAAACTGCTCCTCTGAGCTGTTTTTGGTTTTCAGTTTTTGTTTTGTGAAACAGAGCCTCAATCCGTAGCCCAGGCTAGCCTTAAACTCATCGAAGTTGTCCTGTTTCTGCCTCCCTGGTGAGCCACCATGCCTGACCTACCTGTTTTCTTTTATTATTCAGTTGTGGTTTGAGAAAGAGAAAAAGCAACTGTCCCTACCTTCTAGAAAGGAAGTTCTTTGGTTTTTGCATTTGCTTATGTATTGTGTGTGCATGTGCACATACACAGGTATACATGCTGCATACATGTGGCTTTCATGTGGAGGGCAGACAATAGCTCGCAGGTGTTGGTTCTGTCCTTCTACTGTGTGGGTCCTGGGGATCTAAATCAAGTTGTCAGGCCCAATGGCAATCACTAACCCACTGAGCCACCTCACCAGCCCAAGGAGATTATTTCAATCCACGCTCAATTATCCCTTGGTTCATTTTCCTCTGCATCAATGGTCTCCCTTCAGTTCTTTACTAGGGCATCCTTCCAACAATTTCCCCAAATATCCCACCAGGATGCATTTAGATCTGCATCTCCTGGACATTGCACATGTGACTATTCATCCTTAATCCCTGTTGAATGCAGGATATATGAGCCATGAGGAGCTCTCACTTCCGGTATTGTGTTATTTAGGCATGCAAACACTGTGCAGAATTTAACTTTAGAGACAAGGGTGCCAGAAGGTCAGAAGCCATAGGGTTTGGAGCTTCCTAGGGACACTATTAGCTTCTCTCCTTAACAAAGAGCACATCTTATATCCACAATCCCACGCTAGTGGAAATGGATGAAGACTGCTTATTTAGACTCGTGCCTTTGTACATCAGCGTCACGGTTTCACCCTCCTAAGTCTTTTTGTCTTGAGAAAGATAACACAGTTTGGTTGTTCTGGTTGCATCTCTCTGGGTTTCATGGTCTGTTCTGCCATAAAGATGACAAGCAGAGCATTTCAGAAGCATCAGAGCTTTGGATCCTTGAGCCATTTTGTGTGGAAGCAGAGGATGCATCAAAGCCACACTGCAGGATGGGTCTCACGCTTTCCCATCATGCAGTTCAGGGGCAAGCAAGGCAGTGGCTGGGACAACAGCGAAGCTCCCAGAACCTAGTGACAGTAGCTGCTGGAAGTTTCTCTGGATACGCTAAGGAGCTAGCCCAGCACCTTCTCCGTTCTCCATGGCATATGTGTGTTATGCACATGGGTTTAGCTCTAGGGTTAAAATATGTGTGGATCTTTCCATAGCTATTTGAAAGACCATTTTCAAAGAAGCAACTGACATTTAGATGGCAAGCTGCATTTACTTAGAAGCCAGGGAGAAACAAATGAGGTCAAACCTGTGTGTTCTGAGAAGATCCCAGCTTAAGGATGCCAGTTAAAGAGACGATTTTTATTGTGTGCTTGAAAGTACAGACTGACATCGGATCTGAATTCAAGCCCTGTCCTACAACCCTGCAGCCTTAGGCAAATTACCTGACCTTTCTACTCCTCACCTATAAATTAAGAATAGAGTATCCTCATAGGATTGCTATGAAATTAAATGCAATGATGCATAATGATCCAAAGCACAAAAGAAATGTAAGCAATGGTTTCATCTTCCACACTAGACCACCAAAGAAATGCACTCGGTCTGTCTGTCCACTTACATATACATGTGCAAATGGTTGCTATTGTTTTAGTAGAACACAAATACTAGGCAATAGAGAAATTCCGACTACAGTTTAAGCAGCAAAGACAAGAGAGACAAGCGAAACTAGGCAGCAGGCACAAGAAAACACAGAGTCAAAGACAGTGCAGACATATGACTCTGTATGGTCAAACAAGACCAAAGGGGCAGTAAGAAAGAAGAGCCAGCTCAAAAATGCCAGGACTTTCAGGGTCACATGGACATGGCCCTCCAGGCCAGGCTCGCCTGTAGCTGGACACAGGCCCTCTGTCTCTACAGCAAGATCTTACAGCACTTCTCCTACAAGGTAATCAAGGATACCTCCAAGACCCTTAGAGCCAAGGAGAGGGGAAGCCTCTTAGGACTGCCAGGTGTCCCTCCATAATGACATCAGCGAACAGGAAGTACTGACCTGTATGCATCACTCGTGCACGTGACTCACCCTTCCCTCTCAGTCACAGAGTCTAAAGCTCTATGTATTCAGAAAATCCTCAGGGCCCCTATGCATCTGGTTTTTACCCTTCCCTCCCCCCCCCCCCTTCCTATTGCTCTGCACTCCATCTGACAGCTAGAGGAGGCAGGGGGCTCAGGTTTCATGGCTGGGCATGAGGCCCTCCAGGTATATTACAACTGGTCCATTTCATGTGAAATCTTCCAGCTTGACCAAGAGTCAGTGACCTCAAGAGCAGCGTTTAACCTCCATTACTTGGTTTATATTGGTAATATTTACATGGGAACTTGATTAAAGCTGACCTTTGGAGAAGACAGAGTGCAGTGTGTATTTGAAACCCCGCCGCCTTCGCCAGCCCATGTCAGGCGTCATCTGTTTCTCTGCTACCCTAATTGGCCAACTGGCCTCCACTTCGCCTGCACCCTCCCCTCCCCAAATGTCTGCACCGCTTCCATGTGGGTCTGGGCCTTGTCCCCCAGAGGCAGCCATGAAAATCCACAGGGTTAGATAGCCAGCTGGGTTGCAGTTAAAGACGGTTTGTCTTAAACAGATCCTTTCACCCTGTGCTGCAGAAAAAGCACCAAAAAGCCTGTCTTTCTGCTCTAAGGAATCTTTCCCAGAGTGCAAGTGAGTCCCTCAGACACGTCTATGCCAGCCCACTTCACAAGGACAACTGAGGCCCACGGGGAAAGGAATGCAATAGTCATTGATTTGGGATGAAATTCATCATCCAATATGGAAATCTTATCTGTATTGGTTTTTAGCTCAATATAATATGTCTGTAAAATTGAAGGAGAGGCGATTGATGACATGTTTGTTCGCTGACATGTCCAGAAGCTGTGCCTGCTCTCAGATGACTCAGCAACTGTTAATTACCTTCTTCAAATGCTAGACAACCTGGAACTGATACACCTTCAGAGACGTTTAAACGTTACAGGTGTGTGTCTGTATGTGTGTGTGTCTGTGTGTGTATGAGTGTGTGAGAGAGCATGTGAGAGTGTATGAGTATGTATATGTGTGAGAGTGAGTGTGTGAAGATGTGTGAGTGTGAGGGTGTGTGTGAGTATGTGACTCTGTGTGTGTGTGTGTGTGTGTGTGTGTGTGTGTGTGTGTGTGTGTGTGTGTATGTGTGTGTTGGAGGTGGAAGTATGGAGAGGAGCCACATGTGTATACTCAAATGTTACACAACAGTGGAAGACCCAGGTAGTGAGAAGTCCACCTATGCATTGGAGGCTGGGACTATTTCAAGCTTTCTTTAAAGTCTTTTCCAAGTCACAGTCTCCAAGCCTCCCAGGACCTCCCAGAAAAGTAGACGCTTTGTCCCAGGAGCTAAATTAGGTGAGTTTCAACTTCGCAGTCTGCTCTCCGACTCCAGAAAAACAGAGAACGTTAAGAAGCCACAAGAATGAGCACGACACCACTGCAAATGCATGATGGGTTCAGACAGAATGGAGCCACTTGGGGGGCGTCTGGGAACCCTAGGGTTTATAGCTTCCACTACAACTGTGTATTGTGAAGTATAGAGGGAACAAGATTGCTCCATCGAGTGTGTTATATGGAGATCAGAAGCATGCTTTCAGTTATGGAGGACTTCCCCATGTCTCAGGCATACAGTGTCACGACACCTTTTTCACAACCTTGTGAGACTGGAACTCTTATTCCCACCTTCCAGATGAATTTGGAGACTGGCAGTTCCCTCCAGTCTTACACAGAGAAGAAGCAGAATCCAAACTGAGCCTGGTCCATTCCTAAGCATCCTGGATGCCATTTGCAGTGCCTGACTGTGCTGTGTCTTTGGAAGCTGAGAGTCCAAGGCCAGACTGTGCAAGCTGGGACCAAGAGGGCACCCGTGTCGGGGTGGGCTTTGGGAAGCGGACTCCATTCCTGCACACAGCAGAGGAAAGCATCAAACGATGACATCAAAATATGTGTCGTACAGCATGACACGTTTAATTTTTTTTTCTTTCAAAGTCATGCTTCTTTTGCTTTTCCTAGCCAAAGGCTCTCCTCCCTTATCTAAACAATCAAAGACTTGGTTCTCTCAAACCCCAGCCTTCTCTGTCGGTGAGCGTTAGCATTGGCTTGGTTAAACAAAGTGCTTGTTTATAATAGATATAACAGATGACAGAGTCATTTTGAAATTACACAGTTGGTGTAATAAAACCAGTTAAAACCTTATTTTAAAAATGTCAGAGTTGGTCAAATACACTCATAGCATGCAGCTTAGTTTTCTTTCTCCTTGAAGAGGAATATGAGCACATTCTTGATTCCCACAGCTAGCAGAGGGTTAGTGGGAAAAGATCAACTTTCCCCTGCCTTTTCTCCTAGCTGATCTACACATTCATGAGATGCATCAAGGCTGGCTTATCCCTTCCCAGGTCTCCTCTTACCTTCTTGCCCTTTGCAAGAGCGCTCAATTGCAGATTTCTCATAATTCTGGGCAATATAGGAGATAAATATGATATCATATAGAGCACGTTTTAGAAATTACACACGTTCTAAACAAAATGCTCACAGCTGGCTAGCATAATTATTGTTTTCTCCTCTTGATAGTCCCACATTTAATAATAACATTAAAAAAAATGTGTCCCCAATGGTGTTAGATGACTCTTGTGGTGATCACAGAAGCAAAGAGAGCTGCATTGTCCCTCTGGGTTCAAACCTCTCTCACTGCTGCATCTTTCCTGGGATATACTCTTAGAGACTGACTTGGTTCTTCCCACGAGTGATGCTTTACCTGAGGGTCTGAAGTCCAGATTTGCCAGCCTGGCTGTACCAGGTAAGACAGGCCATCTCAGACTGGACCTGCACTTTGCCTACAGCCCAGAGATGCCACCTCTAATCTACAGCCCTGCCATGAATTTGTTTTTTGTCATAAATGAAGCATGGGGCTGTGCTTTAATTTTCCTCACTGCCCTCTGTCAAGTAATAACCATAAATATTGTCCTGAATCATTAAGTCACAACCTGAAACCTGATCCTGCCCAGCTCCCAATCAGACGGCCATCTGGAAGATGAAAGGAGTCTATTTGGGTTTTGGAATGATCCAGGCTCTAATTTGTAACAACAGTCTTAACAGGCTGTTTCAGAGACATTAACCAGCAACTTGTCTCAGATTCTCGAGGAAGGCGCATTGTCCACAGTTGGCGACATTTACTTCAGGCAGAACTGTGAACTGGAAACTGTTGAAAAACTACCAGACTCTGTGGCTTTCAATCAAATGCCACCTTCTTCCATGGACACTAGATTTGTACCCAAGGGCAAGGATCTACGCGTGCCAGTGCACGTACAGTATATCTCGGAATATTTCCCATGTCATAAGGAAAGCAACCACTTCAAGGGGGGGAAAACAAATTGCATTGTCTGCAGGCGAACAACAATGCACTGAGCTAGATATATGGTTTTTCCTACCACCCCGAGGTTACTTTCCCAAAGAAGATAAATCCTATTCTTTTTGGCTGTAGAATAAATTTGTAAACACAAGAGGTGAGTCATTATCTAAAGTCTGGCTATGTCACTGGAACACAAGTGCATGTCTGATTAAGCGGACCACTAGCTGATGAATTACATGAAAAAGCTGAACACCCGGATTGACGGACGAGCAAAGCCATGTCGCCAGGATATGCCTTTCCGTGTCTCCTTGACCTTGGGTTGGAAAGTCTGTTGGAGAAATCCACAGTGTATGATCACACTTCTCCACCAGGTTCTATATACTGTCCTGAATATCCTAATGTATTCTGTGCTGCGCCGGATTTACCTTTGGAGCGTGTAAATACTTAGCAATAACATGAAGGTGTTTATGGACAAAGAAGTAAGGCAGTAAGGCAGCCAGTTGTGAAGGCCACTTGGGTGGACACAGTATTAATTTACATGCTTCAGGGATAAAAAAAATTTCATACTAGTATTCAGAAGCTCTCTTTTTTTTTGCCTCAGTTTATGGTCTAGCACCTCTCACAGTAGTTAAGATGTATCACTGGTATGAATAAACAGCATGAAAATATAGATTAAAAGAATTTGAAATGCATTTCCTGATTTGGTTTAACCCAGTTTGAACGAATCTGATTTTCTAAAAGGTCCATAATGTGATAAAATCACAGAAATCTAAGCTTGGGCTGACTGTTCAATCATATTAGGGAATCCTTTGCAGATGTGATGATAGTGTGATAATTTTAAGCCCTTCTCTTTCAGAGATAAGTGCTTAAATATTTATGAGTGAAATGTCACGGTGTCTGAGATTTGGTTTCAAACCTTAGACAATGGTAAATATAGAAGAAACAGCAGATAACATCATGAGAGAAGACAGATGAAAGATTACCAGAATATTCATAATTATTGGAAAAGCATGGTAGATATGATTTATTACCCATTATTTTAATTTTATCATTGCTTGAAATTTTATTTAAAATGATAGTTTTAAAATGTATTCAGAATGGAGGACAAGGTTCTCAGCCAGAGGAGGTGCCTGCTGTTCCTTCCTCCTCCAGCTTCATTTAGCACATCTGGAGGCAGTCCGGTTGTCACAGTCGAATGGCTGAACGGCACTAGCATGGACAGCACAGAGGCCGGGGACCCTGCCATCCCCACAGGACCGGCCCACAGCAGGCGTTCTCCAGACCCCACATCAGCAGCGCTCAAAATGAGATGCCTGGCTCAGCTGGGGATAGGGCAGACCCATACAGGCTAGGGCTAAGGCAACCTGGACCACGCGCAAAGGCACAGCCAGCCCTGTGGGAAAGAGGATGGGCGGCCGCTGTCTCTCCTCGGCGTGGGAGAACCTGGACGGCTCCAGCTGAGGGCCATGTCATGAGTCCCAGAAGGGATCGACCTCTTGCTCTCAGAGACTTGCGGTACTTTAGTGCTTGGCCCAAGGGGGTTACCAGGAGGGCAGGAAAGGCTGCCAACTCCTTGTCAGGCTTCCCTAGTGAGCGCCAGTGAAGGGGCAGTTTGGGTGGTCCAGAATTGGTACTTTCCCAAAACAAGCGGAGACGCCTGCATGCCCCGCTGACTCCCACTGCGGCCCTAATGTCTGGCACCGGAGGCCACATTGGCTCAGAGAGCTCATTAGTGAACCGAGCAAGGAAGGGCAGAGGAGTGCAAGCCCAGAGGAGTGGGACACGAAGAGTGGGAAACCACTCGATCTGATGGTCCGAGGGCCTCAGCTAGCAAAGTCCTGGCAGTGGGAAGGGCCTGGAGCAAGAGGCTGGGTTCGGATCTTTCACTGCCATGGCTGGGTACGTGGAGCAAGTCATCAACTCCTTGGAGACTGATTTCAACGCTTCTAAGCAAAGGCTTGGTTCAACCAGACTTGGGTTCAAATCTGTCTCTGACACTAACTAGCAATTTGACCTTGAGAAAATTATTCATTGATCCATTTTGTCTTAATCAATAAAATGAATTTTAAAGGAGGAGGAGGAAGGGGGCACCAGCAGGAGGAGGCCCAGAAGAGCATTCTTTGTTGAAAGGGTTAAACAAGCAACTTTTCATGGATTCCTGGGTCCAGAGACCCACAGTGCAAGGATTCAATGGATGGTGGATTTTACGGTCACCTCCATCGTCATACAGATAAGCCAGAAGCCACAGGCTACACTCTATCCCAGCACAAAGTTAGGTGTCACCACCACCTAATAAGGACATCTGTGTTCAACAATACCTCTTAGAAACAATGGTCAGTATTCTAATCGAGCACCCAGTTCCCCCTTCTTTTACCTGAGCTCAAGGGTGTGCCTATTCGATCACCCACAAAGTTGGGATATCCATTAAGGAAATCCAACTGTTTCGTGGGAACAGTTATTGAAGTGGATAGTTCTCCTTTTGGAAAGTGATTTTGTGAATGGCTTACAGTGGAGAAGAACCATTCTGCTCATGTAAGGGGTTGGACCAACAGGCCCCTGGAGACAGTGCCATAGCTTTGCTGTTGGTAGATTCTTTCTTTCTCTTCTAGCCTCCCCTCTATCCCGCTGCCAGCCACTGTCTTAAACAGAGCCCTCTTGGATACATATTTGCAGGGTCAGGGATTTCTTAAACACTTCAACAAATCGCTCAGGCATCCTGGATAGCCAGTCTGGGTTATATGTGTAACCCTCTTCTGACCCTAGCCCTGGAAAGCCCCAGGGGACACAGGGAGCAGCTCATAGTGACTTCCTGTTTTCCTAGACCTCTTCAGACCTTTCCAATCTGGAAAACAGAGTGAGACACTCTGGAGACAAGGAGTCCAGTGGGTCGTTGACTCTTCCTGTTTCCAGAAAGGACAGACAGCTCCGTCACGGTGACAGATGACACCATCTCAGTTTTATCCTAAGGCAATTGCATGCCCGCAGAATCGGGAGGGTACAGAAATCGGGGAAACACTGCCTCGATGGGCTAAAAATGTCTACTAGAAGTTTAGCTTAGTTTGGGGTCAAAGGTCAGGTTGATGTTAAAGTGCCCCCTCCTGGGTCACCTCAGCTAGGAAGGGGCCCTCTGGGCCTGCTTCGAGTTAACCATTGCCGTCTCCTGTCATCACTCTGTGCTGCCCTCTGGAGAGTATGTCTCCTGCATGCTGTGCTTCCCCTGATGGTAAGTAAGCTCCCTAGTCACTGGCCTGTGATGGTTTACCGCCTGTCCTGTCTTTCCGTCAGTCTGTCTGCCAAAGCCAGGACCTAGACAGCCGTCTCCTCACTCCCTGGCCCTGTGGCCATAAGGGGTCTAACTATCCCACACATTCTGAGCATGGAGCTCAGGGGATCTTCTTGGGCTTTTCTTTACCCTCCCCACACAGGCAGTGACAGAGAAAGGCCTGCCTCCCAGGTCCCCCGAGCTGCACGGTGGAGCTGGAAACAAGAGTACCCTTGTCTTGATCTGGGCTGCCGACTCGAGGGATATAATTCATTCGAGCTGTGGCCTCCTCAGCCTGCAGGAGCTCAACGAATGTGATCAACTCTCTGAGGCCTTGGGAGGGCCGGAGGCTTGGGTATCACAGAGCGGACAGGAACTCAAATGACCTCTCTTGAGCACTGATGTGCCTGTGTACATCCTACCTGATGACTGTGCTCCAAAGACCCATCTGTTACCTCCTTTCTGGCCTGCTCATGGCTGTAAGGTAGCCTGCTGCATGGGTGGGAAGCAACCAGAACCCTCCACATTGTATCATCCATAGTAAAATATCTGAAAATGTCCCTTCTTTTGGTTGTGTGTGCTTATGTCATTGCCATTATTATAGCTAAGACAAAGCAAAGCAGAACGAGATCTGCACAGATATTCACTCTCCGGTGAACATCAGAAACATCCAGAGCTATTCTGGGTATCATAATTCAGTGTTGGTGTCTGGGATAAGTAGATACAGTGATGCTGCTAAGCATCCTACAGTGCATAGGAAAGCTTGCCCCAGCCCCACCTAAGAATTGTGTGCCCATAATTTCAGCAATATACTTTATAACTAAACATGTAGTTAGTATAACTACACGGCACCACCCCCAGCATCTATGGCTAGTCAAAAACAGAACTAGCTTCACACTACCCATGTACACACATGGAGGGGACTAGGATTTTTAAATAAATCTTTTTTTTTTTTAATCCCAACAGCAAACTGGTGCCATGAACATACGGGGCATGAAATACAAAGTTCTTCATGGCCTGGCTATCCCTGCTTCTCCAAACACAACTTTAATTCCCATGCTGTAGCTTCTTGTACTTGCCAAAAAAAAAAAAAAAGTCACCTTCAGTCAAGTCTCCACATCTTTCTGAGTGCTGTTCCCATGTCACATGCTCTTTCAGCCTCTTCTGGAGGCTGACACCCCAGTAGAGACCTGAAACTACTGGAGGCTGCCCTGGGACTTTCTCCCCAAGCTGCTGTCCACACCCTCTTCACACTGCACTGTCAACCGGTGCTCTCTCAGCTGAGTCTGCCACCAAACCAAAGTCAGCTCCTCAAGGTCAGGCACTGGGACTTAACTCTGTTTACCAGCATAGAGAGCACAGCCTCTCACACGGTAGGTGATTAATAAATGTTAGCGGATTGAATAACCATCAGGGCTTTGATCAGCCCGTAGCTGTTGGGTTAGCTGAGTGAATGAAGCGATGGGGCTATCATTTGGAATACTGAGTACCTGCTGGGTCACCTAGTGCCTCCTATGTACCCATCGCTGCTCTGGCTTCTCAGAATCCAGAGCTACAGGACATGTAGCCTCTTCCTTGTTGAAGGGCCTTCACTTGGCCGAAGCCACATGTCCACTGATTGACTTCCTTTCTCCTTACCCTAATGCTATCCCCATCAGCCCTCTTCCTCAAATCCAACTCTACACTCTGTTCCCAAAGCATTGCCTTCCTGACCCCCTCGTCTTCTCCAGTGGAGGAGCCTAGGGAGGGAGCGGCTATTAAGATAGACTTCATCCTTCATCTTGGTCTCTCTCACCGCTGTACCACAGCCAACAGCGTTTCTTTAACTCCTTGCTCTTCCTGTTTCCACTTCTGCCTTTTACAATTCATTCTCTCCATAGCAGCCTGAAAGAATTTTCTTGGCAGTGAAGGCAAGAACATGTGACTTCCGGTCTTTAAACTAGTTGCTCTCTAATACTGTAGCTGGTGTGGAACTCACCATGTAGCCAGGCTGGTCTCAAACTCATGGTAGTCCTCCTGCCTTCTCCTCCCATAGTACACCGCTATCCCAACAAATCTATTCCTTTTTAGGAAGCAAGCATTTTCTCTGACATATTACAGTTCCCGTGAGCAACAGTATCCCCCGGGCTTCAGGAAAAGGCAACCCGGCTCAGATCTGACGCTGATTCTAGGTGAGCATGGTGAGCTTTTACCAAGTGTGGGCACTTTGAAGGTGCCAGAAATAAACGATGCTTCTGAGTGTTTGTGATATTTCTGAAACACTGCTACTATCTAGCAAAGTGGGGCCAATTATGTGAGGAGAGTAAGATTGAATTTTCTCCCTGGCATCTGTTTCTGAGGAAGCATTATGTCTTCACAGCCCCTTCCTGAGTCTCTCTGGCACAGCCAGATGCTAAGGACTCAAAACAGACCTCTTGGATTCCGGTCCCTGCTGTACTCTTTCCAGCTGAGTGACCTTGTGGAAGTCACAGGCTCACCGAGGACACAAGTGTGGAGTGGGGATGCCCATTCCTACAACTGTGGTCATCTATTTAATTAGCAATGTGGTAATGGATACAAAAGAGACTCAGGAACACAGTGGGATGCCAGGGCTTTTACCATGGCATTGTCCAAAACTAAGTGGGTCCAAGTGACCTCGGCCATGTGACCATCAACAGAGATCCCCAATGACAGAGCTGTTTCTAGATGTAATCCGCAGTCCACAGACCATGTGGGCAAGCAATTCCCATTCCCCCAAAGAGATTGCAATTTCTTATTGTCTTGGCTAATTAAAGAACTCATAAAAGCCCCTTGCTTTCAGCGTTCCACTTTACATGGCATTCTCTGAATAGAAACAAGCCCTACCCTTTCCAGCCAGGACAAGCTTTATGTGGGGCAGTCTTGTGTACTTCATTGTGTTTCCCAATCTGGAGCATGGTCTACAGCCTTGAGAATCAGGTCTTCTATTGGTTTCTCACTGCAAGTGGTTGGCTCCCTGGGAAGAGGTCTCACAGAGAGAGCTCAGAAAAAAAACTCCTGAGTCCGGTAACATATTTTAAACAGAGTGGGAAATTCCCTGTAAGCTGCGTAGGCAACAGCAAAGGCTCATGAGAATGTAATTTTATATGGGCAGATCGGAGAGTCCCCACCCCAGATAGGCCAGAGAACAGAACTCATGAGGACACCGGATAGGAATTCAACCCTCAGGCCCACACCACTTTCCAGTAGTAACATCCCGGCTTTCATTTCTCTCCCAGATAGCAGTAAAACATAGCCTGAACCACAACTATCCTCAGGCCTGGGCTGGACAAAACAAACTCTCTCATGGCCCCATGATAGAGCTTAACTCTGTCAGCATGGAAATATCTGGAATAGCGCAATTCAGGAATAAGTCATGTTATTTTTCAATGACCTCTGTTATTGAGTCAATAAAAGTTCTCCATTTAAAAAATATATATGCTAGTCTCCTGAAAATAATGCTCAGCGTGTTTTAGAAATAACTTAAGAATATTCCTCTATTGCACATAACCCACCATCCAAAGAAAGCGAGAAGAAGCAGGCTATCACTTGGACAGAATGTGGTTGTGGGTCTCAGTGGATCTTTCATGTTCTTCTCCTGCAATAATGAAGGCATTAAATTACCAGGTCAGAGGCCCCAATTCTCAAAGAAATAATATCAGTTTATTATTTCTAATCTTATTAAGTTAGAAAATAGTCCTGAGATGTAATGTCATCCCAGAATGGTTGAAGTATCGATTATGTGAGGCTGTTCTCATGGATAATTCAAGGAGCCTGATTTCATTTAATTTCAGTAATTTTTAAAGCATTCCAACAAATTTCCTATAAAGCAAATAATCCTAAATTATTCCCATAAATAATGTAGACGAGTGGTCAGATTTACTTTGTATTTCCCAGTTACACATTTGGTATTATGAGCTTAAGGAAAAGAGATTTTTTCCAATCCCGTTTTCTTAGTCCCTTGTGTCTTTCTCGAGGCAACAGGCCTTTAAAAATATATACTGCAATTCAAAAAAAATTAAATGTGGACATTATCAAAATAGGACTTGTGACAGTCCATTGATGCTGTCATTTTCTTATAATTGTATTACATTTGGAGGTGAACTCTCATATGGCTGTGACTTGATATGTTGCAAGAAAAGCATGGAGCAGGCCTGGCAGTGTAGACTGGCTGCAGCCAGGCTGAGAGAATCAACCCTAATGGAGCACATTTCTCCTGCAAAGTAGCAAAGTCATATCGGGGGCGCTGTTAGGACAAAGGGTCTGTCTGCTCCGCCACAAGCCGCACTCCCCCCTCACATTTAAGACAAGTGGCCTTAATCCAACCTTGGTGCCCAGAATCCAACCTTGCAGCTAATGACTGTCTGCTCAGATCCAACACCAGGGCTAGAGGTATGAGATTGACCAAATTCTCTCTCCTTCCTTTGACATATTTCAACTTGGTCTACCTTTCCATAACAAAAGCTCCAGAGAGTGATGTCCAGCTGGCCAGGGGCCTTCTCTCCATGAGGAAAGAGTACCAGGTCTAGACTGTCGTGTCCTTTGCCACCACATTTGTGTCCTGGTGCCTGTGTCCCTCTGCCCTTTCATACTAACATGTGTTTCTTCACTCACTAAGAAAATTTCCCAGATACTGCTGTAGGCAAGAGGAATACAGCAAGCAAGAAGACATTCGTTTTTTTTGTTTTATTCATTTATTTATTTTATTACTAAGAGATTTTCTGTTCATTTTACATACCAACCACAGATTCCCCTCTCCTCCCTCCTCCCTCCCCCCTCCCCCAGCCTTCCCCACAACCCACCCCCACTCCCACCTCCTCCAAGGCAAAGTCTCCCATGAGGAGTCAGCAGAGCCTGGTACATTCAGTTAAGGCGGGTAAAAGCCCCTCCTCCCTGCACCAGGGTTGTGCAAAGTGTCCCACCATAGGCTTTAGGCTCCAAAAAGCCGGCTCATGCACCAGGGATGGGTCCTGATCCCACTGCCTGGGGGACCCCTAAACAGTTCTAGCTAAACAACTGTCTCGCCTATTCAGAGGGCCTAGTCCAGAACCGTGAGGGCTAAGCAAGGAGACATTTGTAAGGTCTAGTAGATTACAGACAGGCCAGGGAAGAGAGTGTTGTGAAATATGTTAACGAGAGTAAATAACAGCTCCTGTGAGATCATGAAAGACCTTTTGGGAGATGTGACATCTAAGCCTAGTCTCCAAATGTGGTGCACATACAAAAGACAGATAAAAAATGAAGTGTGACAGCCCAGACAGAGAAGAGCTGCATGTCCAAGAGCCCAGAGCTGAGAGAGAAACACAGAATGGGAAATTTCCAAGTGATGTGCTGGGTATTCATGGTTTACGAAGTAGTAGAGATATAGTTGCCAAAAGGACTTTTACAATGTGCTATGGTGTTGGTATCACGGTCAATGGGGTTGGGGTCAGCCTCAGTTCCATCCTACTGGTACCCCTACTCCTTTGGCCTGTATCCTATAGGTCATGGAACCCAGTAGTCTCTCCACAGTCTCCCACTCCCTTCTCCCAAAGATTTTTCATTAAATTCTTCCCATCTCTGTTACCAAGATGCTGTTGTGAGCAAAAGGCAAAGCACCTCCATACAACTAATGAGCCTGGAGTTACAGATCCAAACCTGGGACTCACACCCTCAAGAATGTTTCCTCTCAGGATATTTATTAGTTCGGAAGACATGTGTGGGCAGAGCATGTTATTTAGTGACCTGTAATGCCTGAATAATGATCACAATAAATCAGCCCTCATTATTATGTGCAGGAGAGCTGGACGGCCCTACTGGCTAGGTAATGAGGTCTAATTTAATGCCCTTGTATTATTCAGCACATGTTTTCGGAGAAGCAAGGGGTGGGGTGGAGGGGTGGTCTCATGGATCCAGATGCCCTGGGATGTTCTGCGTTTATTGGGGGGGGGTAGTGGCACAGGCATGTGTTAGGAGCTGGAGAAAGAGCATGATCAGCAGTGCTCAGCCCCTCTCAGTGGGTTACAATGGCGCCTGGTTCATCACACCAGCTTAAACAGGAAACGCTGATAGAGCTAATTATAACAAACAGCAACATCCTGGGAGCCATTGCTTAGAAGTAAAAGGTAATTTACATGGTCAGGAAGTGCCAGCGGTGGCAGAGAAGCCAGAATCTTAGTATTAAAGGGTGTGACTGTCCCAGGCCTTCCTCCGTGAGCCAGGCTTCCCAAACAGGACTCTAAAGGAGTCTGTTGAAAGTGTCCAAGCCAGGGGAGACGACTCTCAGTCCCTTCTTTGAGCATGGCCAACTCTCATTTCTTGCTATGAAAAGCCTTTGCCATAGCTATCCATTATTTGGTTTTTAATTCTTTCTGTGCGGTCAACCACAGTGACTACCTAGCATCATTAGTTTGGGCCTGTCTCATACAAAAGTCAATGGAGAGATCGATTTTAACTATATGATGTGCAGAAATTTGTTCTTAAAGGGCTCAGAGACTGATAGCATTTATCTGTTGCCTATCAAATCGTGAATCTTTTCTTGCTGTTGGTTTCGTGTTGGGTAGTGTACAGAAAAGGGAGAGAGCTTGAGACCTTTGTTTCGGTGGCCTTCTCTAGACCCCTGTGGAGCCACCATCCACAAAGCCTTCAGTCGTCTCTGGCGGTTATAAAATGCAGTGTGTACAAGCAACACCAGGAGCCAGGCAGGCTGTAATGCTCCCCGCTCGATAAGTTACAGCTCTCTCACACCCCTTCCTCACCAGCTTCCGGTCCTCTCCTGTCTGTCAGTGAAGTGTGGTTAAGTAAAACAAGGCCGATGTACTTCCACACGTCGGGCAATTGTGAGGGCCGCGGGATCCCAGTAAACAGTGAGGCTGAGCACAAATCCTCCTGTCTCTTCCACATCAGCAGGCGTCTCACACACCTTCTTTGTTTCTACATAGCCCAGAAAAAAGAAAAAAAAAAAAAAAGGTTCCTCTGTGTTACCTTTGGGCTTGGGGAGGATTCTTATATCAGCTTGGGTCCTCGAACCTCTAGGTTCACAGTCAAGCGTGAAGCCTTTTATTAAAAGGCAAGATGGCCATCCCAAGTACAGAACAACCACTGGGAGACACCTCATTGCATTTTAAAGTGCTCTAGACAACAGAAGAAGGACCCACGAACCCCTAAAAGAAATCCTCTGTGATGTAGACTATGCGTTTTAATGCGAAATAGCAATTAACTGAGCATTTGTTGCGAGTCCACTGGGCTGTTCAGGCCAGTAGATTAGATCAGTGTCTAATCTCTTAATTAGAATCCAAAACAGTGGTATGAAGTGAGGGATAACAAGACCAGAGAAGGCAGTAAGTGAAAACCGACCTTAGTCTGAGTTAGCTTGGTAGAGTGTTTGGGATGGTGTCTTTTAAAGATGGCCGTAAGTAGGTCTCAGTAAGCTCAACCCACCTCAGCTTTCTCTAGCATTGGCCCAGCTGCCTATGTCCTCACTGAGCTTATGCTGTGTGGTTGGCAATGTATAAAGAGGTCGCAGTTGTGAAGGAATGGGCAAGACAAACCCCTCTTCAAGAGCAATGGAGTCATGCCTCCCTCTTCCGACACACTTTGGTACAGTAGCTCTCACACTTTGGCCCTGGTCAGAATCATGGAGGCTGGTCACAGAACAGACTGCCTAGATGACCCCAGAGTTCTTGACACAAGAGCTCTGGGAAGGTCTTAGAATTCACCGCCCTGATGGTGATGCTGCTTCTACTGAACCAGTGGCCAACTCCAAGGAGCTGCTTGTAAAATATTTATGAGTATCTGGGGAAACCTTCTGCACGTGCCCCCTCCACCAGCAGCCACACTGCCTTGTTGATGGCTCACTTCCATTTTCTTCGGGCTCCATGTGATCGCCTGTCAACTCTACTTCCTTCTGTTACTGGTTTGACAGGGCTGTAAGATGGCCCTCTTGATGTTAAAAGAATCATATCAGCGTTTAAACCCTTGCTGATTCTGGCTATGGTCAGTCTCTACCATTTCACCAAGAGTCCCGTTTGTGCCAGGACAGGCAGCATGGAGGCAGATAGAAATATAGACTTCTGTTGTTTCTTTGAAATAGGTCAGACATTCTCATATGTACAGGCTTCTAGTGCCCAGGAAAAAAAGGAACCGCAACAAAATAATTAACAGTTTTGGAAGTGCTCAGATCACCAGATTAAGCCAAGATTTACAGCATGTGGTGATATGTAAGCACATGTATACCACAAAAATACTATACAAACATAAGCACACACTCACATACTATTTCAAAGACAAAGGTTAAAACACACCAGTCCTTCATAGTCATGGCTTACATACTAAATTTAGTCTGCGTGCATAGTTGAAATTATATCAAATATTTTTTGTGATCTACTCCCTCGAATGTGTCCCATGGTGATGGATAAAATAGATGCATGTCCTTTACAATAAGAGAAGAGAAGCAGATCGCGGAGCACACATCAAGTCCCTGGCTAGGACAGGCTTGTGAAACTTCTCTCAGGGACTGCAGGGAGGAGAGTAACCAACTGTGTGTAGTGATAAGAAAAAGTGATGAGCAAACTCACTAACCTGTGGCCTCTGGAGACTACGAGAGCCTCTTTCTCCTTCCCGTGAGAGAAAACTCCCAAACGAATGAGAAATTTTCAAAGTCAGTTTTCATGTTTTGCCTGGACTCACATCAGAAATCTTGGCTGAGAACAGAGATTTGTGCTTAAAGCTTTAGGAACTTTTGAAACAAGATAGGTATACTCACTCCATCTATTTCTAAAATATGGTTAAAGTCAACCCACTGGTGGTATTTTTTTTTTAAATAAAAGATGATCCCCCCTTCATTTATTATTAAGACAGAAGTGTTTCTTCTGTGGTATTTAGCTTTCCATATCTGGAGCGAAAAGCTGTGAAGGGTTGGGGCAGTGGCAGACAGACGCCATCGTGTACCCGACGTGAGTGCTCTCTCTCAGGAGCACAGGCAGCCCTTGGAAAAGCGTGGCTGGCGTTCCTTCCCATCTTAGGGCTGCCAAAGTGGTCTGACTATAAAAAGACCCAGCAGTCCGGGAAAAACTTGAGGAATGTTCTGCAACAACATTCTGCTTCCTTCGGAACCTGACTCTCCTCCCTCAGGCAAGGAACCTGTTGAGAAGTTCTTAAAGGCGTGCCTCTCCTTTGGCTTTTCTAACACTGTTTTAGCCGGTATGCTCCATCATCCGTACTTTCTATATCGTGTGTCTTCCTTCCTCCTACACTAAATCAAACTGGCCAACGTTCAAATACTTTCTATTGTTCCCAACTCAGTGTGGATAAAGGCTATAATTCTGGGACAGGCCTAATTAGAGGCTCGATGCTCCACTCTGTGCCAAGTGAAAGCTTTTCCAGAACTTTTACAATCTGGACCCATAACATTTCCCAGGTGAGCATGCGCAACAGCCATGGTGTCTAATTACCCGGAGAGATGCCTGTCTTTCTGAGCTACACGTGTTTCAGACTTGGAGAACACAGCACAGGCCCCCGACTGATTTACTCTAGACATGACTCTTCTGCTCCAGACTGTCATCTACACTGCAAAAGGTCTGATTTTCTTATCTCCTTCTTTCAGAGTGTAATGTCTACATTGTTCAAAATTATATTAGCTGCTTTATTTTATTAGAAGAGACTGGGAATCTCAATGATGTTATAAAAAGAAAATCTAATTTCTCACTCATGTCACAGCCCAACATGATTGTTTCTGATTAAAAAGCTCTACTGCCTATAACAACGTGAAGACCCAGACTCTTTCAGCCTTCTTGCTCAGCATCTCCAGTAGGCAACACCCAAATTGTCCCAGAATAATTTCCATTTATTTAGGACCTGTTGGATTTTTTTTTTTTGGAGGGGGTGCAGATTGTGGTAATTCCCTAGCAGCCTCTACCACAACGGCTTTTGCAGTCCATTTTGGACATTTATCATGAGTAGAAAAGGGAGGTAGAAAATAAACAAATGGACTTGCTGCCTTGCAGGCTCTGGTGCCTAACTTTTTGCTAAGGTAAATCTGTGTCAACTTATGGGAAACATACTCAAGAGAAGGGGAGGGGAGGGGAGGGGAAGAGAGGAGGAGAAGAGAGGAGAGGAGAGGGGAGGGGAGGGGAGGGGAGGGGAGGGGAGAGGAGGGGAGAGAGGAGGGGAGAGGAGGGGAGAGGAGAAAGAGAAAAATATATCAAGAAGAATTCTCCAAGGTCAACAGCTTTCTGTTGCCACTGACGGGACAAGCACTCAGATAACCTCAGAGAAGTCATAGCTCGGTGGCCTGCATAATCTTCACACCTAGTTAGTAAGCATGCATCTGGGGCTGTGTTTGGGTTGAATTTACCACATCACACCTTCCCTCCGCCCTTTCTTCCCTCTGGTCCTCAGTGCCAGGCAGAGTTTCATCTAAGCAGGCGTGGGATTGTTGAGCTGGATGAAATCGTTTTGGTGCCACCTCAGTTATCACCAACTGTGAGATGTCAGCACCGTGTGTGGAGCAGACCCAGGTGACATGTGCATGACTCGATGCCCAGGACATAGACAATAAAATGTCAGAAACTGTGAGAAAAGAGCCCATCGAGTTGACAGCTTGCCCAGGGCCCTGGGAACGATTTGAATTTTGAACACTGGGAGGCCTTGTTTCCTACTCTTCCTGTTTTGAACGGAACTTTATCTTGTCTGCTTTTATGGATGCTAAGGACTGGAAACCTTTAACACCAAGAGACCGCTAACATATGATTTGATCATCGTCCTGCTGGTTCTGCCAATCTAAACTGGGCTTGCAGACCTCAGTAAAGGGAGGGGATCTGAACCCTGTAAGAACACACAAAGGCACAACCACCTCCTCCCAGATGACACCGCATAGGCCTAAGGAATGGTGAGGGGCGGGGTCAATGAAAGGGCTGGTTTCCCTCTTAGGTTCTCCATCCCTGAGAAAGGCCGCGAGATCTGGGCTCACTCCTTATCCCTAACTAGAATATACTGGATTTTGAAAGAAAATGGAGACCCTACAAATTCGCTCTCTCATTCTCACAGGAATGTTGTATTTACTTGGTGTGACGGAGCTCCCCATAGGTCGAGGTCCCACGCAGACAAGCTGTGTAACATTTATGGATTAGCATGCCTGGTGTTCAACACTGGGAAGGTTTCCGGGGACATGGTGGCAGGTGCCTATGATGATCAACGACTCAGGCGGCATTTTGTTTTTGACTTCTGGCCTTGCTTTCCTCTATGCCACCTGGACCTCCCATCTCAAGTTCCCTCTGTAGATTCTTTCTGCAGCTAGAGGACAGGAAGAGAAAGTAAAAGAAGTGGTCTCCGTCCCTCCATGAATGGAGAGGGGCTCCTTCCGATCTTCTCAGATGGTCTCTCGAGAGAGGTATTTGATCCAACGTGATTATGAAGGCCTGATCTCATCCTCAACACCCAACTGCCTCTGAAGCAGCATGAAGGGGAATTTTGTTGTTAATGATAAATAAGAGAGCAACTACGTGATTTCAAGGGGCTCTACCATACGGCAGAGATGGCACACCCACAGGAGCCTGTGGTCCCCAAGGCACTGAGGAGTGGGACTGAGTGGGGCATCCTAGGAACAAACTGAAGAGGACCTGTCCCGTGGAAGGGAGCTGTTACTCCGGACTCGTGCTTATGGCTGCCTGGCCAACTGACTTGCATGAGAAGCTGGAAAGTATTTCTACATGAATTATCCCAATATTGTGGTGATGAAAACCAATGCACAGGTTGGGGGTGTGGTTTTTTTAATACTATTCTGCCCTAACCAACTATATCTCATAGTAGATGCCTACGAGGCATCTCTAAATAAATTTATTCCCTTACAAATAATTGCTATGTTCAACTTGCCCACTAGTATTTTGCACACCATGGGGTTTCTTTGTATAATCGTAAAATGAGGTAGTCACAGTAAAACTCTGTCACTAGGAATACAGATTAGCGGCAGCAATTCGGGCTTTGGAAAGCCTCCCTCAGCCCCTCAGGAAAGTACTCTTCTATGCCAGAACCTTAAACTTTACTCAGCATTTGCTACGTACAGTTTCACTGAAAGGGGAAGACCTTATGGAGTTGTTAAAATCCAAGCATTTGTCTTGGGAAGCCAAGCCACAGACATTATTAATTGACAGCATGCAGAAGAGAGGAGAGACTCTCTCAATTCGATCTTGAGAAGGATCTGTTGATTGATTAGCCAAAGGAAAATTGCTTAAATACTGCCCTGGGGTGTGGGGTTTGAGTAAAGGTGCTGAAAACCTAAAAAGAAAGCAAAGACGCCCACTAACAGGCTGGAGAACCTAGCAGAGAGCGCTGTCTGGGTTGGAAAGGAATATGACCCAACCCAACAGTGACACTTTCCATACAGGCAGTAGGGGGCTTTCAGCGGGAAATTCGCAAGTATACAAGTGGTTCCATGCCCCTTGGGCCAAAGCCCTCGAGGGGGCAGACACAGAGGTCTACTACTGGATACAGCTGCTTCTCTGGAGATGGATTTTACTCTCATCTAGCCTCCCCAGCCCTCAAGGCTTTTGAATTCAAGTTTTATTAGCCCAGACTTTAATTGGCTGTATTACTTCATATCAAAACCAATGAAACCAGTGAACGAGCTGAGAATTTAGTAACAAAAACTGATGGTTCTCTTTTGTTTGCTTACTCAGTTGGTCAACTTTGTTTATGAGGCGCACTGTCCACTTTAGCCCAAGCTGGCCTCAAACTTGTGACCCTCTTGCCTCAGCTCTGAAGTGCTGCTTTTAAAGTGTCACCATGCCTAGAGATGATTCTTAACAATCATCAGTATAAGATAATCCAGTTGAAGCTGGAGAGACAGCACATCAGTTAAGAGCACTAGCTGCTCTTCCAGAGGACCTGTGCTGGATTCCCAGCACCTATATGCCAGCTCACAGCCATAGATAACTCCGTTCTGCAGATCTGATGACTTTTGCTGGCCTCTGAGTACACTAGACATGTATGTGGTACACATACACACATGCAGGCAAAACACCCACACACATAAAATAAATAATATTTTAAAGCAGAAGCAAAAAAATCCTCAAACATGAGCCGGGCAGTGGTGGCGCACGCCTTTAATCCCAGCACTTGGGAGGCAGAGCCAGGCGGATCTCTGTGAGTTCGAGGCCAGCCTGGACTACCAAGTGAGTTCCAGGAAAGGCGCAAAGCTACACAGAGAAACCCTGTCTCGAAAAACCAAAAAAAAAATAAAATAAAATAAATAAAAATCCTCAAACATAAGATAAAGCAGTTGATCACTTTGTATCTCCTTGATAAGGACCTAGAACATCAGCTTACAGACCGCCCTGTTCTCCTGCCCCATGAAACCTGCCTCTAAGTGTTCTTCTTTCTCCTTGCTTCTCGGGAGGACAAGGCTTGTTTGCAGTTCCCCTCAATGGCTGCATGTGAAGTCTAGGAAAGCAGGACTTCTGGATCCCAGCAGAGTGAGGCTGCCAGCTAATGTCATCAGCTCCTGCCACGTGAGCCGTGGGAATCTGTGATGTGTAAGATTTGTCTTCTCTTGTTTGGGCTGGGGGGTCTCAGAGTATACCTCTCATAAAATTCAGGGGCAAGAGTTTCAAAATATGTAATGAGTGGTAACTGTGTTTTTTTAAGTTTACAACAAGGAGAGAAATAAAAGGTTATCACGCCAAAAAAATTATTTTCACTTTCAAAAAATGCGTAGAAAAAATACAAGAAATAAACTAAAATATTGGCAGCCATTTTCCAACAAGTGTCAGTTAACTTCACAGAGAGATGTTTCTCCCCTCATATGATGGAAGTAAACAGCAGAGATGACGCTCAGTGGGGATTTATTGGGTGCGACTTCTCTCTGTGGAGCATCAGTTCTCTACAACTGAAAATGAACTTTATAATTTACTCATTTTTAGTTTAGGGAGTTCAGCCTACTCATCACCTCAGTGATATACAGTTGAGAAAGGGCAACTCGATATAAGACCTGTCTGATGATCGTATCTGTCAGGCATGGAGCTTAGACAGGAGCATGGTGGCCCTGCCAACCCCGGGCTGCACCTGCCTCTGAAAGCAAAGAGTGCTTGCTGGGTGCCTTTCCTTAGTCCCCTCCACCACTTTCAAAGCCAAGTCCTTGGTTTCCATGGGGCTTTGGGGGAGCATTTGGGGAGGGAATTTACCTCATCACATTTTCATCTATCTTAATTTAGACCTTTACATCTCTAGAATTGGTGATTGATAGCCCCAAACACATAAACACTCTCCACCTGTACAGAATGCTCCAGGGACTCCACTCTCAGAAACGAGGGATCAAGGTAGGAACAGAAAGAAATCCTAAAACCCACTGCTCAGCCGAAGTAAGTTCCAGGATGGGCCATAGTCTCAGAAGGTGACAGCTTCTGGATGCTTTTCCTTGGCAGTAAATAGAAATTTTGTAGTTTTATCTTCTACCAGAACTCTCCTTAAAAAAAAAAAAAAAAAAAAAAAAAAAAATGTAGCCGATGAGGGAGAAAGCAGGAGCCCCAGCGTCTCATTTTTAACAAGGACCAGCTGAGAAATGAAGGCCCACACCACACAAACCATCTTATGTCTGCCAGTTCATTTCCTGGCCCCCAAAGGGGAGGGGGGACCTCGTGTTTCCTCTTATGCAGGCCAAACATGGCGGAGCACCAAGGGAATTCTGAATGGAATCAATTGCACTTGTTACTCGCTGAGTTTTCTTTTATTCTTATATTACCAAGGGCTGGGTACTCAGCTGCAAGCAATTATAATGAAGAGTTACTGAGTAATGGTTTCCAGATTGCTCCATGATGGGGCATTAATTGAAAGGGACAATTTAAGAGCTCAGGCCATGTAAATGCATTTCTTATTCTGTCAGATTGAGAAATTTCTCCATGCAAAAAGACTGCAATGCTCAGAGCTGATAAAGACTTAATTGTGCCCATTTAAACCAGCGTTTTTGAAATGAGCTTCATGTCTTTAAGAGAAGAAATACGAAATAGTAAACCTGGGTGTGTATTCATTCAATCAGGAGAACGTTCTAAATGACACACTTGCATGCCGCACTCATGTTTGTGGGATGTGCACATTACACAAAATCTGACTTGAATGTTGGCGCTCTGCAAGGCCAGCGAAGCTTTCTAGAACAATTACTTTTCAGGGCAAATGCTCCTTCAATGTATGATAAGCATTATCTCACTCTCTGACTCTTTGGCTTTATCTGTCCCTCTCTATGCAAGCTTTAAAGTTTTAAATTACATTTTAAAACATGAGTTTTAAATATCCGGGTGTGATTTAAAATGGCATTTTAAGTGCATTTGCATGCATATGAAAATGGGCTTCCACAGGACTTAACTAGTACGTCCATAATCAGGAAACTTATTTGGTTTTTTTTAAGTGAATTTTTTATGTCCCCGAGTCCCATTAAACATTTCAAAGGGATTTTCTGGTGGGTCACCCTGGATGAGAATCAGAAGAGTTATAGCCAAGGAAGGAAGAAAGTCCCCATCGTTCTGTGAAAGAAAAAGTTAGTGCTGTTTTTAAAGGATTAATTTTAGATTACTGCATTAGGGCAGTTTTATTCTTGAAAAGAGGAAAGGAAAGGAGGGAGAGAAGTGGGAGGGAGAGAAGGATGAAGGGCAGAAGGAAGGAATGAATAGAGAGGAAGAGGAGGAAAAGGAAAGATGGATGACCAACCATTCATCAACGGATAGATGGACAGCTAGAGATGCAGATATATTCTCAGAGTTAAGTTCAAAGTTGAAGGAAAGATAGCCACTAGTCTACTTTCTAAGTCAAAACTGCCATCTGATGATGAAATGTTTACCCCTCCTCCTGCCTTCATCCTCCTTTCACACATCAGGATTTACATAAAGGACCTGTGTGTCATGGAGCATCTCCTGGAGCCCCGATACAAACAGTGCCTTGGGCGATTTGGACTGTTGCAACACGCACAGAAGGGAGATGCTGTCAACTTGGGGAAATTCAGACCATCCAGTCAGAGAGAAGGAGCAGAAAGGCTTCGTCATTGTAGTCACTTGCAGTGCCCCTTGTCACACATTCATTCAACAAGCCGTGATGAGCCCATCTACCTCTTCAAACATCGGCTAAACACAAAACTAGAGTGAATTGAACTGTGCATTGGTATGTCTTCAGTTATGAAATAATTCTGATACAACATCTTGGACCAGTGTCTTTCTTATTGGATTAATCACTCTTAGGATGAAAGCCCTAAATTAACACCCAGCTCTCTCATGGAGCTGTTCTTTATTTGACAACAGTGAAAGCAAGTTCAACCAACACTGAAAAAGTTGTACTGCCTCTCTAGAGTCAGGTCATGTACCATGAGAGTGTCCTTGACAGTTCTCAGGCTGAGATGCCTACAGTCACAAACAAAGCCATGTGAAAAGTGCTTGGTCAGTTTGGGTCAGGTTTGAGCACTTTCATAAATAACAAAATAATCTAAGTTCCTTATTCAAATGGACTACTAAGAATTAAAGATGAGAGGGAAATAATTATTTTGCCATAAAATAAAAAAGAGGGATGACTTGGGCATGTGCATATTGCTAGAATATGAAGTTGTGCAGAATGGTCTCTTATTCACAAAAAGGTACAATATATGTCCATCCTTTCTTTCATGACTTTCCTTTTCTCCATTCATGCTGAAGTCTGAAAATTTAACTGTGATATTAAAAATTCTGTTGTTCATTTCCAATATTTGGGGAGGAAGGGTTTCTTTGTAAACATCTTGGGTCTAAAAAATAAACCAAACAAGATGACTTAGCTCATCTCTTTCAACCGGCTTGTGACTTCTGGTTCTGTGTGCTGTGCTGATAAATTATCATAAGTCACCATAATTCTACCTAAGAAATGTTTGTAAAACAGCATAGAGGCCATCTGTCCTCCAGCCATTTTTTGGGTGGCTGTTAGTCCCAGTGGCATCCAAACACCTGAGCAAACCCAGAGATCCCAGGCCAGGTGGTACTGAAAACAGCAGGGTTCGGATTAGATTGATTTGGTCAAACAGTTCATTTTTAATGCAGCTTAAAACATGTCCTTCAATTCCTCCACTTAGGAAAAAGAAATTGAGGACATGTTGTTATCTAGTAACATGGTTTATGCTGAAAGGGTTTGGACAAATGCATACATACATAACTGAATAATATTAGAGTGTGAGCATTGCCCCAAATCAGATTCCTTAGAACTCCGGATCCTGAACATAGACTTCATTTCAATAGCCCACAAAAAAGGGTGGATGTTGAATTCACAGGCAAGCTACGAGCAGTTTAGAAGCTTATTTAGAGGGTTAGCGTTTTCTTTTCTTTCCTTTTTTAAGCTTCAAAGTCTCCCAGATGCAGATATTGTATAACAGAACCCCCAAGTTCCACAGTTGGCAATTCTGTGCTTATATTAAGCAGTTTTGCTTGAATTAGTACCTGGAAAAGCTACAGT
Source organism: Peromyscus californicus insignis (assembly GCF_007827085.1). Classification (NCBI taxonomy): domain Eukaryota; kingdom Metazoa; phylum Chordata; class Mammalia; order Rodentia; family Cricetidae; genus Peromyscus; species Peromyscus californicus. The sequence continues at coordinate 68,565,095 of NW_026294584.1, forward strand.
AATTCTGGTGTTTACAGGCTCCACTCAAGCAAGGCAGCAGCAACATTTGCGAGGGATTAGGGATCAAGAATTGCATCTTCACACAAGCCTGCCTGTTCATTCTGTACAGATCATAAAATCCATAACACGGCCCAGACCCCTGTCCAGAAAATGTTCACATCCTAATTTTAAAAATAGCTTTTATACACGACGGCTCTCTTTTCAATAAAACAAAGATTTGTTTATAGCTACAGATTAATTAAGAGCCTTCTCTAGGAGGAAGATCTGCAAACCAGGGCCTTTTTTTCTTTTCTCTTTTCCTTTCCTTTTTTTTTCTTCGTCTCCCAAATCAGGGTTGTTTGTTTATTGGCTTAATTTTCCCTGAAGTAAAAATATACTTTGAAATGTAACATGTCATTATGTAATTTGTAGTAACGAAGTGCAGGTCCTTGTGCGGGACAGCACATGGGGCGGCTCCACTCACAGCGTCCCGTGTCGACTGCCCGCTCCCCATCTGATTAACAGCCTGTGTAAACACACAGCCAACCAGAACCCTGGCCGGCACACACTTCGGTCAGCCATAAAACTGCCAGCCAAACATGGACACGAGGGCTTTAGGCAGAAATCTTAATTTGGGGCAAATGATCAAAACTGAGACAACATGGCCCCAGCCGGGACTGGAAAGAGCTAACCTCTGTTTTCATTAATCCTTCTCCAATCCCCAAACAGGGGGTGATGACATCAGTGCTGAAGGTGAACCGCTTCATAAAATGTCCCTGAAATACAGAGGTTCCGAGGCAACACCATCCGACAGACTCCTAACACCTTACAGGACAGTCAAGGAGAAAAGTAAGAGTGTAACGAAGGAGAAATGTTTAAAGTGTCGGTATTTTGACATGCCCAGGATGGATTCTCTGTCTGTGGGAGGAAAGTTAATATGCCTTCAGACTGCTGAAATAAATGGAGTTTGTACAAAGGACTGTTTTGTGGGCTTTTATTTTTCTTCCCATTATTTTCATTGCTTTTGGCAGAAAGAAAGAAGAAAGAAAGAAAGAAAGAAAGAAAGAAAGAAAGAAAGAAAGAAAGAAAGAAAGAAAGAAAGAAAAAAACAGAAAAGAAAAAAGGCTTTAGACCCTTCACATAATGGGAAATTCAAAATGTGCAACGTAAATCAAGCATTTAGTAGGAAACAGTTAATTTCATTTAGTCTTTAAAAAAAAAAAAGGAAGAAAAGGATACTCTCACAAGATGGCAAATTTGTTTTCTCTAGAGCCAGCCAGTGTTTTAAACTCACTTTTTGACACATAATAATGGTCTGAGGGTCCAGTGTAGGACGTGATAGCTATACATATGTACAGTGGAGTAAGTATATCCTGCTCTTGAGGCCACACAACACCCCACGTTTCCTAGTCTCCTTTAGAATAATATGCTGATGCTAATGACGCTGATGAAGTAAGCCATACCAAATAGCCACTGTCCTGGCCTGCCTCGGTGAGAGCTCTGTGGTACAGGGACTGTGGAGAATCCGGTCTATGCAGCTCCTCACAGCTCTTATGATGACTCCAATTGGGCTCCTTGATTTTCAGTTTCTGCCCTGTTTGAAAAGGACAGGTGGTCGACTGTTGGGTCCTGGCACTCCCCCCACACCTTTAGTACATCTAAATGTGCTCACAGACAAATTATTGTTGCCTCTTATAAGAACCTCATGCCTTACTCTAGGGGGCTTTGCCCAAACAGAAGTGACTGTGTGGGCATATTGAGAGTTTGCCACCACACAAAACACATCTGGAATCTTAGATTGTGGTTATGGCTGTATCCACATTTTTTATATAGATTAAGGACTGCAGTGCAAAGACTCTCAGTAATTTACCCACAAGCCACACAGGGAATGGGCAGCAGAGCAGAAATGCATCCCAAGACAGCCTAGTGCATGAGCACGGTTTTGCTCTTTCAGGTCGTCTTCTGCCCTTGTCTCATAGCCTTGGGCCCAATGCTCAGGGAGAATGGAACTGCTCCGTGATGACATCACTTATGACCGGTGGCCTGGGACTTTCAGAAACACGTGCTTTAGGGCATGAAAGCTATGGGTCCTTAACACACTCTACACGGCTTAGTGTTGGATCTCGGAAAGGCAGCTCAGACCTCCCAAATCTTGCTTTCCCATTTCAGTGCCCATGGCCACACTGCAGAAGAAACGCCACCTCCTTCCTCGGTAATGATTAACTGCCCATGATTCATGAGTGAGGGGTGCTGTAGAAACGGAGGGAAGTCCTGCGGGAACGTGTGTTTTGACGTGGGCCCAGCCTGTTGAGGACTCCAAGACCAAATGGCCCACGGTAATTTGGCAAAGCTATTACCCATATAGGCCAGGCTCAAGAGGAATGGCAAAGCTTTCTTCAGGAGCCCAAGTTTGAGTGTTAATGGATGGCTGGTCAGTGTGCACAGACTACCAGCTGCAGCTCTCTCCTCTGGGATGTTTACAGCTGGAGACTGCTCCCTACAAAGACCTCCTACCAAGATTAGCCAACCACCCCTCACCCTGCCCCGTGTGGTACCTAATGAACAAGCTGAGGTTCAAGGTTGTGGTGGCGCAGCTTAGACCACCCCCACTGGATCCCAGCTTCCCTGTACATGTGTCCTTGGTCTGTCCCGTCTTTGTTCCTTTGCTACCCATGGACTCCAAGGTACTGGACTCCAAACTTCAGACTCCATGGGCTCTTATTCATCATGGATGGGGAGGCCATTATCTACTGATGCGGATGTCTCTGCTCAAACTTTTAAAAATAATTTTAAAAGTCATTTTAAATAGGTTTACAAAATAGTAAGCTTCCATGGGGCTTTTTCACAGATCCTTACTATTAACTAACACCTCTTCAACCCCCATTTAAATCTTTCTGTCCTCAACATTTCCCCCTCTACTATCATATCACATCTTTCCCACTATCCCATCTCCCTCAAGGCCTACACACACACACACACACACACACACACACACACACACACACACACACACATTGTGGCTGGAGAACAGGGAGAGAAAGAGAGAGAGTCCTTTTAGCTTAGGATATGTGTCTAAGAGAGCACATAAGGGGTCTGTCTGTCTGCATCTTGCTCATTCAAGTCAGTATGATTTTAGTCCATTTACATCAATTTTCCTGCAAATGAAAGAGCATTTTAAACACCTAACCTGTAGAAACCATCCATTCTTCCTTTTCCCCTTCTGTACTTACCAGGTTAAATCACTTTTGATAGATTTTTATGGTATTTACAAATAGAGAAAATTCCATTCCCAAGACACAGTTTAATAAAGCATGATGCTTTGATATATGCGTGTTAAGGTACTGGGTCACACTGAATTTTATGTACTCAAAATGTAAAAATTAGCCGGACAGCAGTGGCGCATGCCTTTAATCCCAGCACTGGGGAGGCAGAGCCAGGTAGATCTCTGTGAGTTCGAGGTCAGCCTGGTCTACAGAGCGAGATCCAGGACAAGCACCAAAACTACACAGAGAAACCCCGTCTTGAAAAACCAAAAAAAGAAAATAAAAAATTAAAAAATTAAATTGATATTTTTGTATTGTTAAAAGGTAGAACTCCCCCACCCCACCCCCCAAAAAAACCTAGCAGGAATTTCTAAAATTCAGCATTCTAGAATATTCACTGAAGAAGAACGTAGTCATGTACATATGCACCTATTCATTAACAGGTTCAAGAAAAGACTCAATGTCGAAGGATCTTCCTCTCTGAGGGGGCATTTGCCAAGCTGTAGTGGTTGGATTTCCTCATCACAGCCTGCCTTCAGCCAATGTTCACATTGGAACAAGGGGAAATTAGTAGAAATACAATAGAAATACTTCATAGAGTTGCCCCCAAATGCTCTTCTGACAGTGTTAAGAACACTAGATCTAACAACCCACCAGGACCAGCACACAGAATAGGGCCTTCAAGGTCTTTAATAATAAATATCAACACACAGACAAGTTACTTTTCCATAGCCTAGTGGAGTGAAAGCATAGTCTAGCTCCCATCAAAGGCCCTTCAGATACCTGAATGGTGGCCTGCACCAACGGACATTTTTATTCACAAATTCGAGCTATACTAACTGTTGAAAAGAGAATAGATTCTCAAATGAGGTTTCAAATTCTCCTCGCCTTTGAGATCATCGGTGCTCACAGGCCAGTATTTGTACAAGATGAAGTGATTTACTGAGTCGAGCCTGGAAAATCTGGAGGGCAACTCCAAAAGGCAAGGATGTGTTGCCGAGTCAATCTCTCCCCCTGCCAGGGAAACTTTGGTCGTTTCCAAAACCGTTATGAGACACTGATATCCATCCAGGCAGAAAAATCACTCAAGAGGCCTAAGGAGGTCGGCCACACAGCCAGCATGGAGAGCCGGAGTTTTTGGCCGGGCGCTTCCACCCCAAAAGCAGACAGAATCCTGGAAGGGTGCTCACATAAACAAAGCTCACACAGACAGCTTCAGCTCTGCACAGAGGCTCATCCTTTCCAAGATCAAAGCCTGTGCTAGAGACTCAGTCCTGTGGAACAGAGTGTCCTTTCTGGAATGTCCCACATGGGGGAAGAAACTTAAACTGGAGCCATAACCTCGCCACCTGCAGCCAGGGCTCCCATGCTATGATTTTCACGGGCTGGGGAGCTTGTAGCTAGTGGAGCAAGAGAAGATCAGTACAGAGAAAATCTGAGGAAAGTTTCCAACTAGACTTGTTTCCCACCAACCCCGCCATCTATGCGGTACCGACAGGGCTAGAACTCAGCTCAGGCCTCTGCCTGGGGCATCATCAGGCGCTACTTTTGCTGCCCATCGGCAATGTGACTGGTGCCTGAGCTTCCTCACCTGCAAAATGCACCTACCACAGAGTATTTAGTGTGTGACTAACTCACATAATAGCCCTCAGAAATTACAATCACTGTTTGAAGTCACACAGTCCAGGGTTTGTACCTGACCCTGTTGCTTGTATAAACTGGAGGAAATGATCACCTTTAGGTAAAGTCCCCAACTGTAGAAAAGATTTCAATACGGCCCTGGCATCACTGCCATGGTGAGTTGATTTTATATGCCACACAGTAGGAGTTCAGTAAATGGTACCAATTAGTATTTGTCCTGGTTCCCAGTAGAGAAAGCACACAGGACAGCTTAGACTGGGAGAAATATAGCCAGTGAAACATAAGACCCCTCCGAGACCTCACAGCTTCATCCATATATAAGAGAGAGACATCTCTGGGGATGATGATGGAGTCCTGGGTGTTTTAGATACACAACTTATTTTAAGACTGCAAAGGAAACCTGGGCATGCTCCCAAATTGAGCATCTGCAGGCAGATAGGATGACGAAATATATTAGTATTGAGGAATAACTTTCTCCTGTCTTCCTTCTTGGGAAACATCTGGGTCTTACCCTCCCCTCCACTCACACCCCCCCCAAACTGACTCTTGGCTGACAGTTTATTAGAGATAAATGGAAACACCTGGGAGCAGATAAGGCACCTGAATATGATCAGGTGAGGACCCCGAGGGGCCACGTGCCACCGACTGGATTTTTCCACTTCGGGCAGTCCGGAGGGTGCTAGGCTCTCCTTTTTTGTTTATTCATTCATGTATTTGTCCGTCCTTTCGCTCAGTCACTCATCCTGAACGCCCACAGGAGGCATGGTGCCCGACTCCATGCTTGAAGTACAAGGCCTGAGCCACCAGCTGAGCTGGATGCCTGCTGATCCTGCTTCAGAGAGTTTCTGAACAAAGCCGTGACAAGAGCTCACTCTGGATTTTGTAGGACTCTGTAATAACCCTCTCTTTTGTCGAGCCAAACTCTCTCCGGCTACAGTGCGTCAGATCTACAGAGATGCGAGGCCTAATAAAATCCTTTGTGCCCTGTGGCCATTCAGAGATAGTTTTATGGCCATGCACACTACAATAACCACCTCAGGCATGCAAACTTTACATCTTTTTTTTCCTTCCCGCATCTCTGTGCCAGCCCAGACTAAACAGTCTCCACCTTCTGTCACCTTTCTTCAAAGGTCTCACTTGCCTTCCCTTTCATTGGCTTGTTCTTCTCTCAACTCATTCCAGCTACTCAAGGGCCAAAACCCGTGTAAAGCTCTAACACTTGACCAGGTCCTAACTGCTATTGAAATGACACTAATCTAAGTGAGTTCCCACACAGCCACCATCCGGGGCCCTAGCATTTCTGGATCTCAGCTTCCTCAGCCACAGAGATTTTTCAGCACAAAGAACAAGGAAGGAGACCGTGACACTGGAAAGAACAGGTCCAGGTTCACTAATTCAGAAAGGTGCAGATTAACTAGGGAAGGGGAGGAAAGGGGAGGGTAACCCTACCTAGAGCAAATGCAGGAACAAAGGTCCTGAGGCTGAGAGGTGGGAAACAAGCTGGGCTAGATGGAAAGGAACCAGGGGAAAGGATATGAAGTGAGGCTGGGCATGGTAGGAAACGGACAGTCTCGGGCCTTGCGTGCCAAAGCAAAGCCTTTAAAGGTCCCGTGGGGGTGACAGTTGTAAACAGTTCTGCGTAGTTTTTAAACGAACGCTAGCTGTAGGGTGGGTAGGACATAGCATAGGTCTGGGGAAAGTGGGAGGCTCCTGAAGTAATGCAGGATTGCAAAAGCACAGACCGCCGTGTCATCTGGAGATACAGAGGTGGACACATCTGGAAATGAGAATCAGAGCACCTACTGGCTCGGTGGATGTGACAGGGGAGAGGGAGGTGCAGGGGATGGCTGCCAAGGGCCTGACGGGCTCATCTCGGGTTGGTGGAGCCGGTTCCCGGGAATGCTGGGGGAGGAAAGGGGTAGGGAGGCAGTGCGAGTTCAGTCTGGGGCCGCGCAGAGTCTGAAGTGCCTGGAGATGGCCAAGTCAAGATGTGGAACAGGCAACTCAATTTATGGCCGGGAGCTCAGAGGAGTGTCTGGACTGGAGATATAAATTCAAGAGTCATCAGCACATAGATAATAATTAAAACCGAAAGCATCTCAGGGGAAGGATGTAGACTGTGAAGGAGATGAGCATGGGAGATCAAATCCTGAAATTCTCCAATGCTCATCTCCTCCCAGGAAGGGGAACTGGTGCCAGCAAAAAGCCTGCAGATGCCCAAGGAGTGGGAGAGGCCAGTAGAGTGCCGGGGTAGGAGACACAAAAAGATGCTGGAAGAGGGGAAGCCAACAAAGAGGCTGTCACAGTAGTTGAGAGTCAGTAACCTGAGCCAGGTCACATTCCTATTCAGAATATGTGCTGTGTGTGTGTCAGAATATGTGCTGTGTGTGTGTCAGAATATGTGCTGTCCTGGGTTTCTCAGAGTTATAACCACAGTAGCAACACTAAGTTACACTTCTTTCTACCAGTAACTTCTGCTTTGCAAAATATTTCAAAGAATTAAGAAGACCAGCCCTCCCCAAAAGGAAAAAAACAAAACAAACAAACCAAAAAAAAAAAAAAAAAAACCAAGTGGTTATTGCTCAGTTCTAGTTACAAATATTTAAGTGTTTACTAAGAGGAACTTTTAATCAACTTTTGCATAGAGCCACTTTAACTTTTATTTGATAAATTTTGAAAAGATGATGTTCACTTTCTCCATCCATGATAAAAATGGAAAGAACCTTTGGGCAGGATTAGGGTGGAGGAGGATCACAAAGGTATACAAACCTGTCACTGGCCAACCAGTGGCCCAGTGATTGCCAAGGAGTAATGAAGATCCACAAAGGCAACAGAACAGAAAAGCGAGCCTGCAGTCTGTGTCTGCTTATGTTGTGGAATAGAATGTTTGCTGAACTAGGTAAGGATGTGTTGCAATTGTTTGTGTTGTACAACAATTGTTTGACTATGTAAAGGTGTGTTGCTTTTGTTTATGCTGCATTTGTTTAACTGCGTAAAGATGTGTTGCTGATTCACCTTGCCTGCCTAAGGTACCTGATTGGTCTAGTAAAAAGCTGAATGGCCAATAGCGAGGCAGAGGAAGGATAGGCGGGGCTGGGGGACAGAGAGAAAAGGGAAGCCAGACATGGAAGAAGCAGGAAAGCAGGATGGACAGTAGGTAGATGAGGTAAACTAGCCTTGGGGCAGCACATAGATTAAAAGAAATGGATTCATTTAAGTTAAAGAAAAAAAGCTAGCTGGAAACAAGCTTAAACTAAGGCTGAGCATTCATAATTAATAAGAAGTCTCTGTGTCATGGTTTGGGGGCTGGCAGTCCAAGAAAGCCTGCTACACACTTTGTCAGAGACAAACATCCCCTCACCCCCAATAACCCTAGATGAAAAAACACTGTATGATGCCTGTTTGTAATCAAATAAACTTATAATACGTGTTTAAAGCGGGGAAGGAAGCCTACCATCTGAGTCTGTGTTTATTCTGTCCTTTGCATTTTCCATAAACTGGTGGTGACAGCTGAAAGTTCAGGTGGGCCCCAGCTAAAGTTTCCGGTAGGAATCAGTCATGGCAAGTGAGTTAAACATGGCATTGTTCGGAGATCTTGGGACTAGCGGGTCCCATGCATCCTCCATTCCAAAGCCTGCTGCGGGGCTTTGACTTACTACGTCTGTAGCTATAGCTATCATCCTCATTAAGTTGAAAAGTGCTGGCTGTGACAGTGCGTGCCTATAATCCTGGCATTCTGAGGGTGGAGAGAGAAGGATCGTGAGTTTAAGGCGAGCCTAGGCTAATTAACAAACTGTGACAAGGGCAAGTGGAGGGAGAGGGAGAAGAGGGGAGAAATTAAAAACTGAACAACGTAAATTCTACCTCACGGAGAACCTATTTTCTCAACAAATAAATTGCAGCAAAGGAGCAGAAATAGGAGGAGGAAGAGGGAGAGGGGGTTATATATTTAAAGAAATTTAATAGAAAAAGACAAATCCTGTTTATTAGTAAATACACATTTATAGGTCGTTTATGGGAAAGTTTTTAAACTGACCAGACGTAAGTGATCATTTATTTTAGGTATGAATACACCATTATAATTATACATTTAAAAAAGTTTGTCCTCTTATCAAGATGTATACTGAGGTATTTTGGATCAAATGGTATGATGTCTGGTGCTTATAAATGTGGGGGATCAGGGACCCTGGGTGCTGGGGAGGAAGGTTGGGTTGAGCAGGAAGTCTCAGTCATGTGCCAGCTGAGATTGGCCAGTGAGCATCTGAGGCTCATGGGGCCCTCTATCCCCTCTACTGTCAATCAATAAAAGCTTGAGATGTTCCTAACAAAAAGCTAAAGATGGTTTTTAAATCCGTTTCTTCTTTCTGGGAGCTTTTCTCCAGCAGGGCAGACTTAACAACATCAAAGACCTATTATTTGCAAAGTCCTGTGGGTGTTAAGAAGTTAGATCAAGAAGAGGTCGCCTCAGATGCCCGAGGTGCCACGGCACAGTTAGAAACAACCAGAGGAAAGCAAGCGAGAGGAGAAGCCTCTCCTCGGCGCATGGCGTGGAGGGCTGCATGCCTCAGAACTGATTTCCAGCTGAAACCTTCGGAACTTTCACTCAGGGCAGACAGCAAAGCCTGGCTTCTGCCAGTGATCGTGTCTCTGCTCTGGAAGAGCATTGGTGCCCTTGACTTTGAAGGCCAGCTCTCTCTCTTCCCGGGTCCCTTCCTTTGTCCCCTGTCCTCTGCTCCAGAGATGGCTCCCATTGCTAACTCTACCACGCAATGACATGAAATGCTCTGGAAAGCTTTTAAGGAGGAAACATTTTCCAATGACAGTCAAACGACATGGAACAGATACTTCATTTCCAAAGCCTCCGGCTCTTTCTCTTGTGTTGGAGCTGTGCCCCCTAAAGATGCCTTCGCTCTCTAGCTAGGCAGACTTCTCTGCAGCTCCTTACATGGGTGGGAGACAAGGGGATCCAGACAGAGGAGCAACAGACCTGTCCCTCTTTTTAGTCCCCAAGTATCTGAAAACAAAGGCCAAGTTGCACATGCCTGGAAATTTCTGGAATATCAGGCTGCATCAGGGTGACTGGGGAGTGCCACATTCAGTAAATGCTTGCCTGAGGTTTGAGACCCTCCCTGCTGGATTTTTACTTCCACTATTCCCGAGTTCAAGACGCTAACCATCCTCTGAAATTCCACTCATCTTTAAGAATTTATCGCCGGGTGGTGGTGGCACACGCCTTTAATCCCAGCACTCGGGAGGCAGAGCCAGGCAGATCTCTGTGAGTTCGAGGCCAGCCAGGTCTACAGAACGAGATCCAGGACAGGCACCAAAACTACACAGAGAAGCCCTGTCTTTTAAAAAAAGAAAAAAAAAAAAGAATTTATCTTCAGCATCACCAATTCACAGGTCTTCTCCAAACCTGCTCCTTAGAGCTAAGGGAGCCTTCCTATGACTCCCAGGTCTTTGCTTGTAGAGCTTGGATGATGCTTAGGAATAGCGACTCACCGGTAAACTGCTGGAGGGCTGGGCTGTGTCTCAATGACCTGTGTACCATCCTAGATCATGTCTGTCCCTAGGAATTGCCCCACACATGTGGACAATACACATGATACTATTTGTGAGCTCTACCCAGGGCCTTCCAATGCCTTCCACTACTGTGCTCACCTCCCATCTGCTCTACCCTCCTAACCTCTCCTTTCCCATGACCCCCCCCCCCTTTCCCATGCTTGACTCTTTATTCCAGAGTTTGGCCCTAAGAAATGAAGGAAGAGAGTGTTCGTCTTCATGCCCCAAGCCCAGGTTGTCTCCATGGCTTTCCCTGTAGCAGGCATTTGGCTGGGGATGATGAGCAATTTCAGCCTTAGCCAGGCATCCTCCAGCTCCTGCTGCCTCACAGGCCCATCACAGCTTGCTGGATGAACAAATCCCTCCTTCCATCAATAGGAGCTTTGTGAATTCAACAGATGCCACTGGGCCTAGAAGTCAAATAAATATGGTTATTCAAACAACATTATAGCTCGCTGTGCATAATTCAGGAAATTCAATTATGTTTCTCTGGCAACAGCAACACAAGCTCAGGCTGGGTCGACAGACCTTGTTTCGTGATGTGCCAGAGACTGACCTTCATGCCTTCACATGGGTGGAGACGATGTGATCTGGCAGACTCACAGTTACCGTTGGAAACCTGACAGCGTCCGTCTCAGTCCTATGCTTACAAATGCAAAGCTGTTTTCACTAACATAAACCCAGACACCTGTAAGTATGGGAAGATGCGGCATCATGGGCACAAAGCAGATGATGGTTGCATTTAAGGCCCAGAACGACTCTTAGACTGTGAAATGTCAGGGTCCCACATGCCTACTGACTACTGCCTAGTACGCAGGTCATTAACTAAAGGGAGGTCAATGGTGTACTGGCTGGGAACATAGAGTTTGGTACCATGCTTCACAAGTTCACATCCTGCCCATGTTTGTGCCTCTGCTTCTCAGTCATTCAATAGCAATCATGGTATTAGTTCAGTGTAGGCTTACTGCAGTCAAGTGTGTTACTGGATGTTCAGTCGGGATTTACTAATGACATCACTTAGCCCTGTTTTTCAACTCTACTTATAACTTGATACTTGTACCAAGATCAGGACTGGGACATGTTGTGTATATGCTACTTGGAATCTATTCTTTTTCATTTTCTCTGCAAGCCATATTTATTTTTCCACTCCTCAGCCGTCTGTGCGCTTCAGCGAAGCCTTTCCCCATCTAGACAGCAAGGCAAAGGTCAGGCTTTGCTTCTTAAAGGGCAGGGAAGCCTGCAGAGCGGCAGGGTTCTTGCAGTTTGACGGTTCCACTTGAGCTCCGTGCTGCTGATTTATAAGACGTCAAGCTCGTTGGCTTATTCCTGTCTTCTCCCCTGGTCATTTCTCAATCAAGTCACTGGCTGGAAACATCTGAGAAAGACATTTCCTGAGAGATGCACAGGCAGCCCATTCACATTTCATAACTTTGCAGGGCTCCCCAGATCCACAATTCAGAGCTAGCATCCATCCCCTGAAGTCACTCATGAGTACTGGCAAGCAAGTCCCTTCCACACTTGGCCTCTTTGACTGTAATGCTAAGTGACAGGGCTAACACAGCACACAGTGTTCTCGGGCCTTGCCCAGCTTTGCCTGGGACAGCAGGATTAAGCAGGGAAATATGGACGGAAGATACCCAATGGGTTCAGTGACTTAATTGTCTGAGTGCTTGAAACTATGGGATTAATTCCACTGTAAGTACAGTGGCTTCTCTCTCACTAGTAGGAATTTGTTCCAACTAATTCATCTGAATAAAGACCTAACAGAAGCTCCAAAGAATTCCTGACACAGTTTGCCCACCTCCTCTCTCCCTTTTTCTAAAAAGCTCTCACCTTTCCCCACCTTCTCAACAATTTGACCTTCAAATACATAAACCTCTACTCTGGAACTGGATTTTGGCTACTAAATCTTCCATTTGTGCTTGGAGTAATTTGCAATGGCCACTTTCTATGCCCTGTTCTCAGGCACGTCTTGGTCAATTAGTACAATGTCAAAGCTGTGCAGAGTTATTGTAACTCCAGCTGTGAGCTGTTAATAATAAACTTGCCCACAGGACAATCCTGCCATATGGCAGATGGTCAGTCAAGACTGAAATATGCATTAGGAAAAAAATGATTCAGTCAACAGTGGGTGGGTGTAGGTGGACGGCTAGGGTGCTGGCGTATGACAGCTGAGTTCGGTTGCTGTATCATTGGCATCTATGACTTGTTCCCACTTTCAGTGAATGCCACGAGACACAAAGGTGTGATAATGGGTAGAATGACATGGCTGGAATCAGAAAAGTAGACAAAACAAGCTGAAATGTGTATTGTGGGCCAGGGGGTGGGGGTTGTTGAGAAGAAGCATAGTTCAGATTCTTTGGTAGGAAAAGGACTCAGCTCCACACGCTGGTCATGGGAAATGAACTGTGTGTTACAAGACACATTTTATTTAATGGGAGTTTTGAGGCAAATAAAAAACAAGCTGATGAGTGGCAGACAAGTGAAGGGGGGGGCAATAACCTACTTGGCTGACGGCATGACCTCCCTCCCCAGGGTGTCAAGGCTTGACGACTTCAGATTGGTTTGGAATTGGGGGGCTGGGGCAGTTTGGGTATGAGTGGGAAGACTTGGTACATAGCTGAAGCATGATGGTGTCCCTAGAGAGTTAGCTGTCTACCAATGAAAGCACATGGTGTCTCAGAGGGAAAAAAAAATTTGCTTGTGTCAATGACCAAACTAATTCTTACACATCTCTAGGTCAGTTTCCTCTGAAATTATGAAGAACCAGTGAAGAATGATAGAAGGCCATGTGAGGTGTTTGAACTCATGTTTTTTTAATGATTAAATGCTGAGTTCTACACACCAGATCTCTCAGAGGTGTGTGCTGCTGGGTCAGCCCCTGGGAGCTGTCTAGGTTTTGCAGTACCACAGCTCTCCATTAGCATTTCTAGCTGAAAATCCAGGTGGAAATAGTGCACATGCCTTCTCCATTGATTTTAACTAGTCTCCATTCCTGCCCATTCAGACCCTTTATTCCTGCTTTCTCTTTTGCCTTTTCCCTCCTGGTTAAAAAATGAAAGGTCTCAACTCCTGTTGAGGTTTGTTTTCCATAGAAAGGTGAAAGTAGGTATCCTGTCAGAGAGAGAGAGACAGAGACAGAGACAGAGACAGAGACAGAGAGAGAACAGGAGAAGGGGAGGGGAGGGAAGGGAAGGGAGGAGAGGAGAGGAGAGGAGAAAAGAGGAGAAAAGAGGAGAGGAGAAGAGAAAAACCTCCTCACAAACAAAAACCATCTTAATTGCCACTGGGTGATCACACAATAAATGCCCAATTAAAAGCCCAGAGACCTGCTTGCTTGCCCTGGGGTCTGTCTGGATGGCTTGATAATTAGAGACACCCTGGGCAGGAGTGAACTGCAACTTCCTGTAGGGAGCACTTCCTTCAGGCACATTATGTGGTAACCCACTTTTATCAATGAAGAAGTCAACTACTTCTCCATCCTTCTTCTGGATCTGCCTTAAAGCTGGAATCCAGGAAAGCTATTCTATCCCAGATACATGAGCCCATTCATGGTGCCAGTATATGTGGGTGGGGGCATGCGCACATGTGCCCACACACGTGTTTCTCCTCTATTCTAGTTACTGGGTTCCAACAGCTCTGTGAGTTTCCCAGCATTCTGAGGCTGCTTCACTGACTCAGGGCTTCTCAGCTGGGTGCATGGTAATGTCTGGAGATGTTCTTGGCTGTCACAAAGAGATCTCACTGAATCTGTCTGGTGGGTGGAAGCCAGGGATGTTGATGAAGACACCACAGTGCACAGTAACCACTCTCAACCAAAATTTACCTGTCCCTGATGTCCGCGGTGACAACACTGAGATGATACAGGGGAGTCTATGGATTGGGGCTCCAAATAAAAGTGATGAGCTGAAAGTGCAAGCCCTCTTACATCACCTCTGCTTCATCCCAAATACTGGGGTCCAATCATGCCAACTCTGCCAAAGCCAGTTTTCTCTGTGAGGTCATCGGTGGGGCTCAGCAACCTGCAATCTACTGTGGCTGCCTCCTGCTTTTCTCTAGCCAGGAGACAATAGCTAGTTATTGCTTTGTCAAAGAGCTAAGGAACAAACAAGAATGATGTGTTGTGACTCATGAACATAACGTCCACTTGGAGTCAAGCCACACCCATTTGCTTTGTGTGGCAAAGATACATTTTGCACTTGGAATAATAATGACGATCCTCATGGCCTGTAATATTTTCTATCTGGTCCTTGACAACAGCAAAAGTTTGCTGCCGCCGGGCGGTGGTGGCGCACGCCTTTAATCCCAGCACTCGGGAGGCAGAGGCCGGCGGATCTCTGTGAGTTCGAGGCCAGCCTGGGCTACCAAGTGAGTTCCAGGAAAGGCACAAAGCTACACAGAGAAACCCTGTCTCGAAAAAACCAAAAAAAAAAAAAAGTTTGCTGCCTTATACCCAAGGCCAATGATGTGACTCACCTTCGAACTTACGATGATGGAGGTTCCCATGTTTGACCACACAGACTTAAAATTAAAGGAATGCAACTTTAAAAGCCTGTCCCAGCACAGTGCCTGCCAACGGCATCTTCTAGTGTGGAGATGCAACAGGGACACAGGTAATAAGGCAGAAAGCAGAAGAAGTGCCTGGATCTGGAGGTGATGGTCCTAAGGCAGCAGAGGAAGAGAATGAGAGCATCTCTTACTGAGGCGACAGGAAAGCTACCGTGTTGAAGATATTCAACCCATTTCACAGATGGAAAAAACAGAATCCATGAAATGATGTGGGGAAAGGCAAAGTATTAGCAACGTAGAGGAACAGGCTTCAAGCTGAATCTGTGTGGTTGCTCATCTCTCCATGTCAAAAAGATACTTCAGAGCAGAAGCAGGATATGAATGGATCCTGGATAAGCTAGGGAGAAAGACTCAGATTGCTAAACTATACAGGGGGAGAATGTTGGAATTGGCAGACTGAAGATACTGCCAGAAAAGTCTGGTGAGACCTAAGAGCAACCGCTCTTAGAAATAGATCTTGTGAAGTCCGCGTGGAAGGGACGTCCCATAATAAAAGATATATGGCTAAGGGAAAGAAGTCCACTTAAAAAGGTTATATGCTATGGAATTAGTTTTAATGGCTACCAGATGCTGTGGGGCTGTGAGGGGTGACTGGTAGAGGACTTTCAAAGGCAGCAGGATTATTCTTGTATAACACTACAATGGTGGGTACCCACTATGATACATCCATCAAAATCCATAGAATGCCCAACCCAAGGATCCTAATGGAAACTGTAGACTTTAGTTAATACTATAATAACCAACATAGCAAGATTTGGTCATCCATTGTTAAAGGTGTAGCAAGCTCGCCCAACATTGTAAGAATGAGGAGCAGTGGGGATTGGGTAGAAAGGATGGATGAGGAAGGCCATTATATTTCATTTAATATTTTCTGTTAACCTAAAATTTCTACACACTAAAAAAGTAATTCAAGCAAAGTAAGCCAAGCTTTTTCATCCCAGCTACTTGGGTGGCTGAGGCAGAAAAATCACAAGTTTGAGGCATGTCTTAGTGAGACCCTACCTCAGATCAAAAGTAAAAAGAGAATTGAGGATACAGTTCAGTGGCAGAGTGCTTCTTGTATGCCCAAGGCATGGGTCTCTGTGTCCCATTCCACCCTCCAACACACACCAGCCTGAGGTCCTAAAACTGGACCAAGTGGTTCGTACAGAGCCCACCATATCCTATGACCCTGAGATAACGGACATTTACCTGATTTTTCTCCCTTCACTGAAGAGTAAAAGAAAGACCCTGGGCCAGGAACATCAGTCCTAGGAGTGTTGGGAAATATGCAGCAACAAATCAGGATCCATAATTTCACTTGTGTAACATGAATCTTCAAAGGTCTTACTAAGCCGGGCGGTCGTGGCGCACGCCTTTAATCCCAGCACTCGGGAGGCAGAGCCAGGTGGATCTCTGTGAGTTCGAGGCCAGCCTGGGCTACAGAGTGAGATCCAGGAAAGGCGCAAAGCTACACAGAGAAACCCTGTCTCAAAAATAAAAACAAACCTGGAGCCAGGTATTGCGGTGAACACTGAAAGATTAGAGAGACAGAACAGGTCACAGCTAACTTCACCTCACCAGTTCCTCAGCTGATCTCGTTTCCTCAAACTGGAAACCTCTGAGTCCTCATCCAAATGGATCTCAGCTGAACCACTGCTCAAAAGCCTGAAAGCTTAACAGACTCTAGTTCCTGGTCCTCACACCTTATATACCTTTCTGCTTCCTGCTATCACTTCCTGGGATTAAAGGCGTGTGTCACCATGCCTGGCTGTTTCCAGTGTGGCTTTGAACTCACAGAGATCCGGATGGATCTCTGCCTCCAGAAGGCTAGGATTAAAGGCGTGTGTGCCACTATTTTCTGGCCTCTATTTCTATTTAGCGGCTGTTCTGTTCTCTGACCCCAGATAAGTTTATTAAGATGCACAATATATTGGAGAACACAATAACACCACACACTTGTCTCGGGCACAGGACATCATTTCACACTCAGTGGCCCAGCCACCAACATACATATGGCTATGGTTGTTGTTTAAAACAATGTCAACATCCCAGGCTTCTTCAAACCTTGGACAAAGCAATTTCTTGGGGCTGATTATTTTGTGCTATGATGGAAACTAGCAACTGGTATGGCAAAATGTGCTGACTTTAGAAGTCAGTGTGGGTATTAACATGTCTTCTCTTCCACATCCTGCCTCAGAGCGTACTTACATGCTGAGCAGCCTGACAGAAAGTTGGCCATGGCCAACCTTGGAAGTGACAATGTGGCTGGTGATGCTCAGTGGTGTGTCTAGTGTGCTCATGTTAACCAGGAGACGTGGCCTCTGGATCGTTGAGTCCCCACTCACCTCTTTTGGCTGACAGTTCCTGAACTGCTGCAGAGCACTAGCCTGGAGGAGCGTGAGATCTGAGCTCATGTCAGAAATCTGTTTTTACCTAATCCCTCAAAAATCATAATTACACAAAGATGTCAGCTAGTCCCATAGAAATAATAACCCCCCCCCTTTAAGAAGATTGTTCATGAGGAAAGAAGAACATGCCGCCAACTGACACAGATTATTCGATTCTGCACAAAGGCTCACCCAAAAACACACATCGATTTTATATTATGCATATTTTTCTATACACACACAAACACACATTTTTCAAACAGTTTAGTAGAGAAATCAACATTGCCAATTTTTACTTGTATGTAAACTTTGTATATCCAAAACTTAAACAGATGAGTGTTTATGACTTTAAAAATGAACACATGTAAAACATTTAACAGTGTAGTGCACTTATCTACCAGTGGATTTCACAGAAAGACCCTGTATTTACATCTTTTAATTGTGTAGTACATATGCTGTTTATGTGTACTGACATTTATGATTGAAGACCAAGCGGCTCCACTCAAGCGAGTTCTTCCTCGGTTCTGAAACGATCCCAGGCCTAGAAGTGATGTGCTGCTTAGGAAAGGGTAAGGAAGAAGGAGAGGCTCCTGAGTGTTGACTGGTTCCAAAACACTTCAAAGGGGAAAATAATAAAAATGTAAAATAATAAAAAATCAAAAGTGAACCAACAAACTCTATACAAGTCACAAAATCAGAGGCTATTTTTCCCACGGAAAGACAAAACAGCTTTTAGAGTCTGCCACTGTGAGATGTTTGAAAGACAGAGAGGTGTGAGGTCTGGGCAGGGACATGGAGGTGGGCCACCCTCTGTGGAGACCCTAGCCAACACTTCTCAATGAGGATTCCAGAAAGCGTGGCGTGTAAATGCCTGTATTGTCTTCTGAGTTACAGCTGAGCATTTCGTTTGGAAGGACCACAGACGTTTTCTTCTTACATCCAAGACTTGGGTTTTTAATAGCAGCTGTGTTTGGAAAAATTCTAAAATCAGAAAGGATGTGGTCTGAAGCGTTGAAGTGTGCAGCCACATGTGGAAAACACAGCTCGGAGACATGAAGTGGCTCATTTATCAGGTCGTAATGCAGAGTCTCAAGTTTGGGATCCAGTAGGAATTTCTTACCCAGATCAGAGGTTGCTGAGGGCCTTCCTCCACTGAGGCCCATGAATTTTCTTGCTTCCCTCCACAGCAGTGGGCTCTGCTGCCCTTCGGCACATATTATTAATGTTACTGACAACCCTGCTTATTCTCCCTCTCTGTATCAGTAATACAGCCTTATGAATCTAATAAATATGAGCCTAGACTTCAATTGTACATTGGTGAATTCTCTCTCTCTCTCTCTCTCTCTCTCTCTCTCTCTCTCTCTCTCTCTCTCTCCCCCTCCCTCCCTCCCTCTCTTTTTCTCTCTCTCCTTTCGCTAGCTTTCAAGCACTTTTGGACAAATGGTCATGCCAACTGAGCTGTGTGGTGAGTGGAACGGCATCTCGGGAGAAGTATTGGTAATGTTTATGAGGTCATATCAAGCTGCTCTAGAAACTCATGTGCTAATGCCAGTCTTCAAATTCAAAACTAGATGCTCTCTCAGAGCTTGTGAATGCTCTTTAGTTTAAATTCCAATGGCTGTAGAAACAAACAAGCCTAAAGAATTTTCCAGTCTATTCTGCAGGGCTTCGTAAAGAGGCCAGGCTGGTGTGATCGGAGGAGAGATGTGAAACTGAATCAAATAACTAACTGTCAAGCCCAGCTTTAAGGACAGGTTGGGGTATCTTGGGTGACTTATACATTTTGTAAGGTTGACTTAGAATTAAATTACACTGAAGCCCTTCATAGTAGAAGGTGCATACATGTACAAATGAACAGATTGGATGGTTCTTGAGAAAGGCTCAAATAGTGAATGGAACATGGCCAAGTGAACAGATGAAGACCCAGAGTCTGGAAAAGTCCTGGAATGATTATTTGGGGCAAAGGGTGAGGAAGCATATGGCCATTCAGACTAACCCTGCAAGCTGAGTCTGCTGATGAGCTGGTCCCTGCGGAGTGGAGGCTTTTCCAACCAGCTCCTTCTGCTGTTCCCTGTGAAACATCTTTAGGGTTGGAGCAAAGAGGCAGATGGATGTTGGGAAAGAAACTTGTGTGACCATCCTGACGCCAACTTGTTCTCAGGTGAAATGACACTCTGGGAACTGTTCTAGGGAACTCTGGGCTTTGGGTTCGTTCTTAAGAGATTTGAAGAATTAAGAGCCATGCTGCTAGGTTTGGTTTCTCTGGAGGTGGCAGATAGCCCAATGTAATGATGGCTTCCATAACACAAAAGTGCAGCACACTCACCCATGAAAGACACCCAAATACGTCAGCCAGTTTCAGGTACCCATTCACCTTCTACCTTGTGCAACATATGGCTTCCTCCTCCTCCTCCTCCTCCTCCTCCTCCTCCTCCTTCTCCTCCTCCTCCTCCTCCTTCTCCTCCTCCTCCTCCTCTTTTAAGATGTATTTCTTTTCATTTTGTGTGTATGGGTGTTTGGCCTGCAAGTGTACTGCACATGCACAGGAAGCAGAGAATCCAGAAGAAGGAC
Organism: Peromyscus californicus insignis; assembly: GCF_007827085.1. Lineage (NCBI taxonomy): Eukaryota > Metazoa > Chordata > Mammalia > Rodentia > Cricetidae > Peromyscus > Peromyscus californicus. The sequence goes on from NW_026294584.1 coordinate 68,585,049, forward strand.
ACGGAAGAATGCTGCTTATGTCTTGTTCCTCCTGGCTCACTCAGCCTGTTTCTTTTAGCATCCAAGACTACCAGCTCTGGGGCAGCACCATCCACAGTGATCTGGCACTTCCATATCAATCAAGGAAACGCACCACAGGCTCACCCACAGGCCAGTCTGGTGGGGGCATTTTTCTATTTGAGGTTCCTTCTTCTAAAAGGACTCTAGCTTGTATCTGGTTGGCATAACACTGGCCAGCAGATTTGGCAAGGTTTGGCCAATGACTGTTGGTTAAAATTTGATTCACTGCAAGAAACGAAGGTGTGCTAAAGGAGAAAGTCATGGGCATGCTTCCTGCCTGGACAAATCTCTCTCTGTCTCTTTCTGAGCTGAATGAACAGCAGATGCTGGTTCTTTTGTGGCTAGAACAAGGTGGCTCTATTTCAATGCAAGTGTGGGTCTGTAAGTCACTCCATGTACACTTTCATTACAGTGCTCCACTGCCTGGGAGTAGGTGGAGTTCGGGGCCTCTCCTGTCCTCTGCCACTACACTTAAAATACCTGCAGAATGCCTGTGAGTCCTGTGAGCCCCGCAAGCCCTGCAGAGGCCAACAGACTCCAGAAGAAGCATGGTCAGGTGACCTCAAGGGCTTCCAACTCAGGCAGGTTTGAGCCTGGATCCCAAAGAGCTGTGTAGTCCTGAAAACCTGAACTGACCTTGCCAACACTTAATTTATTCATCAAAAAGGTAGAGACAGTCAGGCATACCTTTTTAGTTGTATTGAATACTAAAATAGGTAATGTAGAAAGCTATCAGCAAAAGGGGTTTTCTAGAAGCAAGACCCTCATTTCTAGAAGCTATGAATTCATAGAGATGGATAGATAGATGTTAGATAGATGGATAGATAGATAGATAGATAGATAGATAGATAGATAGATAGATAGGTCACTGGGTGCCCTCTCTAAGATTGATAATTGTTATTACTTAGCCAAACTCTGTGAGGCATGTACTACCCCTCAAGGGCTGAAGTGAAGGCCAAGAGAAAGATGTTTATAAGCAAGAATATGAACTCCTGTTTTGAAAATAACTTACTTATTTTTATTTTATGTACATTGGTGTTTTGCCTGCACATATGTCTGTATGAGAGCATCGGATCTCCTGATACAGGAGTTACAGACAGTTGTGAGCTGCCATGTGGGTGCTGGGAATTGAACTCAGGTCCTCTGGAAGAGCAGCAATGCTCTTAACCTCTGAGCCATCCCTCTAGTCCCAGGAACATGGGCTCTTGATTCTATCACAGTGACAACCATGTGGCAGCTGCTTCAGACATGATAAAAGGGAAGAAAAAAACGAGGAAGAGAGAGAGCGAGTGAGACCTGACCCATAATCTTTCTTATATGGCTTCTAAAATGAAAATTCCTGACTAAAACAGATATTCTTAAAAAACAAACAAACAAACAAAACTAGACATTCCTTCATTCCTTAGGAGACAGAACAAAGGACGTAGGTACCTAACTTCCTGCCATGGTCACTTTTAACCTGAAATCTGAACTCCCTGAGTGTAGTTGAGCGCCCCGTCATGTCGTATGCACTTTATTGGCTCTGAAGACCTCTGGTTATGGACGGTGTTCACGGCTGCAAAGTCAAATTCCCAAAGTGATTCGTGTTTTCGAGATGTTGATGTCTCACGCTGTGTTCTAATAACATTTCCAATACTGGCTGTGACACAGATTACACTACTCCAGCTTCCCAGGGGACCCAGCCAGGAGAATCCCTCTGGTGAGCATCCTGGAGCTGAGGCGCCCGCTGCAGAGTGCTGAGACACACATTTAATATCAGCAAACGACAGAGAAACAGTTTGGCAGCAAGTGTGGGCGGGAGAGAGACTCCTTTTTAAGCAATCTCCCCTCATACACCAAGGCAATGCTGTACTGACCCCTTCCCCACGTCTATATGACCATGGAGAAAGCTGTGGAGGTAACGAGAAAGCTCTGGAGGTAACAGCCTGATGGGCCCTCAAGCACCGCTGCCGTAACAAGGCATGAAAGTTAAACCGGCTGAACTGAGCTGGTCCAAGAAAATGCTTGAAAGCTCTGGAAACATCAAAGCTTACAGGGCTGAAGACAGCAGGCAACAGACCCCTCTTCCACCCGAGTGACAACCTCAAGTGACAGGAGCATCAAGTGGGTGTGGCATGTCAGCCAAGAGAAAGGAAAAGGCACAGTTACCCTGGAGGAACCCTGGGCCCATGACCTCTTGCTACTGAGACCTCTGTCACCTGGGGGAGTCTTTCCTCTGTCCTCCGCCTCCTCCCATAAGAACTGAAGTACTTCCCAGGTTTGGAAGATTCTCTTTCAAGATGTTTGGCCTCTTTTAGTATAACCAGAAACACTGATTTAGAGTTAGAATGAGAATCATCTTCCTACAAAGAGGCTTGACAGCAGGGAAATTCTTTGGTAAGGTCTCGGACAAGAGTAGAAATCCAGACTTGCTCTTAAGTTTCTGGTGGGAGCAGAGAGAGACATGACCTTCATTTATACAAACAAACAACAATGAAAAGCAAAGTGGTTGGGGATAGAGCTCAATGGTAGAGCACTTACCTAGCATGGGCAGGGCCCTGGGTTCCATCCCTCATCCGTAGCACTGTAAAAGACAAACAATGTAACCATATTTACCTAAAATGTAAATGCATGTGAGGTTTAACTAACAACTTCACCTCTAAAAACCCACACCCAAGAGAAGCACTTCCACCTTGGTGACCTGATACATGTTTGATATAGTTGGTGCATTGTTGTTGACAAGCAAAGAGACTAAAAGCATCCTCAGGGTCCATCAATAAGGGACATGGCTCAGTAGGAGCATCCATAAATGAACACAGTAACTAGGAAACTTGCTATGAGCTCATACTTCTAAATGAAACAGGCCTGAGATTCACCACTTATGTGAAGAAGTTGTTTGGCTCACAGTTTTGGAGATTTTGGCCCAAGATCAGTTGGCTCTTAGATTCAGACCTAAGAAGAGACCTCACATCATAGAAACAGAGAGCTGGACCACTGGGTCACAGCCTTCCAGAACCCTATCATCCCGAATCCTAAGGCTTAGACTAGGCCTGTGCACCCAGGTCTCACCTCCGGGCCAACTTCCTTCCCAGGTGTCCAGCCTTCATCATGCGGGAGAAGTACTCTCTCCAGCCAGTCTGCAGCAGCCCCGCATCTCACTAGGCCATGAATGCTCTGGGGGCAAAGATCCTGAATCTGCCAACAAGCAGAGTTCAGTCTTGGGCCAGCAGCTCTGCCTGGATTCCAGAGAGATCCGGTCTGTTCTAAGGTTTCTGACGGTTTCCATGGGCAGTACTTCTGATCTATATGTGATTTTCTGCCAGGCTTCCCTCCAGGAGTCATGGCACCCCATAAGTGGCCACTGACCCAGCCTTCACCGCTTGCTCTGCTGTCTCCCACCTGGACAAGAGGCCAGTTCAGTAATGACAAGCCTGAGAAGGTGCTGCTGAAATTTCTTTTCCCAGAGCAGATGTGGGCAACATCTACCCCTCCTCCCAAGGGCCCAACGACAAACTAAGGCACAATTCTCCCCAAGTTCCCTCTGGGGAACCAGTGAGTTTATTGGGCTTCCTATAGGGGTGTGGGTGACCCTCCCCCAAAATGCTGCACCTGAAAAGCCTTACCCAGCAGGGATGAGGGCTTCTCTTTACCCACATAGATGGACCCCCAGCCCTGGTCCGCCCTGGCCTTTGTATACTCTAACTCCTTTATATACGCTTCCTTAGGCCACATGCAATCAAACCAGAGTTTTGTACAAGAGGAGGAAGAAAGCAGCTTGATACTCAAGCCCCTCTTCACCCCTCTACGTGGGTGTGTAAACAGTCAACAAGCCAAACTGGCATGATTTTTGCAAGGGGGTGCAGCTAAATGTCCCCAAAATGACTGGTGGCTTACCTTGGAGGACAGTCGCTCAGAACACAAGGGCTACTGAGTGCAGTAAGAGGACTGGGATGGTGAGAGCTGTGGCAGGACTCAGGCTCTGCATACACTGGGATGCTGGGGGTTATGGGAGGACTCAGGCTCTGCACACACTGGGATCCTGGGGGCTATGGGAGGACTCAGGCTCTGCACACACTGGGATCCTGGGGGCTATGGGGGAACCCAGGCTCTGTACACACTGGGATCCTGGGGGCTATGGGAGGACTCAGGCTCTGCACACACTTGGATGCTAGAAGTTATGGGAGGACCACAGCATGGACTCAACATAGTAAGATCTGGAGGGGACTGGGGACACTTGGTCTTACTCCAAATTACTGTCCAATGCACTCAGAAGGGGATCACAAAAGCCTCCAGGAACGAGCATTTTCAGGAAGCTGATACAAGCAGGAAGCTTCGAGGGCAGACTCTAATAACTGCATGAGAGCTCATGTCAAACGTGCTCCGAAGGAAAACTGGAAGATTGGGTGTTGGAGGAAGAGGCACTGGTTCCAGCAGCCTCAGTGTACCCCAGCATGTCTGAGGTGGGGACTTAGTTCTGACAGCTGAGATGGCCAACAAGCCTGCTTCTGGCAAAACACTTCCTTGCTATATCATCCCACAGTGGAAGGCAAGAGGGCAAGAGGGCATTCACTGGGACCGGAGAGGGGCTGGTGGAGAGAGAACAGGCATGAGAGAAAATGCAGGAGAGTTAGAGATTGGCGAGATGGGGTCCAGGCTCGCCCTTCCATCAGGAGCCTATTCCCATGGCCACAATGTCAACCCGTCTGTGAGAGGAGTCCTCATTGTACCTCTCTCTCTATTTCAGCACCCTCCAGCCAGAAATTAGACTCCCGAGGCGTGGACTTTCAGGAACACATTTGAACTGCAGCAGACCAGGTACAACGACACTCCCAGACCTGGCAACAGGTCAAGACGGTTCCTGCAGTCACTGAACAGGAGAAGCCGGAAGAGTCAAATGGCAAGCAGACCGCTCCTTGGGCTAGCAGAAGACGAGGGACACTGGAGCGGCAGTCTTGTGGACGACAGCCCCCAGTGTGGATCCCGTTCTGTTTTCATGCTCCCCGGCCTCCCAAGTCCAGGCCTGACTCTCCCAGCGAGGGGCTTACTTCAGCTCCTCCAGGAAACCTCGTCTGGTTACAGATACGTCTTGGGATGTACCCGGAGATCCTGTCTGCTATGAAAGAAGAGCATGGCATTTCACAAGGAGTAAGCCTGGTTACCCAGAACAGGACCAACCCCAGGAGGGTGGTTGTGGGTTCCTCTGCTGCGTGAATCCAAGACTGTCTTCATAGACACTTCAGATGTTTGAGAGAATCTCCAAGTTACCCAGAGTCATATCACTAAACTCCATGCCGGCCCCTCTGCTCCTGTTCTCTCTGCCATAGACAATTCTCTCTGCAATTGAATTAATTCCACCCACCCACCCCCAAGACCCATTTTGTCTATTAATTCACCCAAAACTTCCCTAGCCACAACACACAGTCCAGAATTCCTAGGCTGGCTTTTAGGACTGTCTGAAGTGAACTTTTATTTCTGAAACTCTCACCAGCTAGGTTCAAGATGAACAGGGTGATTCATCTGTGACTCACTTGTCATCCAACCAAAGCAGATACTTTTCCATCTTGGTTCTTGTTGTCCGGCATCCACCCAATATCCATCATCATTTATTTACATCTTACCATATTCAAAATTCAACTCGACATCATCTCTTCCAAGACGACCTCCCCGATTCTAACAGCCAGGTGCGGATGCTCTTCTGTTTGCCGTGGGATTATCTCTGCTCCCTCCTCTGCGTTTTTTATGTGTTTCTGTGTGTGCAGCTATGCTCCTGGGGAGTAAGTGGTAGCTTGGGTTTCCTGGACGGTATCATTAGATCTTGAGCCTTATATATAATATAGAATTGCAACATTTACACTGGAGGAGCTTGCTGCGCACCAAATGTGTCCCCACCAAATTAGTATATCCTAGCTAACTCCCAAGGTGATGGCATTTAGAAAAGGGACCTTTGGAAAAAGAATTCAGCTTTGATGAGGTAGCGGGAGCGGCACCTCCTCAATGGGACTGGGGTCCTTGTGAGAAGTCCCGCTTAAAGTCTGCTGTCTTTTTCTCTCTCTGCTGTGTGAGTGCACCGTGGGAAGGGAGCACTCACCAGGACTCAAGCCCTGATCCAAGACTTCACACCCTCCAAAACAGAAAATTAACTTCTACGGAAGCCAGCCAGTCGATAGCATTGTCTTAGGCTACCACGAGGCAGACATGGCCTTCAGGGCCCTCTAAGCAGCCTCATTTTATACCGTTGTTAAGTACCAAATTCAAAGGGCCACAGAGCAGGGCAGAGATCAAACCCCAGTCAGTCTCTTAACCCCCAACCCCGCTCCAGCAAGCATAAGAAGCTTGCCAACTAACGCGAAATGAAAGAAAAAGCTCAAGGCAATAAGTGTATTTTTCTTAAACATGTCCATACCTTAAACTCTTTTTATCCTAGCCTTGAAATAACAAACCGAAGGTCCAAGGGGACTTCTAGTGAGGTCTGAAATTAAGAATATGGCTTAAAGGCTGCCAAGGATGAGAAAGAGAGAGGCCTGTTCAGTGATGACAATATCACCTTACAAAGTTATGAATTATGCAAGTGAAAACAGACCGCAGGATGCCTGACCTCACGAGGCTTCATGTACCTGTACACAACACTGCGCGAACAAGCATTTCAGAGCCCCGCTTGAAAAGGTGTCGGTTATACGGCAGCTTTACCCTCCTCCAATCCTTTCCTTCTCACAAAGGCTTCCACATGCGTCAACCTGGGCAGTCTGTGTGACCGCCAACACAGCTATCACCATCTCTGCACAAAATGACACAGTGGAGTGTGGGAACTGAAGACCTACAAACAGGGTGTGTGTGTGTGTGTGTGTGTGTGTGTGTGTGTGTGTGTGTGTGAGAGAGAGAGAGAGAGAGAGAGAGAGAGAGAGAGAGAGAGAGAGAGAGAACATCGGGGAGGGGGCTTGTGATAGGGTTGCTCCTGTTTCCCATATATTCTAGACTAGCATTCAATATTCTCTGTCAGCCCGTGGTGAAACAGAAAGAAACAATGGAGAAACCTGAGGTTGGGTCCTAGCCTGTTCCCTGTGGTTAGGGAAAGTCACTCAGCCTCCTTGCTGTTTCTTCATGTGTGGAAAGTGTGTTGAATAGTTTTCCCTTCGATTCTCTCTAGATTCAGGTGATCTGTGAGTTTCAGAATTAAAGAGCATTACATAAAAGTTCAGGCTAGGTTACTTTCCAAAGGTTTTGAGCCCTGGATCAGGCCTTAGGAATAAGACACCATCCACAATGCTTTTACCCAACTCTACAAGGGAAAGAGATGGAGACCAAGACTGTGTTCCTGGTCTAAAAAGTTAAAATCTGTCCTATGGGCACTATGAAGACTCAGAAGCAGCCATCTGCTCCAGTGGATCTGACATGACTTTGCAAGTCAAAAACAAGCATGGAAGGACTTACTCCACTGGGACTAACAAATACCTCATTTCTCGATTCTCTTCTGACAGAATTCAAGATTACTGGTATCCTGCCCCATTGAGAGCCCAGACACACTTGATTTCAGGGCAGCAATAGATGGATAGAGACACAGGCACAATAAGACATAAAGTAATCTGAAGAGTCCTCTATACTAAAGGACACACACAGATTAACCATGTAATTACTAATCTAATATAGATTGGTTTCCTACGTCATTCCAAAAATTTTAATTTTTGAAGCAGAGTAATTTTAATCCAGCTCAAAAACATGTCCTCAATGGGCCCATGTCTTCAGAATAATGAAAAACATCCATCAGAAGAAAGATGGTAAGCATGTGTGTAACATATGAGAAATAGCGTCAGTGTCCAGAAGACCATGGGTTTAAAGTGAGATGATCAGGTTGCCTTAGCTATGGCTTTCAGTTTCATTGTCTGGTTCTTGCATCCTGTACCAATTTGTGTTTACACATCCCATGAGAATCTAAAGGCCTCTCAAGCCAGGAGTCTCTCTTATCAGCAGATGTTGAAAGGGAATTTGAGGCTAAGATTCGACTTTTCAAACGTCAGCACCCAGGACTCCCCCTTCACAGCTTTTTGTCTTTCCTCTATATTATACAAACATCTTACTCTGTGTTCATGCTAAACAACAAAATTGGTCAAACGAGTTCAATTAGCTTCAGTTGTACTTCCTCCCCAACATATTAAGCTACATAAGAGCTATATAAAATATTTTCCCTGGCTTCCTCAAAAATGTGAATTATGTGCTGGTGGTTGATTTGTAACTCCAGAGTCTGTTGGCTACAACTTGGATGTCAATATTTATTCACTTGTCAAATACTCATTTGCTGTCTGCTCTATAGATGCAAAATAAACATGACACAGTCCTTGTCATGACTGTCACCAGAAAGTGAAGGACTAGACAGTAATGGTCACACCTGGAAGATAGTATTGAGTAGACGACTCATCCTCTTTGAGTCATTCACAGTGGTGTGATTGGCCCTCGGTGGCACAATGTATCCAGGACAGTAGCTCTTGGATCTTTTGGTTTGGGAAAACTTAAGCACCCTTAAATTTATTTGAGAACCTCAAAGAGCTAAGTGGGCATTATTTACCAAAACTTAGTGTATTCAGGGCTGGAGAGATGGACACACAGTTAAGAATGTTTGCTGTGCATGTATGAGGTTTAGAGTTCAGATCCCAGCACCCGTGGAGAAGCTAGGCCTGATCCCATGCTGCCTGCAACCCCAGTCCTGAGGAAGGCAAAGACAGGAAGGTGGCTGAGGTTCACTGTCTGCCAGCCTGGCTGCGGCACAGCCTCCAGGTTCAGTGAACCTGTCTCAAAGAAAGAAGGCATAGAGTGATAAAAAAGAGGTCACCAGAGCCCACCATCTGCTCTTGGCACATGTGCTTGGGCATTCACTCTGCAAACATGTGCATATATCGCACACGCATACACCTCACACACACACATGCACACCACACACACAAAAGTTTTAAAAAGCATTACGTTCAAATTTTAAACTGAGACTGTTTAAACATCTAATAGTTGCTTAAAGTAACAATAGTAAATACATTGCATAAATAACATTTTCTGAAAATGACAATATTTCCTCAAATAGAAAAGCTTACTAATGGAAATAAACCAGTCAAAAAGCATACACATCATCTGACATCACTAATACTGTGTGCAAGGACTCTAGAGTTGTCAAGTTCCTGCTCTGCTTCCCATAAAAGCCGTGGAAAGGGGTGAAGGAGACACTGCTGCCTGGGCACAAGTAAGGTGAGAGGTTTGCACAACACTGTGAATGTGCTCAATACTTAAAAATGGTGAAAACAACATATTTAATTTTTTTCTTTATTTTTGAGAATTTCGTACACGTACATAAAGAAATATAATCCTATAAATGCCCCCATTTCACCTTCCTACTCCTTCCAAACTCCCCAACACACCAACTGGGTAAGACATTGGTTTTTTGTTTTGTTTTGTTTTGACTTGTTTTGTTTTTGTTTCTCATAACTCACTAAGTCTAATTAGTGCCGCTCATATGTGCATGGGGGTGGGCCATCCAGCGGAGTGTGGGAAACTTACCTGTGGCCACATCCTCAAAAATAAATGATTTTTCCTCTCTCAGCAACTATCCAGTGCCAACAGCTCCTCAGGCAAGGGGTGGGCCTGGAGATCATGCCCGTCTCTGCCTACATTTTAGCTGGCTTGGTCTTGTGCAGGTAACTCCAGCTGCTGTGAGTTCATGATGGTGCTGGCTGTCTCGGGTCCAGAAGACATGATATCCCCACACTTCTCCCCACCTTCTGGCTCTTCCACCCTTTCTTCCTTCTCTTCAAAGATGGCCACTGAGCCTCGGTAGGGAGTTTGATACAGATGCCCCAGTTACAGTTGAGCACTCCGTCTCTCTCTCTTTTTTTTTTTTTTTTTTTTTTTGGTTTTTCGAGACAGGGTTTCTCTGTGTAGCTTTGCGCCTTTCCTGGAACTCGCTTTGGAGACCAGGCTGGCCTCGAACTCACAGAGATCCGCCTGGCTCTGTCTCCCGAGTGCTGGGATTAAAGGCGTGCGCCACCACCGCCCAGCTTTTTTTTTTTTTTTTTTTTTTTTTGAAATAAGATTTATTTATTATGTATACAGTGTTCTGCCTACATACCAGAAGAGGGTATCAGATCTCATTATCAATGGCTGTGAGCCACCATGTGGTTGCTGGGAATTGAACTCAGGACCTCTGGAAGAGCAGTCAGTGCTCTTAACCTCCGAGCCACCTCTCCAGCCCCCGAGCACTCCGTCTCTTAATCTCAGCACTCTGACTTGTCTGCATCTCCCCACCGCTGCCTACTCCAACCAAGGCTGGGAGCAGCCAGGCCTAGGGACAGAAACACAAATATTTAGAAGGCGTGGTGACAGCGGGGCCATTTAGAAAATAACAATAACAGGTTCTGCTCTGCGGCTTATGACCTCTCGAGCTATAGGCTTTAGACAGAAGCCCAGTGCTGGGCATGACATCCTGTGGCTCCATCAGGGCCTCAAAGCCCACCAGAAAGTGGTTCTTTACCCCCAGAACAATGGTGCCACTGTGACACCACTGGGCAGTCTTACCTGTCAGGTTCACATCGCAACACACAGGACCCAGGGCTGGGGAAGACCACAAATGTGTCCCCTGCCCCAGCAGCCTGCGTAGCACTGTCTGGCACTGGGAAAGTCAGCCAGCAGGAAGGAAGTTCTCCATCTAGTTGGAAATTGATTTCTGATGTCCTGCAGCCTAAGTGTGTGATAGAAGATAATAAATGTTATTTTAATTGCATTTTGCCACAATTAGCAATTTTTGATGTTTGGAAAAGGGGGTGGCATACTTTTACAGTTTTATAGATCTTACAACTAACTGTCTAGTTTAAGAAACCATGTTGAATTCTCTTATCCACTCCTATACATGGTATACTCCTGTACTCAATTTGTGGCAACTTGCTGCCGTGATTGAAGTTACATGAAGCTTATGCAGCATCAGGACCGCTGATTTCTAAAGTGTGAAAGCCTTTGGATAGACTTTTCAGATACAAAGAGGTGTCCTCTGATGCTTTACCAGAACTCTCCAAGTGGCAGCTTCTTAAAGATTACTCAGAACGTGGCATCTGAAACCAGAGCCAAACTGTTGCTGTCACAGTCAGGTCCATTGTCCACCTGGGATTTTGAATCTTTGATGCACACATGCTTTTGTAACTTTAAGCGCAGTATTGGAGAAATACCAGCTGACTCTGCTCTATAACCTTCCAGATTCTGGCACATTCTGTCTTACTGTATCACAGAATCATAAGCCAACATCACTTCTCAGCTCAGTGGAATAGTCCTTACCCATCCTGAAGCTGTCAGGCTTCTGGTGGTGAACCCAAGTTTCCAGAAATCCCAAATTTCTTCAGAAAGCTCAATTTTAATCTAATCCATAAACTATCAGTGATTTCCTCGACACAGCAAGCTTGCTTTGTTTATTCATGTGAATAGGTCTATATCTGCAAAATCTAAATATTCAAAGTTTTCCCGTTGTTCCTACAAGTAAAGCTGGAATATCGTGAGAGATGTAACTCCTCCATTCACAGCTCAACCCACCAAGCAAGTTCTTTTCATCAGGGTGGTCATAGTTCTTCCATGCACAGCAGAAGGGCTTTACAAACAGGATATGAAAAAGATGTATAGTTAGGGAATCGAGGTTTAGGAAAATCAATATTCTAATTAATATTAATATTCTTACTACTCTATGAAGAATGCTGTTGGTGAAACTGGCTTTTTGGTTTTCTCTTCACAAATTCATGATGGTGAGCTACACCGGGGTGAGCACGCAGGTGCCACCGCCGTGCCTGTGCCGTTGCCACCTCTCAGGCTTTTGCGCCATCCGTACAAAGGTCAGCCCTATAAACAAGGGAAAACAAAAACAAAAAAACAAACCACCATTGTCTCTCAGTATCCATGGGGAACTGATTCCAGGATCTCCCGTGAATCTCACATCCAAAGATGGTAAAGTCCCTTAGATAAAATAAAGTGGTATTTGCATGTAACCCGTGCATAGCCTCCTATATACTGTCTCTACATGCTACCCAGTTGTGAACAACAATGTTTAGGGCATTGGTTCTCAACCTTCTTTTTTTTTTTTTTTTTTTTGGTTGGTTTTTTTTTTTGTTTTGTTTTGTTTTTTTTTTTGTTTTTTTCAAGACAGGGTTTCTCTGTGTAGTTTTAGAGACTATCCTGGAACTCACTCTGTAGACCAGGCTGGCCTCGAACTCACAGAGATCCGCCTGCCTCTGCCTCCCGAATGCTGGGATTAAAGGCGTGAGCCGCCGCCGCCGCCGCTGCCGCCACCACCTAGCTTAGTTCTCAACCTTCTTAATGCTACAACCCTTTCATATAGTTCCTCATGTGGTGGTGACTCCTAACCATAAAATTATTTTGCTGCTACGTCATAACTGTAATGTTGTTACTGTTATGAATTGTAATGTAAATATCTGTGGTTTCTAGTCTTAGGTGACCCCTGTGAAAGGGTCAGTCGACCCAAGGGATCATGACCCACGGTTGAGAATCAAACATTTAGGGACTCGGGACAACACATGGTCTGTAGAGAAGCCACATATCCAATCCAAAGTCATTTGAATAGTCATCTGCGGGACATACAGATATGGAGAGCCAACGGCACAGTGATCCCATGGGGTTCTAGACTGAGCTCCAAGAGCCTGCTGGGAGAGCCTTGGAGCTAGAGTTCCCACTGAAAAGACGACCCTGGAAAGGTTGGGCCAGTAAGTAAACTTTGGTTTCCTCCTCTCTGGGTGGGGACAGTAACCATTCCCACGAAAGCACACTCGAGGGAAGAACCGAGGCCAAGCAGGACGTCCGCTAGCCTCAGCACCCGGCTGACTGCGGGTGACAAATGCCAACCTTCAGTGGAGTTTTCTGTTGCCACTGACGCTGCGCTCACCTTTGCCTCCTGGGCAAAATGCTAAAGTGTTTAAAAAAAAAAATCCAATAAACAGCACTGAAAGCGACCTCCTCATCTCCGCCGTGTGTTCACTTTGCAGAAGAAGATGAAATTGAACAGCAAACTGTTGAAGGCGCTGTGGGTAAACGTCGGCCGACGGACGTACGGACAGAGCAGCTGCGGCTGTGCTGCCGGGCTGATTCCAGAGAGGCCTCCGTCCCTGAGTATAAGAGAAGTCTATGACATCTTTAAATGGACAGACAAATGGAATGTTTTCATGCTTGAACATAGTTTATTCCAAAAGGGGTTCTAGACCTAAGACAACCCAGCAGAGTACCTCCCATTCTAAAGAGAAAATTGGAACAATTGAACACCATTGTTCAAGTCAGCTACTGGACATTTCGCAGAGGCTTGTGGGTTTGTTTTTCCTTTTCTTTTTTCTTTTTTTTTCTTTCTTTTTTTCTTTCTTTCTTTCTTTCTTTCTTTCTTTCTTTCTTTTGTGTGAAATTTCTCTCTTTCTCTGTTAGGAAAATTGTAATGAAGAAGTGGGAGTCCCCGGATGATATTCAAATCGTTTCTTAATTAGGATGCGAGTCTTAGCCCCCAGAACCTGTAAAGCGGAAACTTCATCAGAACAGCACAGCCAGCCCTTCCCCTCTCAGAAGTATCCAGACGGTTGGGTTTCAAGGAATGAAATAGCTGGGAAGCCGCTGCATTTGTCCTATTTCAAGCTGAGTGTGTAAATAATAAAGGTCAAACTCAGAAAACAGGGCCGATAATTCCTTGGTGACCAGCCAGACTCCAGTTCCCATCATTAATTCATATGTTGATAGACTTCCCCAGGAAGCCTGGGAACACAACAGAAGTAACTCAGCTTCCCCCAAGAGAAAAGGCCTCATTTTTCCTTGGCAGATTCATTCCTAATCACATAGCAGGGAACCATTATTAACATCTGGATATTCAAAAAGAGCCACTGAATTATTATAAAAACTGCTTCAACTCATCAGCCGAGGCCTGAGATGATCTACAGTGTGCACAATGCTTTCCCCTGCTTTAGTCAAGAAGATAAATGAAAAGATTCTGTGTATTTCAACTGCCATTACACATTTGTTTTCGATCGGGGAAAACTCATGTCTGCCTACTGTCCCTCCTATCCTAAGGCAGATATGTCAGCGGTGGTTTCTACCGCTCCCGCAGTGAGTTTCTTCCTGGTGTACAGTTTTCAGAAGGCTACTGGAAATGCTCATTGGTTCAAAAGAGCTGCTAGTCGGAGACTAATGCTGGCTTGGACTCTCTTTGATCACAACTCTTCCGTTCTTTAACCAGCCAAGCCCTCTTCGGGACTTTACACAGACAATTCCTGGACATCGATGATCATGACTTTCACAGACCTGGAAGTGCTCTTCACCCTCATCCAAGCCCTCAGCATTAGGAGCTGGTAGCACTAATAAACGTTATGGCACTCCTCTGGTTGAAACCTTCTCATGGCTTCCTTTTGCTATTAAGCCAATATACCAATTCCCACCAGGACCCATGGGCTTCTCTTGCAGTCCCAGTATGAAGAGATTAGGAAAACGAAACAAATCCAAACAAACAAACAATTTTTGGAGCATTGCTCTACTCCCTGCCCCAACCCCATTAAGGATAAACAGCTCCAAACTTTGCAAGCAGCACTTAAGCAAAGTCCATTCCGAAAGTCCTCCCCTAGGAGTGGGTTGTCAATGCTCCATCCAAGTCTGCTCTGCCTCCCCATCCTCCATCACTTGTTCCTTTTCCCTCACCATCCCTGGTCCAGCCTCCTCTCCCACCATGCTGCCCATCTCAAGGCTCTGCCCCCAAAGCTCTTGGGATGTTTCTTATCGGCCCAATCTCATTCGCTCTCAAATCTTGGCATAAAAGTCACCCCCTCAAGGGCACTTTGTTCATGAACACACACATTCCTCCAGAGGAATCTGTGTTTTGTCTGTCTCCCCAAGGGGCCTCGCTCTATTTGGCTTGTGTAAACTCCTCAAACTTAGCTAAGAACCTACATATAGGCCCTCAAAACTCCATGGGAGGAATGTGGAAGACTGTTCTTTGACAAGGCAAAGCTCTCCCGACTGATGTTTACTGTGCTGAGATTCAGCATATGTTTCCCAGGGGAGAAACCCATCTCAGATGTAGGAAAGCAAAGTAGGAAGTACTGTGTGTCAGTAGATTGTAGTGGCCCTCTTTAAGAGGACAGACAAGGCTCCTAAACCACTGGCCTACATATTTTGCATCAGCTAATATATTAGTAGTTAAATTGAATATGTTTTATAGATCTACCTTTTTAAAAATTTACCTTCAGAAGAAACGAGAAGTTCAGGTGTGCAAACAGCAAGATACAGAGAGTAGTATAGCTGATATCCGGCACCCAAATAGACGACGGTGTTATCTTTTCATTTTATTGAATTGATTTCCTTATTGAATTATTTACTTATACACACATGCACATGTGTGCTTGCATGTAGGGGGCGTGGAAAGGACAGCCTTCAGGAGTAGGTTCTTTCCTTCCATCTCTGGGGTCCCAGGGATCCAACTCAGGTCAGCAAGCCCAGCAGCAAATGCCCTTACTCACTGAGCCATCTAGCCAGTCCCACATTTTTAAAGTCTTCAGTAGGAAAGCACGATTTTCTTCTTCACACTGCTATCCAGGAAGGAAGACTGGTGGCCACTGTCTTGAAAAGACCACCAAGACAAAGAATAGTCAGAATCCAGGTCTACAGAGCCACCCCCAGAATGGACGTAAATGAACGTTATTGGCTACAAAGAATCATTTAGCCATCAACTTCTAGATCTATACCAAGGAAAATTATGCTAGATTCTTCCCCTGCATATTATCTTCATCTTCGTCTATCTTCATCCTTGGTGTCTCCAGAGACCAGTATTAGGTGAGGGTCTTAATGTCCCAGCTCACTCTCAGATGCTTGGCCCTGTGACTACCAGAACCTCCTGTGGGTTACTGGGGGGCGAAGATCCACACAGGGCAGGGTGTTTTCAACAAGAGTTTGCTTGCGTTTCACAAGGACATAGGCTGGAGGGCTGTCTCCCAGGAGCCCCTTTTCCTTTCATCTTCCATTATCCTTACAGAAACTGTGCTTTTCTGCCAGCAACTCTAACAACTGGCTTTAATTTTACCCTTTCTCATACCCTCTATTGAATAATTACCATAATCTTCATTCAAATACACAGCGAGAAACTTTGTACATGATTTGTAATTAACTACAAAAGGATCCATAAATCCCTTTGAGAAGTGGAAGGACATGGCCCAGTGTTCCAACATGAAGAAACGCATTGTGGCCGGGCGGTGGTGGCGCACGCCTTTAATCCCAGCACTCGGGAGGCAGAGACAGGCGGATCTCTGTGAGTTCGAGGCCAGCCTGGGCTACCAAGTGAGTTCCAGGAAAGGCGTAAAGCTACACAGAGAAACCCTGTCTCAAAAAACAAAAAACAAAAAACAAAAAACAAAAAAAAGAAACGCATTGTCCTGTGCACGACTGTGTGACTCTGTCCTTTCTCTGCTCGGAAGGTACAACTGTCACTCAAGAAGGCTTTGCCCAGGCTTCTCTTTATTCCGCTGATGATGCATTTACTTCCTCCTTCTTAAGTAAGACACAAACATACCGGAAATTAACTTGGAAGAATCACACATCCTGTTGGCTTGGCTGGTGGTTATTAGTTGAAACGCAAGAAACCGGTTTCAGAGTCGTTTGACACGGGTCGAGGTGAACCACTTTCGGAAAGCGGCCTCTCTCAAACTGCAGCTTGCCACATCACCAGCCATCCCGGGAAGAAGGATGGAATTCCAGGTGAAACGTATTAACAGAGTTGAGCTTTCAGCCTCTCCTTTGGCTCCACCTCCGGGAGAACTAAGGCCTAATGATCCCAGGACACGAAAAGCAATTAAATTTCACTCGGTGTAAAGTTGAAGAAAGTGTCCCATGTGAAAAGGCTGTGTCTTTGCCGCGTTGCGTGGGTGGCAATAAACAGCCAAACTCACTGGCTTTGATATAGTAGCGCGCACTTTCTCAGGGCTCAGGTTGATTTCATTTTAAAAAGTTGAATTTATGGGACAGAGGATTGAAAAGTCTGTACTGACATGTTTAAAACCTCCCTTTAAAAAGTGGCAGATTGCATCGTTCCATTTAAGCGTTCACACCGCAGCCTGAAACATAATCTGTTTACTGAAAAAACAACTTTTTATTGCCTTGCGAATAATTTCCCATTGAAAAAGAAAACAATGTACAGTATTTTACAGCTCTGCGAAACATCTGGAAAGCTTCTTGGTTGCTAAAGTGATGAAGAATTTGCATCCACATTCGAACTACTGATATTTTAATTCAACACAGAACGACTTCAGACATTCTATTGAACCAACTAAAATCTGAGCAATACCGCAAGTTTCCAGAGCCAGCTTGATGACACTCAGAGGACCCAAGCAATCCATCCCCAGCAAGGTGAATGGTTTTGGGAACCTGCCCCTGTGTCTTCAGGCTCTGAGATGTGTAATTGCACACTACCTAGGTCTGGACCACTCCAAGCTGCTATAACAAGTACCTTGTACCATATTTACCTTTATTCACCAGCCTGGGAGTGCCAGGTAAGCAGGAAGCTCCCAGGATAAAGAAGAGAGACCTGTGCCTCTGCCATCTTGACCATGAAGCTTGGGAAAAGAGTGTGGAACCACAGTGTTGACTAGTCAATCCATATCCCATTGGCAGGAACACAATCATGTGACCAAAGGAACAGTCAGCTTGTCAGAGAAATGACCACTGACCCAAAAGGACAAGGAAAGGATCTGGCAAACAGTCCTTAGATCCCAGCCAGCACTTTCCAAGATTAAATTTATCTCCAAACTCGAGCAGGTAGAATGCTTAGAGCTGACTTCTCCATCCTCGCTTGCAGACTCCGAAAATCACTCTACTAACGTTATTAGGATGTGGATGAGGTGAGCGACTGTACAGCAAAGCCATCTGCCTTGGCACTTGGTCCTGTTGTCATTCCCTAAGCCTGTGGCTTTATTGACGAAAGCCGTGGGATGGCATTCATTACAGAGACAGTAAATTAAACAATGCAAAGCTTTCAGAAAGACGGCAACTTTCGTAGTCAAAAACCCCTTTTGTGTTTCACTCCCCCCCCCCACACACACACACAAACTATTATTTCTCCACAAAGGAGCTTAATGCAAAGTTAAGACTCCAGTGCTTGGCGCGAAGACATCTTCATCCAGTTGTGCGGATGCTGAGAGGCAGGCGCAAGGCTTAGGCCTCAAGGGGATGCAGTGACAAGAGGCTGTTTCCTCAAGAACGGGTCCACCTAGAAAATGCCTTGCATGCTGGGGAGGTGACTTAGAGAAGCCGCTGCCGTGAAAGTATCAGGACCCGAGTTTGCACCCCTGACCTCTACTTAAAAGCTGTGCAGAACTGATGAGCTCTGGGCCAATAATTATTTGAGAGAGTGTCTCAAAAATTAAGGTGCAGTAGGCCAGTGAGAGAGCTCAGCAGGAAAAAGCACTTGCAGCCAAGCCTGATGACCTGACTTCACTCTCCAGAACCACATGGGGAAAGGAGAGACTCGACTCCCTCAAGTTTTCCTCTGAAAAAGGAAAACTTACATAACAAAAATAGATAGATAGATAGATAGATAGATAGATAGATAGATAGATAGATAGATAGATAGATAGACAGATAGATATTTGTAAGGAAAAAGCAGTCGAGGAAGACATCCCATGTTCATCTCTGTCCTCCAGATGCCCATGTTTGCACTTTTGCAAGTACATAAAAGAATGTACATATACTGTGCATACACATATGTGTGCACAAATACATGCACAAGCATGTGTGCATGAGCATGCAGACATAGGCTTGCGCGTGCGCAACTGATCATTCTATGTGGATTGCTCGGTTCCAGCTGCACATCTTCTTTTAACAATGGCTCTTGTCTGTGCCACCATCAGACAGTATTGATTCATCAGTGATGGCAATTACGTATTTACTTGTCAGCCTCGTCTATTAGTCCAGTGAAGAAAGGGTCTCTCTCTCTCTCTCTCTCTCTCTCTCTCTCTCTCTCTCTCTCTCTCTCTCTCTCATCACCAGCACACCCCCAGGCTTCGCCTTCTAATGAGCACTAGCTAGATGCTTGTAGAATGAGGTGGAATACCACTAGAAAAAAGATGAGCTCCATAAAACATCAAAAGAATCAAAGAGCGGCCGGTGCTTCAGCGGGGCGCCGTGTGCCTGCTGGAAGGGGGCGGGGCAGGAACTTGGTAAAGGAAGGGTGGAGGCCCAACAAGCAGGCTCTCTAGGTGGCACTCTAGGTAGAGAGGCAGCCGTACAGATGTCGGAGGCGGCAAAACAAAGGTTCCCTGCAGAACACTTAGTATCCATATTCACCCCATCTAGAGCATGTGAGGGGGTAGAGGAGACGGGACTGGAGCTGCAGCCATTCCAGAAGGGCTTTGGCTCTCAAAGCACCAGGTGTCTTCAGCTCTGTGGGCAGTGAGGAGCTGGGTGAAGTCCTGGCACGGAGGATTGGTCTGCCAAGCAGGGAAGGTGGAGCTGGGGGCAGTCATGGTAACCATCCAGGTGAAAGCCTTCGCTTTACCAAAGGAAGATGGAGAGATGAGGGCAGGCCAGGGAAACTCTGGGCATGGGACTGGGGGAAAGCCATCGCTCTTATCAGCTGGTCAGTTCTTGAGGAACCAAGAAGGAGAGCACAAAGTCAATGAAAACACGACGCTGCCGTTCATGGGAAGAGGCCTTAGGGGGCCACAGAAGGAGGCCAATGGGGTTGGAGGCACTGGGATTTGAGAGAGAAGGAGGTGCAAATGTGAGGAACTTGCATGGGTGGAATCAGCAGTGAGGAGGGCCTTGTGCCATGGACCTTATCATCCTGAAGAGGCTCACATGGATTTTTTTTTCAGCTTCTCCACAGAAACTCTGTTGTCTGAACGACCTTCAAAGTTCATGTGTTCCGGCTTCAGGGTGGGATTAATAGGAGGGAACTGGGGGAAAATAGTTCAGTCATGAGGACTAGCCTCACGAATGAGCGGAAGCAGGCTCTGCCCTCTCTGCCCTACTTCTCTTATGCCACATGAGAACAGTGCTCCATCCGTGCAGAGGCGCCATCTTGAAACAGAGGGCGGGTCTGCACTGGGCCCTGCACCTGCTGGCATGCTGGTCTCAGACCGCAGACTCGAAACTGCAACAAAGAAACTTCCGTTCTCTACAAATCGCTCAGGTATTTTGTTGTCCCATCACAAACAGCCTAAAGGCAGGGATACAACATTTCAATTCATGTAGATGTTGAAAATTTCATAAACACAAACTTTGGAAATACATCTTCCTGTCCCACGGGGATATTTATCCATTGTTCTAATAGACATAGAGAGTTTTAAAAATTAAAAGTATTTTCCAAGAACTCAGGACAGAGGTCCCATCATGACCTTTGCTCACCTCTAATTGTAGTAATCTCTCCACTGAACAGTGGGACCCTCCCATCAACTGACCCCCCTCCCCCGTTTCTGTTTAATTGGAACCTACTCTGGTCTCCTTTTGGGTGAAGTCATTTCAGTAATACATAGTCTGGAAAGAACAGTGTGGAAACCCCTACTTGTCTCTATGGAAGTACTCACTATAGACATCAAAGCAGAGGAAGGCTTTATAGAAGAAAAGAACTACCTTCCTTTCAAAAAAAAAAGCAACAAAACAACCTTGTACCATTGGTATCACATGTAGCAAGTCCCAAATGCAATCCAGCTGCTGTGTTTTGCGCAAAGCCTCCTGGATATCAGGGAAATTTTGTCTGGCTTGGTGTTGGAGTCCAGGGCAAGCAGACGGTGAAGATCCCAGGGCCCGCCACTCCTGGTATTTTGCTCATTGTGGGTTCCCCTTTTGAACACAGAAATTCTCCAGAGCTGTTCTCTGAGATCATGTCAACCCTCTCTCCCCTTGGCTTCTACATGAGCACATGTGGAGAGAAACAAAGTGAAAATGTGGAAGATAGAAGTAGATTTGAAGATGAAGGAAAAACAACCCTTTTTCTCCTTCCTCATTAAGCCCTGAGAAGATTGTTTCAAGAAGAAAGAGCGTGATGCCCAATTATTATAAGAATACACTCTTGACACACCTGTTTTGCCTCTCAAAGCTGACTTTGATGACATTAATTTTACCTACACTGTGGTATAAATTTTCACTGCGATCTTTGTCTCACCCTGACACCAATTAGAACATGAGTTTCGGCAGAAGAAACCACCGCAATTTAGTCCATACCTTGGAAGAAAAGGAAGCACTAATAGAGACGAAGACTGCCCCAAACCCGATTGAACAGGTGTGCATTTCCATAATAGCTGCACAATTCAGCGATGAAGTGCTGTTTGCTGCTCTCGCTTGTGAACGGAATTAGTAATCTTCACAGGCCCTGTCCGGGTGATTGAAATAAATTACTTGGTTAAATTGCAAAGCAGGTTGACCCATCTGTTGGCCCGTGAATGTTCAGATTCTCTGAGGGTTTATTACTCCAAATAATGTCTGCCATATGCAGCGGTAAACAGTTCCTTTAAAACTGACTGAAGGATTTGGTGCTGCTTTTGAAGGCAATTTATAAAGCGCTTCATGTTCCCCTGGAAGGACCTGCCCTTCAACTAAACTTCCAGCAAAGTCTAGCTGTCTGGATCAGTTAATCCCAGCCGAGACCCCCTGCTCCCTCAGCAGAGGCAAGAGGAAGGGTTCTGGGAGGACCTACTGTGTGCTGGGTGGGAGCTCGCCTATTGGCACTTCTTCAAGAAGTGTCAGAACACCCATGTGCAGTGAACATTTTACCCCAGAGAAAACAGGAAGCCAGAGGGGTTAAGCGGCACATCCCAAGTCGACTGCTACGCAGTCCATCTGGGCACCAGACACCGGGTTCTAGGGGACAGTCTGAGTCAGAAATGTTGACGGGAAGTACAGTGAGGATTTTGCCCAATCACAGCGCGGACCCACAGGGGAACCCAAATGCAAAATGTTTATGCCTTTGAGCTGTTCAGACTCCTCATTCTCAAAACCAGGAGTCTGTCCCATTCTTCCCTGCTTGGTCACTAAGGACAGGGCCAGACTTTGACTTTCCATTGGCAAGATCCTAACAGGATTTTTTTTATAGACAGAGATCTGTGGATCTTCTTGTCATGTGTGCATTCCCTTGCTTTAGATCATCCCCAATTTCACATCCCCAGGGAGAATGCCTGCTCTATTCACACAAGGTCCATAAACTGCTCTGACTGTGCACCAGCCATGATTTGTTCATGATGTTAGCGGGGACTGGCTGTGGCTAGGTTACAGATGTGAAATTGCTGATGGATGGGCCCAAAGCCAGCACATGGTCAGCTCTTCTGGTATTCAACTTCAATATTAATCATGTGGAGAAAGGCATTTTCCCCCCTCTGTGAAAAATGAAATGGCTAATATACAGTATGGAATGAGCGCTCAGGAACAATTCCTTTTCTTAACAGGAAAAGAATAAAGCTATTAAAAGAATAAACTCCTGTATGTGACATGATGACAGTGGAGTCTTTCTGACGAGCTCAATGAATAAGCTCCCTCTCCTTTGATTTATGCCAGCTCTGAGTCTCTCGGAGCTTCAAAAGGCAGGGGGCACATTTGGAAGCCAATGGCCTCCACTCCATTTGTTTAATGGGAGTAAGAAGCCAAGATTCAGCCAGAGGCAAAAGTTTGACAGACTGAGAACTGAAAAGTCAGTCCCAAGTGCTCAGGCACTGAGCGGGGAAGTGGTGCCTGGGGGGGTTGCCAGAACCTTTGGTTGAGGGGATTCACCCTTCCTTTCCACAGCACCCCCACCCCCACCACCGCATGCAGGTACCTCTGCGGGAGCCAAAGCTAGGCCCTGCCTCTGTGGTTGGTCTTTGCCCCAAACTAGAGGAAATCAGGCGTCTTCCTTTGCTGTCGGTTGGTACCCTGAGGAGGGGCGGAGAAATCAAGATTGATCTTCACCTCTCTCCAAACATGCATCCTAGAACCACACGCAAACCTCAGGAAAAGCTTGCCTCAGTAGGGCACGGTGACTCACCTGTAATCCTTGCACTCTGGAGGCAGAGGCATGACCATTGCAAGTGCCAGACCAGCTTGGATGTACATGGAGGCAGGAGGATAGTTCAAGGCCAGCCTGGGTTGTGTAAGAACCTGCTCAAAACACAGCAGAAAAGCTTAATATCCTCCAAGAGCATATTGAGCATCAAAAAAGATCACCCAGGTAATATCCATTGAAGGAGAAAATGTAACTGAATTTTGGGCTTGTTGATCTAAATCAAGAGCAGCATGTATATGGATCAAAACATCGGAGTATACTTGATAAACATATGCAACCACTAATTATGTATAAAAACAATATAAAGAAAAACACGAGACATCTAACAAACTCCAATTCAGGGGCAGGGGGAGCAAAGCAAATGCAAAAGTCTTTACCAGCCAGTGACCTGCAAAGGTGAACAGATGAAGATGTGAGTGCCAGGACAAGTCAGGAGAGAGCAAGGGACAAGTCAGGAGAGAGCAAGGGACAAGTCAGGAGAGAGCAAGGGACAAGTCAGGAGAGAGCAAGGGCCTCAAGCAATGAGGGACAGGAAGCAGATCTGGGGTAGAATGTGTGTGATGAAGCAGCCGTGTGCCAAATTAACAGCGCTCAGTGGTGTTAAGTCATGGTTGGTTTTCTTGGATAGGTCCACGATCATGGGAGATGTTAACATTTGGAGGCATCTTTGTGCCATTTCTGCAACTTCTCACTAAAGTCTAAAATTATTTCAGAACGATTTTGAGAAGGTACTGTTGCAGAAAAGCCCACAGGGAAGAGCTACAGGGTCTCCAAAGCCTGCACCCCGAGCCCCACTCCTTGCTCCAGAATCAGCCACTCATAACTCTTCTAGCTGTTGATTCTTCCAAGAACTGTCCACCTAGGACTATTGTGATTAAAACACTAATTACAGTGCTTAAGACAGTATTTCCTGACTTCTGGCCACCCTGAATAAGAATTCACTTCGTTTTCACCAGCCCTCAATGCTCATCCATGCTAAAAAAAAAAAAAAAAAAAAAAAAAAAAAAAGAAGAAGAAGAAGAAGAAGAAGAAAGAAAGAAAGAAAGAGAAAGAGAGAGAGAAAGAAAGAAAAAGAAAGAAAGAAAAGAAAAGAAAAAAGCTTCCTGTTTTGACATTTGAAATTAATTTAGACTCTGGAGAAAGTTTCAAAGACCATGAGGTTCCCAATTAACTTTCACACCGCTTTCCCTTATATTCATAATCATGGCACAATTCTCAAAGACAAGAAATTAGCATCAATACAATACAATTACCCAAACTACAGGTCTTACTGGAATTTCACTGACCTTTCTATTACCAGGTCTCTCCCAGGACTCACCCGCCCTCGGTAGCACTGGGATGTCTTTTCTACTCAGTGTCTTCTCTTCTGCGACTTTTCCTAGTGTCTCACAACCGTGATGTGTTTGGAAACTGCGGGTCAAAGTTGTAGAGTATCTGCCCTTCTGGAGCTGTCCACACTAAAGTCTAGACTGAGCCACAGAAGTTCTCACCACAGAGATGCAACAGTTCAGGAGTGCATGATCCCTGTGGGTCTCACTCCCAGGGAAGTGAACCTCGACCTTTCAACTCAGGTACCATCTGCTTCTTCAAGAGAATGTTACACATTTCTCTGCTTCCTGTTAGAAGAACGTCTCTAAGTCCAGTTTATTCTCCAGGAGAGATCAGTTCAGCTCTAATTCCTGGAGAGGTGTTCCAGAGGAATCTGTAGGTCCGTGTTAAAATCACAAAAGCATGAAATGCGTTAAGGGAAGATACTCTGAGGTTAAGCAAATATGCAATTTCTGTTTAACATTTTATCCACTATTTTTAGCCTGCCTCCAGGAACTGTGCCTGCAGAAATCATTATTGTGGGGTTCTAATGGCCAGTTTCTATTCCCCCACTCCCTCTATGTTCAGTTATTGAAATTCTTCTGTGAGGAAGTGTTGATCCCTCTCTCCCATGTACTTATTTATTCAATCTTGTATTTGTATCTATAGAATCTGTTGACATTTACTTTATTCTTTGGTAATAATCCAGTACTGTCATGATTTAGTTTGCTTCTCAGATTTTCCAGAATTGACCTTTGGAAATTATTTCAGGTTGAATCCCACATCCTTTGAAGTGTCTCACCCCTTCCTTACCCAGCCCCCTTCCTTAACCATTTTGGCATCAGAACATACACAGGATGCTCGAAGCTCATCTTACTGTTTCACCACACAAGCCCTAGAATTAGCCATTTTCCCAAGAATATTTATTGGAGAATAGTATCTTAAAATTAAAATGGTGTGTGGATTCTTCAGGCATCCCACTCCTCCCAGGCTGTCTTAGGAGGCAGAGCTGGACTGTGAGTACTCATACTAACCCACTCTACTACCCCTGTCCAGAGTGACTGACTGGTGACTTCTGCTGATATTTGTGAGTCTAGGCCAGCACCACACAGTTCATCCTGGCATCCTCCACCTCCCCAGTCTGCAGCTTCTCTCTTCCACAGTGAGAATCCTGGCTCTGATGTCCACAGTTGCTCAGTGTTGGGCCATAGGAGCGTAACTGGCTTCCTGTGCTGCTCTGGTACCCTGTTACATTGCTAAATCTATTTTTAGGCCCAGGAGTGCTCCGATATATTCTTTGGGATTTCATTTGTAGACAGTTATATAATTTACAAATAGAAAGCTTTTCTGTCCTCTTCATCAACATATGGAGAGTTTGGGTTTTTTGTTGGTTGTTTCACGATTTCCAATCAATAAGAAGGCAAGAAGCCACCTTGCCTCATTCCCAACCTTTAGAGGAAATCTTTGAATCCCTCACCATCTACAAAGCTACCTACAGGCTTTTCACAGGTGACCTTTCTTGGGTTGGGAAAGCCTCTCTATTCCTAATTTTCAGAGTTCTTACCTTGAATATCAAATTTGTGAGAAGACTTTTCTGTGTCTGTCAAGTAGATGACATAGTTTTTGTTCTTTAGTCGGCTAACATGGCAGCCTACACCTGCTCCTGAGAGGTAAGTCATGTCCTTCAGCCAGCCTGGCACTCCTGGAAAGCAACCCACTTGACCCTGATTCATCAAAATCTTGACATATTATTGCACTTAATGTGTTAATGTTTTGCTAAAGATTGCAATACACTTATGAGAGCTTTTGGCCTATGGTTTTCTTTTCTAGTGATGTCTCTGTTTTTGTTGTAGCAGAGTGCAGAGATAGAAGACTGCCTACCACAGCGGTGACTGAATAAAATGAGAAGCAGCACAAACCAAGCAAGCTAAATTGAGTGATACAAATCTAACGGTGTGATTTTAAAACATGAATTCATAAAAATCCACATACATTCAGCCAGTGTTCAAATCAAAGCCTGTCCTTTCCCAAGGGAGGAACAGGATTGGGGAAGTCTACAGCCTCCTCTCAGCTCCTTACAGCTAGAACAAATCTGGCCAGTGACCATTAGGGTACTGAGGATTTCAATGTTGTTGGCATTGATTCCATAAGCTGATTTTAAAAAAATAGGGTGTCAAGGTATTAAGGGGAAATGAGATGCACTCCTGAGACTAAAAGAGCAGAATGTCACAATGTAACAAGTCTTTTTCTGTACTGCCAGCTCCCAAATAACCACATGGAGATTTCTTATTAATTATGAAAGCTTGGCCTTAGCTTAGGCTTGTCTCATTAGCTCTTATAACTGAAATTGACCCATTCCTATTAATCTACATGCTGCCACGAGGCTCATAGCTTTTACCGCTCCTTAAGCATGTTCTGCTTCCTCTCCATCTCCTCTGGCATCTCTCTTGCACCTAGATTCATCTCCTTTTCCTCTCTCTCTGACCTGAAGTCCAGCCTAACCTCTTCCTGCCTAGCTATTGGCCATTCAGCTCTTTTTTAAACCAATCAGAAGGCCCCTTGGCAAAGACACATCTTCACAGTATGCAAAAAGATTATTCCACAATATCACAGTAAGAACCAGAATACAAATGGCTTATGAGAAGGTTCTTGCCCAGAAGCAGAAGCTGAGAAGATTGGCACCTCCGGGTTGGTTCTACCCAGGAGTAGGCAGTGCGTGGAAGGTGGAAGGATGGGAAGCTGGCCTGGTTTTCCGAGTGTTTGATAATAGTTCATCATAGTAAAGAGCACTGACTGATTTTTAGAAGATTCCTGATGTTTAGACTGTCAGCACCTCACCAATACAAATCCAACAATTATCCTAATGTAACAAAACAAGCAATCTACAGGGCCATAGCGCCAAGATCAATGAGGATAGCATCATGTGCAGTAGCCACTGTGCTCTGTACTCCAAAGATGCTTGGATACCTGTCAGTGGCTTCATTTTTAAGGAGCAAATGAGATGCTAGAGAGGAACACTAAAGCATCGTCACATACAAAGGCATGTTATCAGGGACGATGGCGGTGTTGAGGATTTTCAGCGACTACGCCCTGAAGTAACACTGCCGCCTGTCACTCTGGGAAGCATCCTGCTGAAGGTGCTGGAGGTGCAATGCTGGGCAGGGCGTGGAGGACCATGGCTCTCAACACCGAAGGGCCAGGAATGGGAGGAACAAATAATCACTAAGGACATGCACCGCATTTGGCAAGCACTGGGGTGGCAATAAAAGGTGACATAATAGACAGAGATTAGAGAATGTATGGTGGAGACACTAGGGACTCAGAGTAGATGGTCAGAGAAAGCCTCAGCAAAGAGGAGAACTTTTTTTTAATTAAAAAAATTTTTATTCATTTTACATACCAACTACAGATCCCCCTCTCATCCCTCCTCCTGCTCCCCCCACTCCCACCCAACCCCCCAACCCACCCCTCCTCCCCTCTTCCAAAAGGGTAAGTTCTCCCATGGTGGGGGACAGTAAAGCCTGGTACATTCAGTTGAGGCAGGACCAAGCCCCTCCCCTCTGCAAGAGGAGAACTTTTTCAAAAGGGCTGGGTGATGACTGACTAGCCACAGAAAGTAGCGCGACAGAGCTTTGCAGGTGGAGACCAGAGCAAGGAGATAGATAAAGCTTGTGCTCTGAAAACAAAAAGAAGGGCAATCAGGTGCGCCGGTCCACTGTCAAACAGGGAGCCACTGGGAAAGAAGCATGAGCCATGGTGAATCATCGAAGGGTAACAAAGGGCCTCATTTCAGAAGAGGGTCCAATATCTCATGGGGCAGAGTCACCAACACCGTGGCCTAGAATGGTCTACAAGACATAATCAGTGTCCTCGCTAAGTGGCTATGGTTTTAGCAGCTACCCAAACTGCTCACACCTGACTGTTTCATGAGCCTGTTCCTACGACCTGCTGGGTTTTGTACCTTCAGTCACTCCCTTTAGTGACTTTTCCTGCTGTCTACATCCTACAGAATTTACCTCTTTTTCTTACAACTAAGAACTTTTACTGTGGTCTGAAGAAATGGCTCAGTGGTTAAGAGCACCGGTTGTTCTTCCAGAGGACCCAGGTTTAATGAGACAAAACACTCATACACATAAAATAAACAAATACAATTTTTAAGAACTTAGACTAGCATGATATAGTAAGAACATTGGACTTTTTCCTGAGGACAGTAGGAAGCCAACAGACAGATAGAAAGAGGACAATGCCACAGATGAAATCAAGACCCTAGAATCTACCTCTTGGGCAGTGCAGATATAAAATATTTTCAGTTACACAGAAAGTTCATCAGGTTACAATAATGTGATGTCCCTTAGCGTGATGGGTGTTCACTGTTGCCTCTCAGAGTGCCTTTCTTACCTTTAATGGCAAGAGTTAAAAAAAAAATGGAAGGAGATCTGGAACTGCCCTGGAGTACACCCAAAATAATGCCTTTCCTGGAGGTAAAACAAAGCAAAAAAACAAAAAGAAAAGAAAAAAGAAAGCCGGGCGTGGTAGTGCACACCTTTAATCCCAGCACGGGAGGGAGGCAAAGGCAGGTGGATCTCTGTGAGTTCGAAGCCAGCCTGGTCTACAAATCTAGTTTCAGGACAGCCAGGGCTGTCACACAGAGGAACCCGGTCTTGAAAAACCAAATAAATAAATAAATAAATAAATAAATACAAAAAATCCCAGTGATCGTTAACACAAACCAGAGATTACCACACTTTTAACAGAATAGCAACTATAACTTGCAGCTTGATAGCGAGGTAGAATTAACGCCATTGCTTTCCCCCATTCTATTGAAACATTATTGAAATGTTTCATTCCCCCTTTTCTATTGAAGAGAAAGTTGAGCTCTGTATTTCAAAATGGAGACACTAAGCTCTTTCTTTCCAATGGCTGGCAGCGCAAGTTTCCTTGATTAAGCAAAACACACATTAAGAAGTTGTTTTCTTCATTGCTTCAAGGTCAGCAAGACCAGAGGCTGATTAGTGAGAGCAAGCAGCATCTCTTAGACCCAGGAGGATGGGCCGAGTGGGAGCAGACACTTCTTACAACAGCAGATTTGTTCCCACCAGTGATCTTGGGGGAAGGAGGAAGGAGCTCCTGGGACAACTATCAACACAGTAGCAGCCTGGTGTGTTTTCTTGTCCTCCCCTGGGGAGCTATTTTCTTTGCAAAACTACTGTAATTTTAATAGGCTGCCATTTGCTCATTAAAGTCATCTGGGAATTCAGTCAGCATATGGACCACAAAATAGGACCCTGTATAATGTTTAGGAGTTTGTCGTTTAATAAAACATTTTATAAGCTCTGTGAGTACCTATTAACTAATAACTGCCCTTCCCAGGGCCCAGTGGCCCACCCTGTGGGCTCTACAGAGCCCCTGTGCTGGAGGGGAGTTTCAGAAAGATCTTTCTCCAGTTCCCATTTGTCTTTATTCTGACACTCAACCAGCACACGATGAACCATCAGTCACTGTTAAATTACATCCCTGGGAATTGTACCAGGCTGGACTTCTTATCCTTCAAAGTCTTCTCAAATGCTTCCTCCTTCAGAAAAGGGAGGCCCTGGCTTCTGGGCCAGGGGGGAATTTATTATCATCCGCAGGGGAGGAAGGATGATGTACGTGTAAGGGAAGTTATCACTGAGAAAGAGCTTTATCCCCCTGCTTCAGGACCTGGCTCTATCAGAGTCTCTTGTGATGAATGACCAAAAAAAAAAAAAAAAAAAGAAAAAGAAAAAGAAAAGAAAAGAAAAATGGATGGACACCCCAGGTCCTTGCCAAGCTTGCCCAATTATCCTCAAAGACAAGACCTCAGATAACCTGATGACCACAGGGCCCAATGTCCTCTGATGTAACAGTCACAGAGGGGAATCCCTTGGAAGACTTGATGGGCACCCAACTGAAAGTCATAGGGAAATTAAGAAGAGAGTTCAATCAGTAAAGTGCCTGCTGGACAAGCATGAGGATGGGAGTTTGTGTGCTCTGGAACCATGCAAAAAGCCAGGTACCTGTAACTCCAGCCCTGGGGAGGTGGAGACAGTCAGCCCTCTGGAGCTCAGTGGCCAGCCAGTCTAGCAGAACTAGTAAGTTCCAGGTTGAGTGAGAGTCCCTATCCCAAAAAACAAGGGGGCGAGCAGCTGAGGAAGACACTCAATATCAAACTCTGATCTGTACACACATAAGCACTTGCATACACACACACAACTACACACATACACACATAAGCACCTGCATACATACACACAAATACATACAAAAAATACACGTTAAAAAAAGAAAGTTTCCTACTGCATCCTTACAGTGTAATCATTTTTAACAAGAAAAATGAAAATGAAGCACAGATACCTGGGCTTGAGGGATAGATCAGTGGATAAAGTGTTTACTGTACAAGGACAAAGCATCAAGTTTGGATCCTCAGCACCCACATTAAAAATAATAAAAACCTAGGTGGGCATGGCCTAGTCTCAATGCTCTATGAAGTGAAGACAGGATCCTCGGGGCAAGCTGGCTACCTAGACTAGACAATTGGCCAGCAGTAGGTTTAGAGAGAGACCCTGACTCTAAATAAAGTGAAGAACATGGGCTGGAGAGATGGCTCAGGGGTTAAGAGCACTGACTGCTCTTCCAGAGGTCCTGAGTTCAATTCCCAGCAACCACACGGTGGCTCACAGCCATCTATAGTGGGGTCCAATGACCTCTTCAGGCATGCATGTGTACATGCAGATGGAGCACTCATTAAAAAAAAAAAAGTGGAGAACAACCCAGGAAGACATTCAACATTGCCGTCTAGCTTCCACATGCAATTGCACATGTACTTGTAAACATGTCCACCATGTGCATTCACACACACACACACACACACACACACACACACACACACACACACACACACACACGAAACAGACTCTGGTAGACAGTTATGGACGTCTAATGGCAAATCCCATAAATACTGATTATTGCAATGGTTTGACTGAAAATGGCCCCCATAGGCTCATAGATTTGAATACTTGATACCCTGCTGGCGGTATTGTTTAGGAAGGATTATGAGATGTGGCCTTTCTGGACAATGTGTGTCTCTTGGGGTAGCCTTGGAGGTTTCAAAACTCTATGCCATTTCCTATGCCTCGTTCTGCCTTGTGTTTGTGGATCAGCTGTGAGTTCTCAGCTACTGCTCTGCATCATGCCTTTCTGCCCGCTGCCATGCTCTCCGCCATGATGGTCAAAATGGCCATGGACTCAATCTCTGAATCTGTAAGCCCCCAATTAACTCTTTCTTCTGTGAGTTGCCTTGGTCATGGTGTCATATCACAGTAATAGAAAAGTAACTAAGACAATCGCAAAACTAAAACTGTGGAAGACATGATCTGTCACCTTAGAAAGCTCAAAGGATACTGGCTATTGACAGACAAGCCTTAGGTTCTTGAATTTGTTGCTAATTTAAAGCATTTCTTTGCCTCTTTGTTCCTCAGTTCACAAGCAAGAGGGCAGGCTAGGGTTTACAGCCCATCAACAACCTCCAAATGAGACCTGACTTAGCCATAAGAAGAACATAGGGTTAGATGTGGAGAGGTTTGATTAGAGTGTGTACAAGACCTACCCCGGTGTGGTGAGTGAGAAGCCCCTTTTGATTTTCTCAATGGTCTTGCTAACATCCTATCTCTTTCCAATACTCTTCACCACAAATAGAAAAATCTCAGAACAACACAGTATCTTCAAATATAAGAAGGCCCCACTCTTTGACGTTATGCTTTGGAGGGGGAGATTGTTCCTTTGGTCACTGACTGCAAGGTGGGCATCGAGAGGGCCACAGAGCTTCATAAGTATCTCAGGGAGGAAATGGGGTCTGGAGGAAGTGCTCAGAATTTGTTGAGACAATCCCCAGCCTGAGTCTCCTTGACTATTCCACAGTCAACATGCACTGTTCCAGGCCAACTCTGATGAGCACTGTGCTCATACTTTGCAAGCACAGCTGCCTTTGTCCCTCCCAAACCCTCACAAGCTTGGTGTCACATTAGCTTTCCTTTTTAAAGGTAGGAAAACTGAAGCTAAGGGGGGATTTGCCAAAGTTACAGCCCAAATATTTAATCAGCCTGGGCATCTAGAATCCAATACCGCCATCTGGGGCACTACAGACGGCCAGCAGTCCTTTGCTGATGGTGACAATAACCGAGAAAACACAAGAGGTTGTCACTGGTAGTGAAAGTGGTCTGCTTCCATTAACCAAATTCCCCCAGCAGGAACCACACCAGCGGTGATAGGCAAAGCCAGAAAGGAGAGCATTCACGCTGATCACAAGGCACGAGAGTGGACGGAGCCGAGGGTTTGTGAGCTGGAGCAGCAGAATTCCCTCAGCTAGGCCGGCTCTGCTGCCTCCTTCACTCTGCCCTCCAGCAAAGCAAAACCGCCATAAAGACAAGGGAACTAAAATATCTCTAATTTCCCCCAAATGACAACAGGATCTTTTTCTAGAACTTGTCCTCTCTGAAAGCTAAGCCTTACACCACACTCAGGGAACATCTCAAATCTGGGACCCTTCACAATGGGAGATTGATGAGTGCGGAGCTGGCCCCCTACATTCTTTGGGTGCCTTCTCCAGGAGTCCCACCCACACTGAAGCCTTTCAGCTCCTTCCTCTTGGATGCTGTGCCTCAGATGGCATTCAGTGGGAGGCGACGCGGAGTGCTCGGGAGATTCCCAGAAGCT
Source organism: Peromyscus californicus insignis (assembly GCF_007827085.1). Taxonomy (NCBI): domain Eukaryota; kingdom Metazoa; phylum Chordata; class Mammalia; order Rodentia; family Cricetidae; genus Peromyscus; species Peromyscus californicus. Next base: position 68,618,134 of record NW_026294584.1, read on the forward strand.
GACTGACCCAGCAACACATCAAAGCGCCTGACATTTGCCCCGGGAAGACCCCATGTCCCATTCCCAAAGAGAATCTACCCACTGTCTGTGATGAGCAGAACTGAGGCTCAGTAAGTGGTGACAATACGCCCCATACAATGAGAACACAAAGGCTCCTTTACCCTCCACCCTGTGTCCAGTGTCCGTCCATAGAAGCTGCAACAGCTGCCACTCATTGGACCCTTACCGTGGTCCAGATCCGGCACCAACCAGATGACAGTTTACCTTCACATGAGCAGTAACAGGTGGGAAGGTGTTGGTGCTCCCATTTTACAGATGGTAAAACTAACACTCAGAATCCTCCAGAGCTACTAAGAACAAGTTAATCTCTAGTTCCAACAGAAGTGCTCTGATCCAGTTTCCTATAATGTGACCTGCTACTCAGTAAGGCTTCATGAGGGGCAGAGAAAGTTGTATTCTTAAATGAGTGACATTTCAGGTTATGTCTCATCTTGTTTGGTTGCATTAATCATTATTTTTTTCCCCAGAGATATCAAGATAACGAAGAAAACCCTACCATATCACTTGCAATTACTTTTGCTTTTAGGAAGGTTTCAAAAACGAGGTAGACAAGGCAGGAGCAGCAGGGAGTCTGAGCGAAGATGCGTTTTTCTTCTGAGACAGCTGAGGTTATTCCAATGAAGTGCAACCCAAGGAGAGGCCCGGCAAAGTGCGGTGTGGGGTGGGGTGGGGATTCATTCTATTTGCGGTATCTGGGTTCTGCAGATATAATATAATCTTCCCTGATCTGAGTCAAAGAGGAGAAAAAGCAGGACCTGTGGAAGGTAGTGGTTTTCCTAGAGCTGAACCTGTCTACTTCACATGCTTGTTCCGAGAGTTTCCCCTTCTCTTTTAGTATTATGATATCTTTCCTGCTTAGAAAATGATAATAGAAATCTATCTGTCTATCTATCTATCTATCTATCTATCTATCAATGCTTTTAATGTCCTTAAACTAAGAATTAGCCATCTCTAATTTTTTAAAATCATATTTTTAAGCTTTTATACATTCAAGAGATTTTAGGATAATTATCCCAAAAAATTTCAATTAACATGAATTATTTCTTTAAAACTAATAGAGTAATTCTAAGAGAAAGAATATATAACTTTTTAGGGGTACAGCATACCCATGCCTATCTTCTTTGTTAAAACCTTGTTTCTGAATTTTAATCGTTTCTGCTTCTTTGTGTTAGCTGCCACTCCTGGTGCAAGTGTGAAAAGGCACATTGGGAAGGTTTGGCCGTCATCCTGGAGGGTTTTAATACTGAGGGATCACTAGATGTGTGTCAGGGAGTCAGGTGAAATCTCACAGAAGACTGTTTATAAGTCAGTCTTTATTGAGCCAAGTGATGTCATAAGCATTATCTTTGGGAGCAAGCAAAGATATATTTCTCTACCACAGAAGCAGAACACATAGAAAGACAGACTAGCTCTCCCAGAATTTAGATAACAGCAAACAAACACCAAGTATCTGATTTATAAAAGAAGAAGGAGGAAGAAAAACGCTAATTGACCTTCTGGGCATAGCCTGGCAGTCAGGAGACAAAAACTCAATTGTGAGCAGACCCTATCTCAAGAGCAGCCTGAGGGAGGAAGATTTGGCAAAATGAAGTTTAGGCTTGGACTAATTTCACATGCTAATGAGAATCTCCAGATAAAAGCTGCTTTATAATGGGCGCTAACCAGTTGGCAGATTAACACGATTCAGAACAAACAGAGCAGGAATTAGTCATGTTTGTCATGATACCATATGGCTGGAAAGAAACTGCCAGAATCTGGTTTAACCTATCATAGCGGTTGCTTAGGGGAACAATGTAGTTTGGCATTCCTGGGAAATCAGTGTAAAATCCAACTGCCTTCCCATAAGGAGACTGTGCAAGCTTTAGATGCAACCCCCATCATCCCCTGGAAGAAACTAGAATCCATCGAAATCAGAGGGCAGAGATGTAGCCATTTCCTTCATTCTCCGAAATTCCTGCATCAAACAAAAAGAAAAAAAGGGACAGAAAACATGAGTTCAAGAGCCGCACTCTCCAATGCAGCGTCCCCTAGTCTCATGTGACTGTTTCGACTGAAATCTGAATGTCATCTCATCTTCACCGGTCTAGTCATATTAACACACTTTCTGTGTCCAGCATCCACATGCAGACAATGCTACCATGCTGAATCATGTTGAAGAGGACAGGCAGAGAACATTTTAATCACGGCGGAAGGTTCTATCGACCAGTGCTGCTCCAGAGCCAATGATCTCCCTATGCGAACTTGAGTTTCACTCAGTTTCCTCACTTATAAAATTAAGAAATTAATAACGTGTCCTCCCGGAAAGTGAGGTGAGTCCACTCTATGCAAGAGTTCTATAAGCTTTGAGATGTGTTGGCCATTTTGGTGAGGGTGGTGATAGCAATAGCAATGACCCCCGTATGTGAAGCCTTCATCTAACTAGAAATGACTGGCAGTCTTAGTCTTTCCTCAGACAGCACACATGCCATGCTGGAGGCTTTTCTCCCAACTGTCTGCTCTCTCCTTCTTGAAAATTTCCCTTGGGGACGAAGAACTAGACGATGAAAAAAGAAAGGACTCCAGAATCCTGTTTAGAACATATGTTAAGCTTGAGAAGAATTACATCAAACAGAATTCATATCAATCACCCAGTTCAGTGTTTTCTCAGTTGATTTCTCCAATTCAGTGTGCCTAGATCATACTGGCTAATAGCGGGAACCTCAGTTAGTGCAGATGTCTTCCAGAAGGTGCAGGTTTCCCAGGATAAAGCTAGCCTGTGTCAACCCATATACAAAGCATCAGTTCTGTCTCCCATTATGTTGTCAATCTAAGAGACACCGTTTTATTACGTTATTTGATGGAGTCATACACAATTTCAATTTCTGAAAGTCAAAAATCATGAGTGCAGGGGGTACTTGTCTATATTCCCAGCATTCAAGAAGCTGGGGTAGGAGAAGTTCAAGGCTGGCCTGGACCACATAATAAGACCTTGTTTTAAAACAGAAAAGTCAAACACTGGCATCTTTGTGTGGTTCAGACCAATGCTTATTCCAACTTAACCTCAGCACAGGGGCTCAGAGTTGAAGCATCAGTTGAGAAATGCCTGACTCCAAATCTCACCTTGTCACGTGATAACAATATGTCTTTGAGAAATTAGCAGATGAATTAGAAAAATAAGTTCCATTTGCAGGCCAAAAGAAAAGAAGGTTTTCGTGGAAAATGCCAATTTGTGTGGTAAAAAACATCATTGAAAACTACTCACATATCCTCAGAATATTTAGTTGTCAATACACCACCTTTGCCAAGGAGCATTCATCTTAGGAAACGTGGAGAAAATGGCCTCCCAGAATAAATGTTCATCTTAGGAAACATGGAGAAGATGGCCTCCCTGAATAACAAAGACTTTAAGAAGACCCAGGAAGCACATTCCTCATCTCCGAGTCTGATGAAGGCACTTCTGGCTTATCTAGAACATACACAGGAAGTTCCTTGGATGACAGAAGGAAGCAGCATCCCCCATCCAAACACAGAGGTTAGAAGTATAGTCATTTGGTCTTGACCTTCACTAGCTCAAGAGTATCGCCATATCACAATGATGTGCAACATCACTTCTCGAGGCAGCAGAAACACCCCCTCCATTATCAGGCTATTTTAATTCATAAAAGCAACCATGGAACTAACACTATGGGGTAGATAAAGGAGAGTGAGTGCCCAGCACTGAAAAGGAGGCCAGGGAAAGAGGCAGCCTGTGAGCCCTGGAAACGGACACCAGGAACTACGACCTTGAGGATAGCTGGGTGGGTGCCAGAAGAGGAAGGGCACACCATGTTGGGACCAGGAGAGAGAGGAGGAAAGAACAATGGCTGAGACACAGAACCCAAGCAGTGAACAAAGTTGTAGAATCGTGAAATCTAAGAGCAAATGTCATGGAGCAGACAATCTGTGAGCCAGGTGAATCCCCCTGGATGGGTTTTACAGCATGTGGGCATCAGGAGAGAAGGGTGTTATCAATAAGCAAACTCCTTCTAAAGGGATCAGAAAGAGTTGGACTTCTTTGTGCTAAAAACTCATCCACGTAAGATGTTTTGTTTCCAATCAGTAAGTTCTAGCTTGTTACTGGAAGTGAAGATGGGGTGCCTTAATTTTAAACAACAATCAATAGTCACTCATTCACCCCAGGTTTTGTTTTGTTTTTTTTAATTACATTGTGTGTGTGTGTGTGTGTGTGTGTGTGTGTGTGTGTGTGTGTGTGTGTGTGTGGTGTGTGTGTGCGTACAGTGGGCTCATGTGGAGGTCAGAGGATAGCTTGCAGGAGTCGGGTCCTGGGGACCAAACTTGGGGTGTCAGGCTAGGCAGCGAGCACTTTCACGCACTGAACCCCACAGCAGCTCTTACTGCAGCAACCTGAGAGAATGCACAGAACTTGGATTCAGAGGACGCTGAGTCCTGTGCTTCCGTCACTCATTAACGTCGTGCTGGAGCGCAATGCCTGTGTTGGTGCCTTCAGTGGCTTCATTTTAAACCAGAAACACTGATAGGCCTGCACCAGCCTGTGGCAAATCCCGAGGAGCCACACCTAGCAAACGCTGGAACTTGGCAAACACTCAACAAGGTCTCTTCCCTGTATGGGTGACTCATCTCTTAGCCGAAACAGTTGCTAGACTTACTTTCTTTGTTGTCTTTCGGGTCCACCTGTCATGACCTTAATATCCTTGTTGGACTACACCCCCTCCTAAAAGTAAACAGGCTGCCGCGTTTACTCTTCCAAAGCAACCATGGATTTCAAATCTCACTCTTGTGTTTCCTTAAGATTTGGATCTATCCTTGTATTTGTTTTGAGTGCAGGTACCATCTTAGGCCACATGTCAACGCTAGAAGGAGTTCATTGTCGACTAAGGACAACAGGGCACACAAAAAAAAAATCCTCAAAAGCAAGAGTATCCTCCACACCTGCCCAAAAAACAGGCCAACTGCCCTCAGCCTCCCACTGTGAGCAGCTGCTCCTGGCTGGGCCCTCTAGGTGAGCTGTGTTTCATGCTTCACCCGCAAAGGATAATCTAGGGTCCCTGGTCTGCTGGCTTATCAGGCTCAGACATCAGTAACCCCGACTGAAGAGACCACCCAGAGGGCAGCTGGAGAGCCCTTGGGCTCCCCAAAGAATGTGCAGGAGAGTCAAGGGTCACATGCTCCAACCCGCTTGCTAAAAGTGTCCCAGGCAGGCGCTGTTGAAAGGTCATTTAAGACAGTGACAGGGCACAGCTTGGGGGAACAGAGAGGAGGGCACTGAAGAATTTCTTTTTTAAGTAACAAAAAATTACATCTGTTTCTGGCTCAGCTTGGACTCTCAAGTCTGATTTTTCTTTCGACGGCATTTCTTTGGCATCTGTAGCTCATGTCTAAATCACAAAATACATCCATTGTGCACTTCTGGGCTTGCGTACATGTGCCGTGGAGCCCAACACTACGAGCGCATTTTCTCACTTCATTAAACATTGCTCTGAAATGGCGTCCAAACGTCCGCTCTCCCTGCCCCATCTGGGGGAGAAGATTGTGTTACTTTCCCCCCAGTGGGAACAGAAGGAACGGAGAAGTCACAAGCTGTGAGGTTTAATATTTTTCAATTTCACATGTCCGATGTTGAGAGCTAATTGCAGGGACAGCCTGGTCAGCCATGCCACAGCCAGGAAGGGCTCAGTCGTCTTGGGGAGAGTCCGGCGTTGCCCTGCAAATCTCTGATGTCTATAGCAGCAGCAGAACTGGCCGAACCCCAGGGAGCTTTCTCACTTCAGTGGGTGAGGTGCTGACTCCACCTCCCACAGGCAGGCCGGGACGAGTTCTGCTGACTTAAGACGATGCCACGTGAATTAGAACTCATGTAACCATATGGTCCAAACCTGCGGCTCATATTTTATACACAAATGACTATGACAGGCGGTATTTTTGTGCTGACAAGTTGTATTTCACCCATGTTTACTTAGAATTCCATGCTAAAAAGCCAAGCAGTCAAACTTTAGGCTATTTTCATGCAAAGATTTCGTTGAGTGTCCTCCTTATTAAAAGATGAAGAAGAGAAGCCCACCAACCCACACGACTTGAGTTTCATCCTTCGCTCTCATCAAGCGTCTCGCGATGCTGGGTGATTTCGTTGTCCCTGATGTCCAGCATTGGAAAGCAGACCTTGAGCCCCAGCTTTCCAACAGGCCTATGGCTGAGTGCGCTAACTAGCCATTCTATCCGATTCTGAAGTAGGAACTACGTAGCATTACCAACCACCCCACACTATGTGACCTCTGGATATTTGCAAACAGAGCCAGCCCACTCAACCTCCTGTGACTTTACCCACTGCACACAGTGTCCTATCACTTCTAAGGTCTCTGGCTGGTAAAGAATATAGTCAGCCAAGGGCTGGTTGGATCAGTCCCTGGGCAAAGGCAGAGCAATGCCTCCCATGTGTGCTAAGATTTGATTAAACTCACAGTCAAGCAAGACCTAGAGATTCAGGGACTAAATTAAAGTTGCGAAAAGTAAGACACTTTGGAGTAAATCTTGAACTCATTCTGGAAAAGGTCTGCACGGGTGCGTGTTTGTATGTGTTTTTACACACCCACAAACAATGCCTTCTGCTTGGAGGAAAGTCTATTTGACCAGAACACATTCTTCACTGCCATCCAAAACAGCATTTTTTGCTAAACTGAAACCATGCATTGTAGTTTGAAGAAGATATTTTTTTCTAATTTTTTAATGAACCAATTAACAGCATTCTAACCAATCCATCAAAATTACAGTAACATTTAGTGATATTTTTAACAACTGACCCAGAGTCATTTCTTATAAATCACTTCTAACTCAAGCACTCGAGGCACACGGCTGCCAGTCCCCAGCCCTCCTCAGAACTGTTGGAGATTCTACAGGCAGGCACTGAGGGCTTCTGTGGAAGCTCGAGGCAGGCAGCCCATCAGAGATCTCCAGGTAGCTGACCGGGGTTTGAATCCTGCCCACGCTGTTCCCTTCTGAAAGCAACCCTCTAATGTGGCTGAGCTCAGTTCCTGACTTGTAAGTGGGGTGTAATGAACAAAGCCTAATGCAGTCTTTGCTCTGATCCCAACTGATGCCAGGAGCTGCTGAAGGCGGTGATGTAGGAGGGGGGAACACGTTCTGGGCTGACATTTGATTTGTCTCCCCCGCACCCCCCCCCCAGCTTCCCCCTCCGGGCACCATCTTGGCTCTCCTCCCCAGGTGTTTATCTTTCAAGTCTTCGCTGATAATGGCTTAGGGACTGATTCATCCCAGGTGTATCTTAATGAGAGACTCTAGGAAAGCTTAAAGACTATAAAGATGGAAGGGAATAATTTTCTTTTAATGAATATGTGTCATTCTATTATAAAAGTCATGCATGACTGCCACAAAAAGTGAGAAAATGCAGAAAAGTAAAACACAGAAGAATTTCCCGTCATCCCATTTCTAAATACCACATGTTTTCATAAACTCCATGAGGGGAGGGGGGCTACGCCGACTTCAGACAGAATACATAGGCAACTCTAATATCCTTCTTATCACTGAACGTTATAACCTAGGAGACATTTTCCACATTACCATGTACTCTTTATGAAGAACTGATTTTAAGGGCAGCAAAATCAGGGACACTGTCAAAGGCAAAACTTACAAATCATACCTTTAATCCTTGTTTTAAAGAAAACTTTCCTAACTCTGATAAGTTAGGAAGCGTGGGTAGAGCGGTGATACCTGACGTCAATTTAACTCATCTGGAGATGATGAATGAAAGAGTCAAAACTACATAGCTTGTCTGTCGGGAGCAGGGTTCTTTGTCTGTATTCTTTGGGGTTAGCCTGATATTACAGTACTGCCCAGCCCATGGCAGGTGACCTTTAACGAAGAAGACTAAAGATGGATGTATTGCAACTACTCTGACTGCCACTCCTAACACAGCGCTCACTGCCCCTGGCTTGCTGTCTCGTTCGGCAGAAGGCTGACACATGGCTTGTGTGCTCTGTGCTCCTTTCTTTGGGGTCCTGTTGCTGGGACAAAAGCATGAGACTCCGGGCGGTGGTGGCGCACGCCTTTAATCCCAGCACTCAGGAGGCAGAGGCAGGTGGATCTCTGTGAGTTTGAGGCCAGCCTGGTCTACAGAGCGAGATCCAAGAAAGGCGCAAAGCTACACAGAGAAACCCTGTCTCGAAAAACCAAAAAAAAAAAAAAAAAAAAACAGACAAACAAAGGCATGAGGCAGCCCGTGCTGTACAAGGGACATCGACTTGTCCCATTCACCACCTTTGCAGGCAGGTTGGAAAAACTTCTGGGAAATCTGAGATTTAGTAAAATCATTTTTATAGTTTTTTTATGCAACTTACAAAGCCATGTGTCTGAGTCTCTGGTTTCCAAATATCTAAAACCTTTGGAAACTCCTCAAATGGATAAAGAGCTCATTTCATGCAAAATTAAACAACTATAGCAAAAAGATGCAGTATGTTTTTTTCAGCCAAGAGCTTTGATTCTTATGAAAGCACACTGAGGCTCTTTACCCCGCCCTGGAAGCGTGGGTAGAGTGGTGATACCTGACATCAATTTAGGATCTAGCATATCTCATCACCTCCAACTACAGCATCAGTGGTTCAAGCCAAGGACTAGAAATGAGTTCATGGAAAGCTACAGATAACACCCAAGTATAACTAAGAGACGGTTCTCAGAAATGATCGTAGGTGGGGAAAGGCAGAACTTAATCTAACTGGGGAGTATGGAATTTACCTCGCCCTCTGCTGAGTGCCTCACCCTCCATGTGTTCTGCTTATGTAGATTCAACCAACCTCAAATCAAAAGTGTTTTTTTAATTGTATCAATACTAAAGACATGCAGACTTTAATTTTTTAATTAAATTTCTTTTAAGGATTTTATTTTCTTATTATTAGCATGTAAATTGACATTTTCATACATGCATACAATATATTCTGATTAGACTATCCCCCGCCCTCTCTCATCTCCCTCCCATCCTTATCAACCTCCCTTCATTACTGCCATTCATGTTCCCAGAGTCATGACTTTGGATTTTGTTTTGTGACACATTTTGAGCCATCTAGAAACACATGTACCTAAATGATACAGCACAGCAATTATTTATATACCATTCATGCTGTATAAGGTTTAATAAGGAATCTAGTGCTGACATAAAGTATATGGAGGAAGTGTATAATTTACATTAAAAACCTGCCTGCATCAGTTCATAAAGAACTTGAATATCTGAAGATTTGGATATCTAAGAGCAGAGAAAGGGGCCAGTAACAATCCCCAGTGAACACCAAGGGATCATTGTGATTCTTAGCACATTGTCTTAGCAAACTATATACGTTTCCCCTGTTAAAAACCTAAAGAGTTCACGCATACACCACTGGAAATGCTCACAAAGCCTAGGATTAATAAATCTGACTTTGAAAATCATAATAGTATGGATACGTTAAAATTTTAAAATATGTATTATCAATATCACTCTGCCTCTTCCATGAATTCTGGCACTTAGAGTCTGGGGAAATAACGTCAGTTCTGTCTCTTCCCAGCACACATTGTGGACCTTGAGTGATGCAGAGATGACCAAGACCACCACAAAGGTGACTGGGAGGCTGTGGGACAGAACCCTGAAAGAAAGCTTAAGGAAGCAGGGCGGTTCCAGGGCTGGTTCCGTGAGATAAGGAAGCGGAGCTGGAGAACCTGGGGATTTTTAAAAGTAATCTTTAATTATGTGAGAGGATGTTTATATAAGAAGGTGACCTTTTTTCCCCATCTCTTCTGGGACAGGGTCAAAAGCAACGAACTAGGCTGGCTGGAGAGGGCTTAGGGAAGACAGGAGGAGAAGGAATTTCCTCAATGTGGAGATCGTTAAAGACTAGAATGAGTTAGTAGGGAGTCTGCGGACACTCTGCCTCAGGGGAACACTTAAAAATAAGATAAATTTTCATCTGTCAGGGAGGGTTTAGAAGTAATCCAACCAGAAGGTCTCTCAAAGCACTTTCCAGCCCCATAACCCGAAGGCCAAATTCCCTCCAATTTTATTTCTCTAGTTAAGTAGATGGGAGATGGATGCCGGAAGCAGAATTTGGGACTGGGGTTCTCCGGTGGAGGCTGCTTCTTTCACTTTATAATAAGGTGGTGTTTCTCACAAGAGCTAACCTGTAATCCTTCCTGGAAACCACATCAAGGAAAAACTCACAGCTCCAAACTTGGCAAATTAAAAACCGCTCAGACTCCTGTACTCTCATCCCCACAAAGACTAACACCATCTCCTCCCTTTGGTCTGCTGAAAACACATTTTATTTTTTTAAGGATGGGGTGGAGGGGGCAGGGGGCAGGTGAAGAGCTCCTGGAGTCCAGAAGAAGGTAGTAGATACCCTGGAGCTGGAGTTGCAGGCCATTGAGAGCCGCCGCCGCCGCCGCCGCCGCCGCCGCCGCATGTGGGAATATGGTGGGGTGACGTTGGTTCCGCTAGAAGCACGGCAAGCACTGCTAACTGTTAAGCCGTCTCTCCAGCCCCTCTCAGTTTTTAATTTTAATTCTATCTTTTCCAGATGGTCCTTCGAAATACCCATTTCTGCAGCTTGTCAGTCACTACACACAGCGTTTCAAAGCCTGATCAAATGCTTTTCCAGCAATGATTTTAGCTACGTTTCTACCTTAGCTGAGAAACTTAACTGCATCCCATTCTTTTCATTTTTCTTCATAGTTTTAATCAAGGCAATTGCTGAGTTTGCTCGTGAGTCCAAGGGTAGAAAAGCCTGACTTTTCACCGGAGGTCGATAAACAGGCTGGTATAATTTACTAATTTTATCTTTCTTTAAAATGTGTCAAGTGCCCTTTGTTTCTGGTCAGATCAGGACTTGAAAGGGCTCTGCTAAACTGGCCCTCCTCCATGATCGCTGGACCTCCTCCTCTTCTTTCTCAAGCCCTGCTTTTCTTCCTGGTTTGACTCCCCCCGCCTCCTCACCTCCTCAGCTGGGAGCATTTGTTCCCTCGGAGTTCTTCCACCCTTTGTCCAGGAACTCTCTGAGTTCAAGCGTAAAGAAAAGACATTTGGTGTGGGTGAGAGAAGAAGGGGCTCTCGGTGGAAAGGGGCTCAGGCATATGGACCCTGCCTCCCTAATAGCTGGCTCTTAAAGGGAGCAAGAGACATCCTTGCAAAGCACCATTCTTTCAAGGCTAGGCTTGAGAAGAAAGCAGAAACCTGGGCACCTAGAGACAACACGAACTCATTAATCCATTGTGAATTAAAGTCGATCATACCAGTTAGACTGCTCATGAGACTTGCCCATGTCTCCAACTTTGCTTACGGATAAAAAATGACGATGGCCAAATGACACTCGCCAAAATAAAAGGAAGTCCTTGTTTTTATTTGTGTTGAAGCTTGCTGAAGAACTTAAAGTCTTGGTGAGAATGAGGTGAGGAGGGATATGCTTTACCCCACAACGAGAGGACAAAAGGGGTGTTCTCCAGGTAAGGGACAGAAGCCAGGGCCACATCAATGGGGTCTTTTATTCAGGGTTCTCTTCATTCATGTCACAAGATGCCCTGTTAGGATGACATTTCTGTGTAGAGTTAAGCCAATAATAGGATATAAATGGGTAAGCAGACATTACTGTAATTCTTTTAAACATTGTCGGTAAAAAGAGATTTGCCCCGTGCTTCAGGAAGAGCAGCTGCCCACAGTCTTCTTGCCTGAAGAGTCCCAAGGTAGCACATGCAGGAGACTGCAAGCATCACTAGATTAATCCTTAAATCTATGCACATTTGTACACAAAGAGATATTAGCTTGGGCTTCTGAAAAGTCCACCAAATAGCAAAATGCATTATTAAATATTTAAGACATGGAGAGAAGTGGATCAATAGGAGGCAGGCTTCTTGAGCAGAGTTGGTCTCAGCAGACAATCCGGGTCAGAAACCTCAATGCTTTTCTCCCTCCAGTTTACCTGGAGAGGTGGCTGCAGCCCAGTTCTTAGCAGACCACTCAGAATCCAACGTTCCTTTCTCAGAAGGAGAGACAGAGATGAAAGATAAACAGAAAGCTATATATGGATGTGTAAGAGAGAGAGATGAGTCAGAGAAGAGCCTGGATTTGCGTTCCTACCCAAGCCCGAAAGACAAAGACGGCTACATGGTGGAAGAGACTGTGGTTCCATGAACTGGCAATCATGTCCTTCCTGGGACAATTCCTGGAGTCCCTGAAGCCTTGAGAGACTAACAAAATCAAAACAGAGCCTGCTTTAACACGGCCACTTCCTTTCCCCATTCGCCAGGCAGCACTCTCCTTAGTGGCCAAGCGCGTGTTCTCACACCCACTGAGTCTTTCCTTCGACCATCTCTACAAACAAACAAACAAAAACAACAAAAAACTGGCTTGCTCCCCTTCATCCCTTACCCCCGTCTTCCCCAGCTCCCAGGACTGAAGACACTGCAGAAACGCCCCTGGACACAAGGGATCTGCTGCAGGGTGCTGGGCCTCTACGGAAACTTCTGGAAATATGGCAAGTTCTACTGCAGCAAAACAAATCACCCTTTGAATAAAAAGCGCCAAAAGTTAGAGGGAAGAGCAGATGAAAGCTGCAGAGGTCTTCGTAAATTATGTATGCACCATGCCTCTCATGCTCGAAGGGGTCGTGAATTCAGAGATCTCAGCAGCACCAACAACAACAACGAGCCAATATCTGACACCTTATGTTCCTGAAACTCATTACAGCTCTGGGAATGAAAGCGCAGGGCAGAAACGAAAAAAACTACTAACAGGAAATAAATTATTTAGAGGAGGAAACGCTCTTGTTTTGTCCCTTGCTCCTGGAGCTTTCCCCGACAGTTTCAAAACTTCCAGAAAAAGAAAGAACCCTGTCTCCTACATTATCTCTCCAATTAAAGTGACCTCTGGCCTAGGATGGAAAGGATTGCCTTTGCCTTTGTGGACCAATCTGAAAAACGTATAATGCGCTGGTCTTAACCCTTTCTTCTTCTCCTTCCAAAATGTCCTAAGGAAATAAACCACATCTCATCTAAACCAGAGGCCACATTTGCTCCTTCAGGCTGACTTCCCAGTGAATGAGAGCCCGGTTCCTTCGACTAAATCACAATCCGGGACGAAGGTGCTGACGCTCTCTGTGTCTGAAGCCCCACGCATCCCCACCTTCTGTTCCCAATGGCTCTCCTAACACTTGTCTCTGGCGTCCAAGAGTACATCTGCATTGCTTGCTCTGCACTGAGACTGAGCCGAAGCATGACACATTTCACATGTGGGATGAGCCTGTGGATCTAAGTGTCCCGCTGTGAGCACTGAGGACGCTTGCTCATTCCGGGGTCCACAGCACCTCCCTCACACCAGAAAGCCCAACCAACTTAATGAAGAAATGAAAAGCATTTATAAAGTGCTAAGGCCAGGCTGTCCACTGGCCCTCCCTCCCTCCCTTCCCTGATGATTTCCTTGAGAATCATTCTTTGTCCCCTAAGACATTTTAGTAATCAAAGGAATGTACGCTGTTCCAAAAGTCCTACACATTCTGTTTCTTATTTCAAAAAAAAAAAAAAATTTACTGGAATCCTCCCTGCCGCATGTGGATTGAATTTCCATTCTCCTCTCCCTATTTCCACCTTCTTTATTTCTGTCTCCATCAGAGCAGAGCATTCAGTATGCTGCAGAAATAATTTTCTGCTGAATGAGGTTTGGCCATAAGTCAAGGGCAGATTTATTAAGGCCCTTGCACAGCCTATTCCCTGGCACTGTTGACATGACAGTTTAAATCTCTGATCACCCTCACATATAACCCCTTCACTGCTAAACAGTGCCCCGTCCAGAGCCAAGCAGCCCTGCCTGCTACTGAAATGAGCTGAAAATGCCCCGAAGTCCATGGAGACGGGGCTTCTTCACCAGGACCCAGTGGTTCCTGGGAGCACCCAGTGTGTCCAGCAATACACAAGTATTCTATCCCTACCCAGGGCTCACTGCTGTTTTCTACCTGCTTCTAGCAGAAGGCCACCTCATTGTCAGTGCTGCCAAGGTGTGAGAAAACTCCACTCTGGTGTGTCACCAAAATAGCTATTTATCTATCAAGGCAGTTGGGTGCTCCATGAGAGAGTGTCGTCATTTCTGTTTGGGTTTTCTGGTTTGTTTCCATTTTTTAATGATTTTGCCTTTCTGTGACAGTTTACCTAGTATCCAGCACTGCATAAGCCAGTCTAAACACACACACACACACACACACACACACACACACACACACACACACACATACACACACACATACACACACACACACATACATATACACTTCCTTGAAAAATAACAGAAAGGTGAGATTAAACTTTGGTAAATTGAAGCTATATTGCTAATGAGGGCAATTTATCTCATGAAATTCTTTATTAAAAAGTCGTCTAATGATTTTGCCTAGAAGCAGCCTTATGGGTCTCTCTTTTCAGCTTTAAATGCTAAAACAGAAGGCAAAGCTTGTCAAACTCCCTTTGAGTGATGGAGGAAGGTTGGGAGACAAAGGGTGGACAATTTGTGGACTAAAGGTATGTAGACTAACTATAAAAATGTGTATAGTGGATGAGAGGAATCTTTGGTCAGGAGAAAAATAATTCCCTGAAGCTAATGAAGTGAAGGAGAATCTCACTGTCCAGGACTCCATGATGGAGCCCTAACTTCCTTTGGGAAATGAAGGGTGGTAGGAGTTGGGAGAGACAGGCAGAGAAAATGGCTAGAGGCAGTTGTCAAGGATTCGGGGGTGGGGGGTTCCTTTCCACAAAAAGAAGTAGAAAATCATGTCCAAACAGAATTAACACAACCCCATAATCTCCTCGACCACAATGTCAGCCACGGGGCACAGTCCTCTCAAGCTGTAATTACTTCTAGAAAAATAAAAGAATCTTGGCACCCGGCCATGGAAGGGCATCCTCAGAGAAGAGCCAGCCACAGGAATGTTTAGAGAGGTCATACATCTTCTGTTTTTGTTTAGGTAAACACAAGTTTCTGCCCACGCCCTGTTACCGCCAGAGACACTTGAAGAGAAATAAGAATACATTTTTCTTTCAGCGGAAGATTAATTGTACATCCCCTGACTTGAGTGCTGGTGTGGTCCTTGGGGCCTCACAAACTCTGCCTAGAAGAAGCAAAGCAAAACCATACAGAAAATACACAAAGAGCTGAGGGGAGCAAATTCTCCAGAAACTGGCTCTCCGTTGTCTGGAAAAAATTACCAAAAATTAAGTCAAATTCCCAGAAAGTTGGTGCTTGCAAAAGACCACAAATGGTTTCTACAGGGGGGGGGGGGGGGTGACCCATTTAAAAAAACGCTGTGCTGCTGTACCCATAGGGTCTCCAATTAGCCCTACAGAACGAGCCACTGGCCCTGTGCTCCGTCTCAGAGTACAAATTTGATTCCTTGAAGGGGTGGCCCGCTTGCTGAGGTGCTTTACCTCTTGGACAAGTCTGGCCTAGTCACCATCACCTGCGGCTGCACAAGGTCACCATCCAGCTCACTTGCAGGATACTTTCATTATCTGCTAAATAAGCCAAGAGCACTCTCCCTTGCAGAGAAATAGATGTGTGTTCCCTCACTAATCACAGCCATTCATCTCCTTGGAGCATTCTACATGGACCCTAGCAATGACTTCAGGCAGGCATTTATCTTCAGGGTTATGGGACATTCAGCCATATCTGCTCGTTGTGGGAACATTATTTTAATCTAAGTGCCTTAATGTCTAATCATAATAGTATAGGTGTCCCATTCCTTAAATGTTTCCATTTTTTAACCATTCTAAAATAACTTTTGTAATTGAATCTACTCCCGTAAATTCTTATTTATGAAAACAAGTTGCCCATAAACACATTTGGAAAACCACTTTCTCAACATCTCTTCTCCAGCGCCTTAACAGTGAAGAGTGTGACAGCCACATTGGACTACGAAAATAACTGACAGCTTTTGTGCCTTTGGATTTTTTTTTCCTTCTATGCCCTAAAGTTTCTGAACATTTGAGAGCCGCCAGGGACAATGACTGTGGTTTAATAACTGTGAAATGCTATTGAACTAGCAATAAAAAATATTCCCCGCCACCAAACAATATGATACTTACAATGGCCAGCGCAGCTGCCAATCACAAGGCATTCACGCTAAAGTGGCCTGAGTTCCTTTAGCAGCCGGAATGGCCCCTCGGAAAGGGTGTTTACACAGCAGGGAGGTTTGGGTTGCCCTAGGAGAGTTCCTCAGCCACATGCCACCATTTGAATGCCACGGACTGCTGCATTTATGTTGTTCTAGAAGAAAAACATGTCCCTTGTTTGCCGAACGAAGCATCAGGACTGTGTGCTGGTGTTCACGGCCTGAACCTCCTTCGTTCTTGCTCTCCTAGCCCTTCATCGGTAATCAGAGCACTCATCCTATAACACCACTAAAACATCTCTAGGTTTCTTATTTTGATAAATAAGTTTGGCAGGATAAAAAATTGTTCCACAAAAAGGTGATTTTTTAAAAAAAAATTTCAAGAGTAAAATGGGGCCAAAATACATCGCACCTAAAATAAATAAGGAAAGAAGAAAACACTGTTTACTTAATGTGGTGAAGAGTCTCTTCCTGGAAAAAGTTTTAGCAAGCCCCAGCAATCCGTCCTCAGAAAGACTGCCCAATGCCCACTCCGGGAAGTCAGTAACACTGCTCTCTTGCTGGGTGCTGCTGTTTTCACATGACTTAGGCAAACTGAACACGCTTCTAAGAATATATTATGCGGCAAATGGGTGAGAAAATGTCCTCATTTAGCCTCCTTTAGTATTAGTCATGCCGTGGATTGCTGTACAATGTTTAGATAAATAAATCCAGAAACGCGGGCAGAAGCAGCATGTAGGTCCATCCCAGAGGACTAAGGAACCCACTTGTGCAGACTGAAGCTGTGCACTGATCTCTACAGGTCTACTGAGGGCTATGGCACCCTTCTCCTCTGCCTGCCGTGAACTGGGATTTGATTCAACACAGAGATGGTCCTAAGTTGATTCTTCCTCGCACTAAAAGGAGCAAAGGAGAAAGTTCTCATGCAACCGGAGTGAATTGTCACAGGGATAGACAAAAAAGCACATTAAGGTCAGAGTTCATCTTGATTTTTGACTGGATTGCAGAGGGGCAGTTCTG
Source organism: Peromyscus californicus insignis (assembly GCF_007827085.1). Taxonomy (NCBI): domain Eukaryota; kingdom Metazoa; phylum Chordata; class Mammalia; order Rodentia; family Cricetidae; genus Peromyscus; species Peromyscus californicus. Next base: position 68,635,329 of record NW_026294584.1, read on the forward strand.
AAAGGGTTCAAAGAAGAAAATGTAAATGGGGAGGGTTCTGTGAAGAGTGATGACAGGATTCTTAGAGTTTGACACTACTGTATCCTCTGCAGAGATGAAATCTTTTTTAAATAAAAATACATAATCCTCACGTCAGCATATGGACTGAGTTCAATTCTGTTTCTTAGGAAGTATTCTCTCTCTCTCTCTGTCTCTCTCTGTCTCTCTCTGTCTCTCTCTGTCTCTCTCTCTCTCTCTCTCTCTCTCTCTCTCTCTCTCTCTCTCTGTCCCTCTCTCTCTCTGTCCCTCTCTCTGTCTGTCTCTGTCTCTCTTTCTCTCTCTGTCTCTCTGTCTCTCTCTCTGTCTCTGTCTCTGTCTCTCTCTCTGTCTCTCTTACTCTCTCTTACTCTCTCTCTCTCTCTCCCTCTCTCTCTGTCCCTCTCTCTGTCTGTCTCTGTCCCTCCCCCCCTCTCTCTCTCTGCCTGTCTCTGAACACTGTATGTCTTCCCCACCGATGGCTCCCTGACGGTTCCCACCACTATGCTCACTCAGAGCAGAGTCTCAACAAACGTTTGCTGACCCCTGGCTTCCCTTTCTCTAGAGCTAAAGTAATTATTGATTTGACCATATGAATAGTCAAACAGCAGCCATTTCACATGGTCAGTGTGGTGCTTATCACCATGCTTCTGCTGCAAGCTACCTCATCCCACCCACCAACATTTCTAAGCTGGTGTTTTCTCGTCACCAAAGCTAGACCTAACTCCGCTTGCCGGTGAGAAATGGAACAAACAGATTAATCAAGAATTTGGCAAAGCTGAAGACTTGCTTGAAGAGTAGCTGAATCTTGGGTATTAATCCCTAAATCTACCTTGTTAGGAGACCTTTGTGTTGTAAGTTAAAGACACCCACACGTTATGACCCAGTCCCTGTGGAAAAAAGGATTGGAACTGAGCAGGTGTGGGTCTTGGGCCTACCCAACTCCTGGGGACCAGGGACTGGGTGTTATGATTAGCAACCCATCAGAACCATCTAGAAAATAGTTTCCCAGAATGGAGGGGTGGTGGAGAAAAGGCAGACAAAACCACAGATGTTCAACATTTCCCCATCAGTCTAGTCCCTGTATGCTGCTACCCTGCCTGAGAGCTCTAACTGTGACTCTGTAGCTCTTGGGCTAGCCTCTCAATACAGAGTCGATTGTAAGACTTACCCCAATTTGGATGGCACCACTCCCCCAGCCTCAACAAGATGTGCTAACTGCTTGTTCTCCGTCAGGACCAATGAGCCCAAGGAGTTAGTGCACGCGTCTCTGTATCAAGTGGATTTAGTTTCCATTTAGAATCTGTTGGAGCTGATCTGTGTCGTGTCTACAGACAATGCTAGCCAGGTGTGGCAGTGCACATCTGGAGTCCCACCCACCTGGAAGGCGGAAGGAGGAGGATCATTTGAGTCAGGAAGTCAAGACCAAAGCGGGGAACAGAGAAAAGAACCTATCCCTTAAACACAAACACACAAAGATGCAGACAGAAATACAGCACTGCAGGCGGATCAGATTTAAAAATCAGGTGGCTTTTTTCCCTCATAAAACAAACAGACGTGGGGTGGGCTTCAGTACAACCCCACCACACCAAGACAAACCTGCAAAAATGGAGAAAAGGGGGCAAGATCTGCTGCATTTCTAGAATGTGGCCAACATCTCCAGCATCTCTAAATTAGTCTGAGGAAGGCAAAGGTTATCAGAAAATGAAGTTAAAATAGTCTGCAGATAACCCTGTGTTGTTATAATATTTATCCAGTGATTTATTGATAGAAAGCTAAATAATTGATCAAATCTACATCACTGTTTAATACGTACATATTGAATTAACTGGATGAAATTCAGGTTGCTTGGCCTTCCAGTTGAAATTCAAGCGTGCCACACTAACAGACTTGCTCTCTCTCTCTGAGGGGAAAATGCTAAATTTGGTAATAATGAAGAAGTAACAGACACAATGTCCTAGCAGAGTTGGGCTGTAGCTAAAACCCAAAGATTGTAACTGAACTGTGAGCTGGTCTGAGGCTACAATACTGTGGGATGGAGGCAGTGGAGTGGGGAGTCTCGGTTTTGAAGAATGCCTTCACTGAGATGGTAACTCTACCTGTATGCCCCATGAAGGTCAACACTAATCTTCAGACTGTTTTCTTCACAAAAGGGCATCACTTCAGCATCCTGCCATAGCACCTAAGGGTAATGTCAAAAGCATCCAGAAAGAGAACCATGACAGATATAATGAGATCGGATCAAATAAGGGCTCAGCACAGCACCTCAGAGCCTATTCAGCAAGAAGAATAGAGAAAGCGGCCATATGTTCAGGCCCTGGAGTCTTCAGCCACCACTGTGGACATCTAGGATTAAAACTGAGCATTGCTCTGCGAAAACCCCTTCCCTGCAGGCTCAGCTTTTCACAAATGGGCATTCCCTGGGAAGTTTTACATGCCAGTCACCCACCAGAAATTTCTGCTTTGTCAGCCATAGGCCATCACACACATCAACAGGACAACTAGTTGGAGGCCCAGTGATTGTGGGAGGCAAGGCGGGGAATGAATAGGCACTGATAAAGAATGTTTTCTGTTTGGTTGATGGCTACCTACACATGACAGGACGAAACAACAAAAATAGCAGTAATAGGGGCTGGAGAGATAGCTCAGTGGTTAAGAGCACTGGCTGCTCTTCCAGACAACCCAGGTTCAATTCCCAGCACCCACATAGCAATTCACAACGCTCTGTAACTCCAGTTCTGGGGGATCTAACGCCCTCTGCTGGCCTCTGTGGCTACTGGGTATACATATGGTTCATATACACATATGCAAGCAAAACACCCATACACATGAAAAGAGTTTTTTATTTAAAAAGAATATAATAATAATGATAATAATGGAGTGACTACAGTACAATGATACACATATATTAAAATGTTTAATGAAACTTATTATTTTGTATGATGATTTTTAAATTGATAAAATATAGTAAAAATAAACACATATATAGCAATTAAGCGATAGTAAGAACTGTTCTGAAGTATGGTATGCCTATGTACTAACTACCTATACACCTACTTGCGAAGGCTTCCCCATTTTACCCATTTCATAATATAGATCACACAAAGCAAGTGGCTATAGCAGAACTAAAAGGAAGCAGTTCACCACCAATGGCCATAGTCTTCACCATTATAAACACTGACCTAAGCAGGAAGTTTATGTATGGCATAAGAAACTGTTTATGGGATGCACTTAGCACATATTATCATTGTACCAATAACCAAATATGGATCCAGCCCATCATATTATAATTAATTATTATGATGACTAGGATTGTTACTATTCTAATAATTAATAGCATGCTGACCAGGTCTGACTAAAAATCACGTAAGAACTAGTGGTCAAGGGGCTGGAGAGGAACAGCAGTTAATAGTACTTGCTGCTTTCCCAGAAGACCCAAGTTCAGTTCCCAGAAGTCAGGTCAGGTAACCATAGCCACCTATAACTCCAGCTTCCAGGAATCCAATGCCCTCATCTGTCCTCCACGGGCACCTTCACATGTGTTGGCATCCCATCACACAGACACACACCTGTACACACAAATAAAAATAAAAAGGAATCTTTTAAAAAGTAACTGTTGATTGAAGTTCTCCTGACAAGCCAAAGCTCTGACCCCATTTCCAACTCAAATTAATTGATTTCCTAATTCAGAAAAGAGGTTCTTCCTTGACATTTTGAGTAATTTGGTTGTGAGGCCTTCAGATGAAACTCTAAAATCTTACCATTGCAGAACTGACATATTTCAGCATATTAAAATAGTATGACTTTTTTTTGAAGATCTGAAGTCTAAAGCCATCTACAATATAGCAAGAATTTGAGTATTCTCAGCCAGACTTTGAAACTTGGTATTCAGCTGCTTCTGTGTATAACTCCAGAGAGGAAACTGTTGACAAAAACCCATTTAAGACAGAAGAGCCAGCAACCAGCACAATACAAACTCAGCTGGAGAGATGTTCTGCAGGCATTGCTTAAGGATGACAGCTGAGAAACACACCATGGCTGATATTGGAGTGGAGTGTCTACCTGACAGCAAGGCATGGCTTCATGCTATTTGGTATTGAGTGGCAGGATGGACCCGACCAAACCCACAGAGACAGTGTCTGTGCTGAGGGGCAGGACCTTCTCTCACCTAAGCCTGCCTCCCACTGCCCCCAGCCACAGGAAATGACCGGGGGAGGATGAAAATCTACTGCTCACAGTGGTGCTTAGACCCACAGAACTTGGAGGCGCCAGAGCAGGACAAAGGATCTTAGCTGATTTGGAGTTTTACTTTGTACGCTTGCCTTCTGAGTGGAACAGTGGTCTAGGTAGCAGCAAGGGAGGATCTGGGGACCGGGACCTTTGTACAACGGGGTTTTTTCCCCACTAGAGCATACATTGTCATTCTAAGAGTTTCTGTCAGCTGATAGCTTTTGCTGGCAAGTGCTTGTGTAGTTATTAATGTTAAAATAGAGGCTACAATAGCCTCTTTAAGTTGCAGGCACCAAGGAAAAACTGTCTCCCTGGTTAGAAGGCTTCCCCTCCCTGGCAGCACTAGAGGGGCATGTTTGTTTTAGGCTGAGGGAAGAAGGCAGGCAGGCAGAAAATGAGCTGAGAAACGGCTTTTTATTTTTTTTTCAAGTGTGGCAGCTCATTAATAACCAGTGAAGGAGGGACTCGGGAAGGCTCACAGCACATATCTCTACAATTCATTTAATATTCCAGAGAAATATGCTCCACATGAAGTGTTCTGTGAGCCTAAATTCTAACTCGCAGTCCCTTTCAAACAACTTGAGGAGCTGCAGGCTCTGGGGAGCTTCCAGAACTTTTGAGTAAAGAGAATTGTGGGTATTCCAATGTAGAAGTGTAGATGCTACGGGCTGGGCTGGAGAATAGCATGTTTGCTTACCATGTGTGGGGCCCTAGCTTCCAACCCCAGTACTACAATAAAAAAAGAAAAGGAGTTGAGCTTCGTTTAGTGAAATCAACTGAATCAGCCCAGCTCTAGTCCATTTTTTATTTTCTAAGCTCATTTATTATGGCAAAATGCTCAAACCCAGGTCTTTGGAAGTTGCTTAGCTTCTGTTATGTGGAGTACACCATATTTATTTTGACTATTTTTAGACCTGCTTCAGCGTGACAAAATTTATCAGGCGATGCCAGAAGCCTTTTAAATCGCAGTTGAGTCTGTTTAAAGCAGGCTGGTCCCCGGGGGCCTACGGACATGAGCAGAAGAAAACAAAGTCTGCGTTTTGGCTAACGGGGGACAGAAGTAGAGAGGAGAGGTGCGTTTTTATTGCCTGTGTACCTGTGCTATACGTAACATGAGTAGTTCTGAAAGCTGCCTGAAGGCTATCCCTGCTTCCCCTACCTAGACCTAGGCGAGAGGTAAAGGCCAGGGAGCCGGCAGACACCGCCTCACTAGCGGCCTCCTGTGGGAGCAGTGGAGGAGGAGGTGGACATGGGGTGAGAAAGGACTGAGCAGGTGGGCCTAGGGTTTTGGTTTATATTTCAAAAGCAGAAACAAAAACACTCCTGAAAACAAAGAAGATAACAAACAAGTAAGCAATAACACACCTAGGTTTACCCTGAACTCAAATAAGCCTCCAGCTTGAGGGACTACAGACCCACAGCCGGGCCACTGTCCCAGGACAGGACGATCCCTCTCTGCACACCCAGGCCTTTGGTGCTGGATGAAAATGTCTAGAGTGACGTTCTATAGCGTTTTCTCCACTGCTCCTGGAAGAACAAGCCCTGTTTGTTCAGAGAAACTTCTGGGCTCCCCCTGGCTCCCCCTGGCTCCCCCTGGCTCCCCCTGGCTCCCCTTCATCCTATTTTTTCCCCCTAAAGCCCTCAGAGGAAGTGTCACCCAGACATAAGGAATCGGTCATTAGTGTGTCTAACAGAGGACGTTTTTTTACATAAAACTCTGAATCTATAATGAACAAAAGCAACTGTTCAGAACTCTCAGGAAAAAAAAAATCGCCCGGCAATTTTAAGTAAACGGGCAAGATTAATGGATTGTCATAGAATGGGAAAGGAGAGAATTAGGAAAAGGGTGAAAGCAGCCCTACAAAATTGGTTTGGAATTCGAGTCTACCCGAAGGCCCCTCGGCAGGAGCATTACTGTCTGCAGTATTTCCCACTAAGCGGTGTATTAATTTGAAAGCCTTGCCTTGCCCAGTCACCCGGCACTTAGTGGCTGGTTTTATGTTAAGAATGCTTAGCGTGAACCCTGTGCTGAAAGTTTGCCCAAACATCTCATAGTTGACTGCAAAGCTGAGTGCCTGGGGCTCCAAGTCTGTGCCTCAAGAATGTGGGTGACTGGGGACCTTCTGGCTCCACACCTGGATGTGTCAAGGCCTCTTAGCGGCTGCTGGGAATGTGCCCTGCCTGGGGCCTGAGGCTCTCCCCCCATCACCCCTCTGACAGATGAAAACACAGCAGGGTCTGTTGCTTGACTGACACATTCCTCTCCTGTCTGCCTCTGAAAGGACTTTATTTAACAGGCCTGGAGTAGGGCTTTTGACTGACAGATTGAGAAGGGTAAAAGCCATTCGGTTCCATTAAGCTCTGTAACTTCTCTGGAACAAAACACCTTTAAAAAAAAAAAAAAGTGGGGGAGGTAAAGCTGTGGAGAGTGGGGGCGTGAGCTTTAGGGAGAAAAAAGGGGATTCTTTTCAGGTTCAAAAACAATCCTTCTCTTTGCCTTCTGTCTATCAATTAGGGCGGCATTCCCAGAGGGAATACAGGCCCGGCCTCATTGGTGTCATTCAGCTGCCAATCTCCTGACAGGGACACCAAAGGGCCTCATGTAGCGCTGCGGAAACTGTCTGTCAGGCCATCAGCAGCTGCTATGACGACATCGCCTGTTTTTCTAGGACTATTGGGGGTGGGGGTTCACACTAACAGTCTAAGACTCTCAGTTCCAAATCTCGGTTCATATTTTCCTCTCTCTCTCTCTCTCTCTCTCTCTCTCTCTCTCTCTCTCTCTCTCTCTCTCTCTCTCTCTCTGTCTCCCTTTCTCCAAATCTCAGTATGAATTCTCCACAAAAACAACCCTAGGCTTCCTTGGTAAATAAGAAATCACGCGCCAAGGACACGTTAGACGGGCTCTGCTTCTGGGAAAACTCAAGCCCTGACTAACCGTATTCAGCGGTGTAGGTTCAGATGAGTCCAAAGAAACAGGATTGGCAGTGAAAGGCTGCTCCCTCCTCTGAGAGACCTGCCCAGGCCCCGAGCGAGCGAGCGAGCGTGTGAAGAACCATGTGAGCCCACAGCAACTTCCTGCCAAGCCTCAACCTTGTTTGGGTTGCTGTGGGTTTCAATCCCCTCCTGAGTTTTGCTTGGAAGCCGAAGACTCCCATGGAGCCCAAAACTGGGAGCCAAACTCAGCACCAAGCAACCACTTCCCATTTCCCTGTTTGTCAGCCTCACTTCCTGCCTTCCCCGGGGGCAGACTCACAAACTGACTTGGGTTTGCCCCAAAGATCGCTCAGCCTCAGCTGATCTTATTGAAGGAGTACCCCACGTACCTGAGCTTTCTGGGTTGACTGGGGAAAAAACATCCCCTCCTCCCTTTTGACTGCCTCCTCCCTCTCCCCGCTCCATCCTGCCTAAGGCTCTGAAGGTAAATCAAAGAAAGCAGGGTGGCAACCTGCAAAGACACACACTTGTCACTCTGTGTTTTGAAACGGCTGGGTATGTAACTCCTAGCATTTTCCTGGAAGTCTCTCGCATTACAGGGAGTGACTTCCAAACAGTAATGGTAGCACTCTGTACCAAACTGAGAGCTGGAGAGCGTGGCTGCCAAGCCCTGAGGTCGGGGCCGCTGTAGCGCTTCTGCCTCAGCTACAGTTCTTCACACACTCTGGATAGACCTCACAGAGTGCTTAGCCAAACCCTGCAAGCGCATATGCCTAATGCTGTCTCCACACTGCCAGACCCACAAAGAACCATCACTTCTTTTCCATATTCTGGACAAGCTGCTGGGGTCTTGCCCTTTCTGAGCATCAATCTATCTATCACATGCTGGCTTCACCCAGATGCTGGGTCTTGGATATGAAGACTGGGCCTGAGGAAATAGAGAATTAACCAGGTTTTTGGCACAGGGAATCCACACAGAGAGGAGCAAATGGCCAGGATGATGATGACAAGAAAGAGACAGAGAGGTTAACTCGATTGTCCCCTGCCTGCTCTCTAGCCTCAGGAAGACACCCCCAGGAGCCAGGCCTTGGCCATCTGCACGGACAGCATCTGCGGCCGTCATGTGTGGTGTGATGGTTCACTAACGAATGAGCATTTGCAAAAACTGCCTTGCAGGTCTCTGGTTGCTATTGCTTCACGCTTCCATCACGGAAGCAGAAAGCCAGCCGAAGGCAGTCGGCAGGAAATCTGAGCACTGCTTAGATCACATCGCAACTCCTAGAGCAGTACAAAAAGAGGCTCCCGTGCTGAACCCAAGGATGTCGTGAGCACAGTGCTTGTGGTCAGTACCTTGAGACCAGCACTTGGAGTAACCCCAAATGAACAGATGGCTTGGTTCTCTTGGAAACTTAACGGTGGCCTGTTTCCATCCGTGGTCCTGTGTTATTGCCCAGTGTCTTGTAACCCCACCTCTGCCCTGAGAGTTTTCCATATGACTTCAGATGGGAGTGTTATGCGAGGCTCATGCTTCTGCTCATACTATAGAAGACAACTTTGAAATGTCACTTGATTTAATTCTAATAATACAGGAATATCAAAATATCTGTCCTGCAAAGACAACCATCTCTCCTTCCTGTCTTCTCAAACCAGTCCTGGCCATTTGCTCTGTTTTGGGTTCTGCGTAGTTCCTTCGAGCCTTTTGTTAAGGGTTAAGTGGGTCGTCCTCCAGAGGATGTTCCCTGAGAGTGGTGTTCCCTGTGTGGTACCTTAAGTGAACTCTCTTTTCTCTTGGCAGTACTCCCTAAGTGGTTGTAGATTGTGGATAATATTCATTAAATGTATCATTGTTTGATTTCAACAGAATAAGTAGTTGCTGCTTGTGAGTAGCTGTGTGGAGGTCTAGATAATGTACTTAGTTTTGGTAAGTGGATTCCCCTCGCAGTAGATGAATTCACTTCTCTCAGATTCCTTTTTTTTTTAAATTATTTTGCTTTTTTGGCTTATTTATTTATTTATTTTTATTGTATGTGCATTAGTATTTTGTCATGGGTGTCGGGTCCTCCTGGAACTGGAGTTATAGACAGTTTGTGAGCTGCCATGTGGGTGCTAGGAATCGAATTCCTGTCCCCTGGAAGAACAGCCAGTGCTCTTAACTACTGAGCCGACTCTCCAGCCCCCTCCTCTCAGATCTTAAAGATGTAAAAGAACAATACAGTCTTCTAGATACTCGGCTCTCTGACCTTCCAGTTTCATCCCAAACAAAAAACAAAGCTCATAAAAGAGACATGAGACCTAACATCTCCCCACACCACATCAGTAAAATCCCAAGCCAAAAGTATCAATAAATTAACAGCTAGTCACTTTGTGGTGGCTTGTTACATCTTTCAGTCCGTCTCCAGAGTGAGACAGGGGCATAGATACGAACAATCACTTTTGTTCCCACTAAGACAAATTGGAAGATGAGGCCCGAATGTTCATTGGCATACCTGTGTATGAATCTCTAAATAGCACAGATACCCACATTAAAAGGAAGATACACCATTACTATTGCTAAAAATTATGCAACGTTTTGTATTATCTGCTCATACTCATCTCCCAATAAACAGATAACTTTGAGGACATGGAATGCAGCAAGTGCCAGGTGTCAGAATAATCAAAAATAATTGATGGGGAAACCCCAATACGTCATTCTTAATAGCACAACTGTATGTGAGACATATATTCCTGGTACTTCAAGGAAGTGTTTGGAACTGTCTGAAAAGATGAATGGCGCTGATCTATTCAAAGTACAGAGGCAGTCGTCACACCCAAATGGCATTAAGGCTGCCTGTTTCCTGCTCAAGGCTTTGATCCTCAGCAATGCTCTTGGACTGGAGATAAATGATACATAGGCACATTCATCTTGGTTTTACTCTCTAGAAATCTATAGATTATAATATCATAACTTTACTAGAGTAATCATCATGTAAGTAAAGATTTTTTTAAAAGAAACTTAGCTAATTGAGGTCAGCGTCATGGCAATCTTAGCTGTGGTTGAGATTATTGTGGACTGTGCTAGAAATTTAACCCAAATATTTGGGGTTTCCCTGTTCCTTTCATAGGACTCACAAGCTTAAACAAAACTGTGCCCCCTAACTCTCAGACACTCCTGCTGTTCTTAAATATAAAAGAAGGAACGGAAGCGAGTAAGACAGAGAACCGAGGAAGAGATGAGAAATAAAGATGGCTAGGCTTGTTGTTAAGGTTCCTAGAGATCATCCCTGGAATATTCACTCATGGGCTGACTTGAGAAGCCATAGAAACCAGAAGTTGGGGGGGAGCAGGACCACAGAGAGCAGGATAAACAGAAGTTCTGTCACAGTGTTAACATGCATCCAGTGCTTTTAGACTAAGCAATGAGAGAAAGCTTCTCTGGTGTATGAATAAAAGGATACCATGTTGCCTCTACATCCGAAAGAGCTGACTGCTAAACTAATTCCACTCTGTGACTGTCTTCTACTAAAATGCTGGTTAGCTTCTTGTGGAAAAGTAAATCCTTACCAGGCACACTTGCCTACTCCTGCCTCCTGGGAAAGGGTGAGTCTTCCTGTGGTGCTGTTTGCACACTGAAAATGAATGTATTTGAATTCCACGGTGTCTTTATTGTAATCTTGTTATTTTAAAAGGAGTGGATGCTAAAGAGCCTTTGGCAGAAGTTCTCGGTTTTAAAATGTTACTCCAGGCTCCAGATCTCTGTTTTCTTGCCCTTCAACCATTTGTTTCTCCAGCGCAAGGCGTTGACAGCTTCACAACACTAAGCTGCCAGTTCTTATTCGTTTCTGGAACCTCTTCATCTTCCCCGTGAACTGAGGGCTTTTTAGGATCTTCAGGTTTCTCCTGAGACTCCAGAGAGAATGAGTCAGGGAAGAAGAATCTAGACCATCCTGAAGTCATTTGTTCCACACACTTGATCAAAATACTTCAGATACTCAACTTTCCAGAACTGATAGGAGCCTGACTGTTTTCCAGTTATTCAACAGCTACATATGTGAAGGTGAGATATGAGCAAAAGAGTAACAGCTGGAATGACAGAGACCACGAGCTCCCGATGCTGCAACACAGGACCGCTCTCCTTAGACTGACCTCAGACATGGGGGCGAAGTCACTTCCTCTCTCACAGCAGCTACAAAGCACTAAGGGTGTTTTCAAGGCTCTGGTCACGCACGCACGCACACACACACGCACGCATGCATGCGTGGTCTTCACCTCAGTTCCTGGTAAAGTGCTTGCACTCATGTCTTTAGTTCTACCATGTCTTCCATGAAGTTTGCCACTGGGAAACAAAACCAAACTCTAAACAAGGAACCAACCAGGATCCTAATACCCAGCTGTCCATGACCAGTAGTAGGACAGGTTAAAAGTTTCCTCCCTTCTAACAAAATAGAGCTCCCCCTACTTTAGACACTTTCAATGTGTGTCTACTTGGCTTTCTGCACAGGTCACTAAGTACACCTTCAAACGACCTCAGGAAACATACTGTTTTGGGCTCACATATGAAGAAGCTGTTCATGTTAGGTCAGCATGGATGTTTCTAGACACACATGCTCTGTGATGTCTAAAGCGGGAATGTGGTTATGCAGCTAAAGCTAGACATCACTTTAATGGGAGAAATCCAGGGTCCGCTTTAAGGGCAAAGGAATTTATTTGGGAAAGAAAATTCACAAAACAGAATAGAGGAATTTGTCTCAGGATCCTGGAAAGGTGAGGCACGGTCCCAGGCCGTTCTTCCACCTGAGACCTGCCTGGTCTGTCCCAGCATCCAAAACCATGAGGGACCGAAGAGAGAAGAGTGTGTGTGCATCCCAGGTCTTAAGGGTCCCCCACTCAGCAGCCACACCTCAGGGGCATGTACTTCAAGGTCATAGGCAGGTGTAACAGTTACCTGTTACCTCACTAGGGGAGGTGCTTCAAGGTCATAGCTAGGTGGGACTTTCAAAACTCCAGGAAGACAGCAGGACTGCACAGCACAAGGCCCATTCAGCCCACCCCAAGGATCAGCCTCCACACCCACGCTGAAGAACAAAGAAAAAGAACCGTAAAGCTTTCCTTTTAACTTTGGGTTGGACTCAGCCCAGCACCAGAGCTTCTTCCATACTAGATTCCCTTTTCATGGTGGTTTTCTAGTAGCTGAACATAATATAAAGCATTGAAATTAACAATAAGCAGAAGCTGGAAAGATGCCTCAGTTGTTAAGAGCACTTCCTGTTCTTCCAGAGGACCTGGGTTCAGTTCCCAGCACCCACATGGCAGCTCACAATCATCTAACTACAGTTCCAAGGAAGCCAATACCCTCTTCTGACCTCTAAGGGCACCAGGCACACACATGCTGCACATACATACATACATGCAAGCAAAACATACACAAAAAAAGCCAAAATAATTTAAATCTAAAAAACAGATGTTCAAAATTATAAAATTAAATTCATTTTAAGCAAACACAAAGCAATAGCAAGGAGTCACTTTAGAACCAATGACATCAAAATACAAAAATGTACACATACTGAATAATGTTCTCTTCATACTCATAACATGCCTCTGGGCAAATCTGGACTATATCACCCATACTGGGCCACTTGTCCTCTTTTGAGGAATCAGCTATCTTTCCTAGAACATCATTCTTGTTATAATTAATTAAAAAGCAAAGAGCTGACCCAAAATGTAAAATATCTCAAAAACTAGAATCAACAGCTTAAAAACATACCACCACTATCACCAACAGCACTTAATACAATGATAGGAATCCGATCCCTTGTCTTAGGCATGCGAGTGGTCCCCTGTGAGGTGGTGACATAGAGTTCGGTTATACAGCTATTCTAAATTTGGTTGCTGGCTTCAATAATTAGAATAACTATCCCAACTACTCTCTGCTCTTTGTATGTGCAGACCCAGACTTTCCATGAGGTCCAGAGTTATTAATGAGAAGACAGGAAGCTTGGATTGTGTGTTTAAACGGCTCAGTAATGAAGCCAATAACTTTGAACAAGAAGTGTCCTTAAACCTCTCAGTTTATCCATCTTGCCACCAGGGAACGGAACAGAAACAGTCTTATCAGCACTTTTAGAGAAAATGTCACACAAAAACAAAACAATGCCACATTAGCCTTAGTCTCCCAGAAAACAGAATCGAAGCGGGAATGAAGTTCTGTTTTCTTTGGGAGGTGCAATTCCCAGGGAATTCGAGACTTAAGAGTGTTTTCAACAAACTCAAGTGAGAGCAGTGCAAAGAAGTGTGTAAGATGTTGGCTTCTGCTTCACTGTGAGCCTCAAGGAGAAAAGAGACCCAAGGAGGGAGGGGAGAGAAGGACTACAGCTGTCTAGTTCTTGGCCATGTCCTGACGGCCACTGGTTAACACGATGCACCCTAGCCCAGCCAGCCAGAGCTTCCATTTAGCACCATGTAGCCCTTCTGACAGAGCCCAAACCTGCCAAGTGGCTGGGCATCAGATGTAGAATCAGGTGAGAAAACCCAGAAGGTCAGGCATGTTGATGGAGGGCACCAGGCTGCACCATGGTGGGTCCAGAAGCAGAGCAGGTGCTGAGTGAGAAGCAGCTAAAGAGTGGGACACAAGGCTGAGACAATCAAAGGATGCCCATGGTAACGCTGTTGCCAAGATTTACCAAAGTGTCAAACCAATTTGCTGAAGTACAAGGTCAAAAGCATTAACGCTGAAATTTCTGACTTTGAATAGCAGATTTAGAATGATTTTGAGAAGTATAATCTCTAAGTAGATGGACAAAATGTTAAAACCTCATGCTCTTAAACCCCTCTAGAAGTTACATATCATCAACGGGAGAGAGACGCCCCACTGGGAATTAAGCTAACTCTAGGTACTTGGCAGTCCACTCAATCCCTACAGGAAGCCTTTCCCAGAAGTGAGACAGTCAAGAGATTCATGGCACTATCCCTGTTGAGGAATAAATAAATGCTCAACACTCATCCCTCTGCCTTCTAACTCTGACGCCTCAGATGGTCTTTGAGAACCTGTTCTCCTAATCCCGGGCTCTGCAGTCCAGGCAGACCTAACCCAATACCCAGCCCTGGAAGCCTGTACCGGGCTCAGCCAGCCAGAACCATGTGGTTCATGAGTGGTTCAGAGACGGCTTAACTCAGGGGCCTCCCCCACCCCTCAGCATCAGGACCCATGGCAAGCTACTTGTCCTTCACAGGTTAACGAGTCTTAGCAAGCCTGAATAATAGAACCAGCCTGGGAAAGAAAGAGAAATGGAGAGAGATCGGATCTGAAGCATGGTTAGAACCTCTGGGTCCAGCAAAACATTTTGGTTGCTAAGCCAATAAGGCCATTTTGTTGCTGTTGTTGTTTAAAGTAATTTGAATTATTTTCTGTTACTTGCAGTTGAAAGATTTTGGATTGATGGGTCAGGGATTGGGGCGGGGATTATATCTACAACTAACCGCAAGGCAATGTGGTCAGTCTTGAAGTAAAGAGAAAAGCTAAACACTTTGAGAACTCTGGACAAATAGCATTATTTCTTGGGATGTTACCATCAGCCTGGCTGAGTCCACATTGATGACCTTTAAAATACCTACAGTCTGTCCAACTCCTTCATTCTGAGGCTCAGGGAATCGTTAGCTCATAGGCCCTCTCTCCTGGAGCGGTTCACAACCATCCATTTACTACCAAAGCATTGCAGCTCTCTCGGCCTCCTTGAAAATTCCATCAGGTTATTAACGTGGAAGGTCACCAGTTGGAACAGCAAAGGCTCAGCCAGTTAGTGGACGCAGAGGCAAGCCTGCCAATCGATCATCACCACACCACCTGCTGCACTTCGGAAAATTACCTCATGACATTCTTTGGTCCTTAGGTAAATCCTTAGACGTCATCCTTAAGAAAATGAATCACACATGTGTCTTCCTCCCAGTGTGATGCGCAGTGGTCTGGGAGAGTGCTGTAGCTGTTCTATGTAAGTGGGAAGAGCATCCTAATGCATGAAACGGTGGTATCCCTGCAGAGTCAATAAATGTCAATGTTTAGGGAGTTGTCACCACTTCGACACTGGCCCTCAGTCCAGGGTTCCTTCTTTGTGTGTTCTCTCTCTCTCTCTCTCTCTCTCTCTCTCTCTCTCTCTCTCTCTCTCTCTCTGTGTGTGTGTGTGTGTGTGTGTGTGTGTGTGTGTGTGTGTGTGTGTGTCTACATTAATTAAACCTTGAAGGCTGGGAAGAATGCCCACAAGTGAAGAAGGAGAGTGTTCCAGTGAAGGCTGAGAGAAAATGGGTGCTATGGGTAATGGAGATTTTCTGCTAAAGGAACAGTCCAATGTGCTTAGAAGGTAAGAGCTGATAGTGAGGGGGTGGGAGGGACTGGAAAGATAGAAGGGACCAAGGGCAGTGGGTCTTCACAGTCCCAGTCAGGTTGCCATCACTGTGTCAGATTCCCACCCTGATGGAAATGGGCAGAAAGGGGTATGTGTGTCAAGAGGAGCTGTCATTCATGGCTATCCCAGGGAGAGACAGCAGACCCAAGCAGGCCTGACTGGGACCAATAGAAGGACGTTAAAAGATGGGAATGGCTCCCTCCTTTGGAGTCAGGTAAGATGTACACTTAAGGACGCTGGCAGCTTTCTTTCCTATTACTTATAGGAGGTTATCTATAACATAAAGGCAAGACAGGAAGAGACTAGAGATCTGGAGATGACGCTTGAGAGAGAGCTAAGGACCTGTACTGAGATTCTAGGTCCACCTGCTCCTGGCATTCTAGATACATCCCTGGAGTTCTCAGTTATGTGGGTCAACAGATTCCTCTTTGGTTTGAGCTGGTTGGAGCTAAGAGTCCTGGCTATGCGTGTAGCCACATAGACCACATAGACCATGTCAGTTCAAAGTCTCCACTCATGATAAAGGGCTAGAGCACAGAAATGTATGTAGCAGACACAAAGGCTGTGGAGGGATTGAATGACCATCCAGGGTCAAGGGAATGCATGGAGCCTTCTAATCCATCATGTGAATGAAGAAGTTAATCTACATGTACAGCTGGCATCCAATAACCCTCCCTGCTTCCCAAAGCAGGAGCCACATGAAACAATGACATGTTTTGAGCAGCAAATCACTGCCAATGTTGTTAGGACAGTCTGGATAGTAGATATCTGACCAAACAGAGGGACAATACTTCAAGAGGAACAGATGACTTGTAAGGTCAAAACACAGAGCCCAAAACAGCATCACTGTAGCAAATGCAAAGGGTCTGGTTACCTCCCTGCCTGAAACCCAAGTCTCATGAAGGAAAAAAGGTGCTGAAATGTCTGCAGTTGGTGGCGAGGCCTGAGAACAGAGTATATCCCACCCCACATACGAGGAGCAAGTCTTTTGCTGTAAATAGCTTTGAACTTTCTGGCCACCTTTAACATCTGTCTTGCAGGGGGTAGAGGACCATGTTGCTCTTTGGCTCAAGCCCAGAATATCCAGTGACTTATCACATTGAAAGTGACACTCGATGACGCCATCGGCAATCACAAGATGAACTCTTTGCAGAGAGAAGCTAGTCATGGCTAGGATACACATGGATTGGGCTCCTTTTCTTCTAGTGTCTGCAGGACAGAACATATGAGCTCTGTGAAGTGCCTCCCTGGAGCTGGACTGGTCCGCCTCTGGGCAAACATATTACCATGCAGATTTAACAGAGAAACAGGGCAAGTGAGGTTGATATTGACATGTCAAAGCAAAAGGCTGACAGCCTCCAGCACTGTGCTCTGTGCCCACCTCCACCCTGCCCTCTCAGGATGAAAGTCCTTGGAGACACATGAGGCCAGCTGGGTACACATCAAAATAGGGTTCTCAGTGGCACTAGGTCTGCAGAGGAGGCTGTAGTATGGGGTGGGGGGGGGGGGAGCTGGAAACTCCCATGTACTATACAAGGCTCAGAAGAGCAGAAGTGATGCCCGAATCAGTTAAACTAGTGCTCATTTTTCACAACTAATTGCTCTAAAATACGACTGCACCTTGCTATCAATGGTTCATCACATGCTAAGTGTGCAGCTCCTTTTCTTTTCTTGGTCATTCATAAAATAATGGTGTGTTTACCCCTGGTGGTATGTTGGGTTCCTGAAGATATTTTTGCATTAACATCAGCTGCTCTGACCATCCCCAAGAGGCACAACCGAGTCACAAAGAACAGCAAGAGGGATAGACAAATGGTTAACCTCATTCATGAGAGATAGACAAATGGTCAACCTCATTCATGAGAGATAGACAAATGGTCAACCTCATTCATGAGAGATAGACAAATGGTCAACCTCATTCATGAGAGATAGACAAATGGTCAACCTCATTCATGAGAGATAGACAAATGGTCAATCTCATTCATGAGAGATAGACAAATGGTCAACCTCATTCGGCTTCTCAGTGTTATACCGAAGAAGGATGGCAGAAGAGCCCTTTACACTTGGGGAATAGCAGACTGCTGCTTTCTATGAGAGGTCCTCAGCTCCAGATCCTTAAGCTGAGGGCAGATGGCATCAAAGGTGGAGGATATCAGAGATGGTGATTGGAATCAGTGGTGACGAGAGGGAGCCTTCAAATGAACTTCACAGTATGAGGTTTTCCTGAGCATTAACTGAGCTCAGGCCCATCTGCTCTCCCTGTCCCCTTCTCCCAAATAAGGACATTAAGGCACAAGTCTTGAGTGACTTGGCCAAGGCTGCATGGTTAAGCAGTGGTGGAGAAGGGATTACAGGCCTCAGAAGCAGGCTCGTTCCTTATCACCTTTCTACCACTCTACAGGGGATGAGGGAAGAATTAGGCACAGGCATTCCTCTCTCCAATCTTTTCAAACTCAAAAGATAAAACAATGTTTACAGTATGTCTATTTTTTTATCAGCATTCTTGAAAAATAAAAAAAAGTAAAGAATAAAACTGGCAAACTTTTAGTGTCCATGGTTGATAGGATGCCTATAGTGGTACTGATAACGGAAATTTGCACCCAGAGGCACATTTTTCTGCTTGTTAAAAAGGACATAAAGCCGGGCGGTGGTGGCGCATGCCTTTAATTCCAGCACTCGGGAGGCAGAGCCAGGCGGATCTCTGTGAGTTCGAGGCCAGCCTGGGCTACCAAGTGAGTTCCAGGAGAGGCGCAAAGCTACACAGAGAAACCCTGTCTCGAAAAACCAAAAAAAAAAAAAAAAAAAAAAAAGGACATAAGACTGGAGAGATAGCTCAGTCAGTAGAATGCCTGCTACACAAGCGAAAGGACCTAGGTTCAGTTCCCCAGAACCTCTGTAAAAGAACCAAGCATAGTGGGGTCTACTTGTAACTCAACACTGGGGGTTGGAAATAGGCATATCCCTGAAGCTCATAGACCAGACAACCTAGTAGAATCTATGAGGTTTCCACATATGGAGAGCAATCAAGGAAAGATACTCAACATTGACCTCTTGGCTTCCACAGGCAGGCAAGCATCACCACACTATCACACACACACACACACACACACACACACACACACACACACACACACCCCAAAATGATCAAAGAGCTGTAAGTTTTTACCCAATTAGCTTGTAGATATTAAATTCCTTTATCAAGTAACACACACAAAGCCATAAATGACGGTAACAGAATTCTCCCACAGGAGCAGACAGGGATACCAAGAGAATAAGATAACCTTAAAAATATATTAGCACACAGTTGAAAGTAATTAGCTCCAGTAAGGAAAAGAGACAAAGCTATGTTCTGGGCTTGTCAAGAAGCTTCCAAAACTTCCTCCCTACTACCCAGTTTTCATATTGCCAAAAGGTTGCTGGGAGAGGAAGTCATCAACAGTCTTACCTAAATTTGAACCCTGCCAGCTACAGTAACAACTAGCCTGGCAAGACACACCCAATCATGCGCTAATGGCATAAAAGTTATGGGTGTAACCAACCACTTTTGGATCAGATTGAAAACCCACTCCACGGGGACTTTGTGGCTCCACTTCAATGCTCGTCTCTGACCAGGCTTGCAGCTCTTACCCCAAAGCAGTTGCTGTTTCTTCCTTTCGCCCCTCAATGACCCGCGGGAGCTCCAGAGAAAATCCCATTTGTTTCCTCACCTGTTTGCTGGACACAGGCTTCCACCCATCTTCCTCTCAGCTGGGCTACGTGGTAAGCGTTCCTTAAGCTCCATTGCAAATCTTTCCTTCTCTAGGAAGCTATTCTTCTTTCATTTTTAAAACAGACTTTGGCAGTTTCATGTATTTATATAATGAATTTTAGTCCTCACCCCTCATTACCTTGCCTAACCAACCCCCATCCTTTTCCCACTGAAACCTTCTTTTCAGCAAATCCCATTCCTAGTTTTCTGTCTTTTGCATGTAGGCTTTAATAGGGTCACCTGTACCAGCATGGGCGGGAGGTTATTCACTGGGGCATGGGACTTCCTTCCCCTAGCCAACATTAACTGATAAAGCTGGGCCACGCCTTCTGGTGGTGGCTCACACAAGAGGACGTGGAAAAAGGAAACATTTTCCCTGCTCACTCTCACTGTGATTACAATGGGTCATTCCAGAAGAAAACTCCACCTCGACCTCCTCTCTGGTTTGCAAGAGTGCCCAAGACAGACCTGTCTGCCGACACGAGCTTGCACACTAGCTTTGACACGTAAGTGTCAGGAGTTTCAGTGTGCATGGCAATGAACAAGACATCCTCCATTTGCTTACTTCATAAATGTTCAGTGTGTACAAAAAAAGAAAAGAAAAAAGCCTATACAAAGAACTGTGTAAGCTGTGGTTGTGGCTTTACAAGACCACACAGCATAGGAAGAAAGAAATACCCATCCCCAGCTGTGTCAGTATCCATGATGTCATTGTCTTGGGGGAGCACATTCATAGTTCCAGTCCCAAGCCTGTTCCACACCTAGACAAGCCGTTCTAGGGAGGAAATGAAACTGTTCTCACTGTCCTGAGCATGTGGGATTCGCAGCTGTTCTTGTAAAACTAAACGCCAACTGCCTGCCTGCCTATTGGCCAGTCACCTCCTCCAAGGCATTTATGTTTATTTATTTATTTGTTTACTTATTTGCTAGATTTATCACATTTGCAGCCTGTGCCATTTGGCCCAGGGTCAAGATAAATCACTTTTAAAATTTTAACACCATCCTTAAGCACCATGAGCCTTACCCTGCCACTGACAGGCTTCCCAAAGGCTTTTGAAGGACATAATTAGACCCATCTTACAAATAAATACACTGGGAACAATGGGGCTTAAGTGTACTACAGAAGGAAAGTAAGTTCCAGGGGAAACCTGGAGCAAGGACTGAAGCATTCTGCCCCCTGCCTGTTAAAATTGGAAATTGTCACTGATTTTTGGCCATGCATCTTAAGTGGCCATGCATTCACTTCTGTTTAGTACAAAGAGAAGCTTCTCTGACTAATGCTGAGTGTAGCATTTGTCTATCTGTAAAAATGTGAATATTTAGAATGTAGTTTGGTTTCAATTTAACTTAGCTAAGCAACAGTAGGAAGATTTGCCCCACCACCACCAACCCTACCACCACCCAGGACCTGAGACATTCCTAGCCATGAATTTTTTACCGTGTTTACAGTATCAGGCATGTATTCTCTCCTATAGATCAGGCCTCAAATACAATCTGAAAGCAGTTGGTTAGCCCCATAACAACTGTACCGCTACTGCAGCACTAAGGCACTTCTTGCCTGGCAGATTGGCATTGCAGTTCATAGGTTTCACAGCTGGGTAACTGATGACTTTTCTCCCCCAGGAGCCTGCATAGCATCTACATGGACCGTGAATTGTAAAAGCTGGAGGGTGGGAAAAGGATCCATAAAATATTATCTTCAGGGCACAACATATGTAAAGAGGATCTCACAGCATCCTCCATTGATCACACTGGGCCTGTAAGCAGTCAATCATGGATCAAGAAGGGGTTCATGGGGCTCTATCCCTTCATGATGAAGTATCGGCTACTAATGTATTCTAGGGGACAGACAGCCGATGTCTGCAGCTGTGTGACCAATGGTGAGCCTAGCAGGCGCCAGTGGATAGTTCCAAACCTGTGCTCTGGCTTCAGTCAGTGGTCACAAACTAAAACAAAAAGATATGAATGTGGGAAAGGGAATTATGGGAAAGTAGGAAAGACAGCAGGGTGGGAGAAAGAAGAGAGATAGTGAGAATGGTCAAAATGAATTATACACATGCATGTAACTGTCAAAGAACCAATTTAATTTAAAGAATTGCAAATGCTTTTTTCCCCCGAAATGAGGTGGTTACAATGCTACCTCTCTTCTTGGCACAGCCAAGGGATGTGCTCCATAGGACTTACCACACTAGGTGTGAGAAGAAAGCCAGCGATCCCAACAATGCATCCTGGAATGGAATAGAAGGGAATCTCGAGGGATGCTGCAATGTCATTGGTGGGGGCAGGTCCCTCCCCCAAGGCCTGAGAGGACACATGGAGACTGCTAAGCAGGCAGAAAAGAGAGGCCACGGATTCAGCCTGCTGTTGGCTCGAAACATTTAAATTGTGCTAAATCATCTTTTCACAAACTCATCAAATACGTCACAAGCGCAATATAATAGCTAAGTGTTTGAGCTCATGGAACACACAAACCCACCTCACAGTTCCCCAGTTTTAAGGAGCATCCATGAAAGTTTTAAATTACCCAACAGATGGTTAATAATGGTGCATTGTCTCCTTGAAAATCACTAGTAGACGAGGGGTGAAGTTTTCATATAATAATGAAATAAATATTGATTACATAGAGTGATGTGTGTGCCCATTAGCTTAATTAAGTCATTCTACAATGAGTGCATATTTCAAAACATGGTGTTGTACATCTTAAAAAGTATAATTTTGTTTCCTTGAAAAGTAATATTTTATTAAGCATGTATTAAATCTTGTAAGAAACAGCTATGAGATCTGAAGGCAGTGTTTGGTATTAGCAAAGGGCTGCTTCCTTGTCACATTGGACCTCCCTGCCCTTCTCCTCTTCTCTTGGTCTCTCTTTCCCTCTGCTCCTCTTCTCTTTCTCTCCTGCATTTTCTGGAAATTACAAGATTTCATATATATATATATATTCTACTACAAAACAATTTGCCTTACCCAGTATCTTTTTCAAAGGAAGTGACTTATGCTGACTCGATTGACTTACTATGGAAAGACATTTGATATTCGGGACTTCTACTCTACAGTTTCCAATACTGCAACAAGGCGGCGAGACCCAGAGTCATGGTGCCCTTCTTGGAAAACAGAACTAACAAATGAGCATTCCATGAATATTTAAGAATTTAGACACATGGCTTCTAGATCTCATTGTCTTAACAACCCTCACCTCCTAAAAATGAAAAGGCTTCACCCGCAGGTGCCTGTGACTAGACCAGCCATATCACCTCTTAAAGCCTCAGGTTCCTTATCCGCACTGACCTCCCAGGACAGTGGTCAGATGCTCCAGTTACCTGAGGTACCCAGGGCTTTGACTAGAATTTAGTAAGGGAGATACAGATTCTGAGTAGAATAGAGAATCATTATCACTCCATTATCTCTATTCAGCATTCTCACATGCGTAATTTATATTTTTTTAATTATTTTATTATTTTGTGTATATGGGTGTTTTGTCTGTATGCATGTGTAACACACGCATGCAGTGCCCCCAGAGACCAGAAGATATCAGATCCCAAATGGTTGTGTGCCACAATGTGGGTGCTGGAGATTGAACATGGGTCTCTTGGAAGAACAGTCAGTGCTCTTGAGTGCTGAGTCATTGCTCCAGCCTTTTAAAACAAAGGTTATTAGAATTATAATTATGCTGTTTGTTTAATAAATATTAGCAACTACTCAGGTACATTTTGTACTGGCCAAGCCCAGAACGTTCCTCAAGATCTACCAACCAATGTTATTATCATTTCTATGGAACTGGGCATTTAGGGGTTCCAACAATTGACTTGAAATGAATTTATAGAGGCTGAGGATGTAGCTCCATGGTAGACCACTTCCCCAAAATGCATGAAATCCTGGGTCCAGTGGCCAGCACTCTGATAAGAAAGAATGTCTAGAGGGTGAGCCATTTCTAAGTAAAGGATTATATGTAGCAAGCAGCATTCTGACATCAACAAGAAAAAAAATGGCACAAATCACCCAGTTCAGAAACCACCCATTCCACAAATGACTCCAACTTCTCAGGTATTTTTCCTTCAGAGTCTCCTATAACCAGAATAGCGAACCCCTGATGGGAACAGGAGGAAGATAATCCAAGAAGTCACCACAAAAGATCCAATGTCAACCCTAAGACATGACCTTTCAACGAGTGAATGAGCCTTCTCAACAGATGTGTAAAGGCCTCCCTCTGCCCAGAGGAAAGTACCAATAATTATTAGATTCTGTGAACCCCACAGAAGTCCTTGCCTAAAAGAACCTTCTTGCCCAAATGAACATTCCTGCTCACTGCCTATCCCAATAACTTTGCAGCCTTGTATGTCACCAGCCACTCTCATAAATGCCTGGCTTCACCCGTTGGAAAGTGCCCGCCATTCCTTAAACACACAAAACCACAAGATCTTTTTCTATGTTCTGGCATGCCACCCAGCCTCCTGCCCATCCTGCTTCTACTATCTGTTGAAATCCATCGAAGTATGCACACATACAAGCACACACACACACACACACACACACACACACACACACACACACTCAGGAAGTCTTCCCATGTCATTTAGAGACAGTCACTCTGTCTTTGGCCATGCTGCAACATCAATCACACAGTGTGCCCGATGCTGGATTGAGAGCACAGCCCTCCATCCAGCAAAACCACAGCGCAGGCCCTCTCATCTGCATCTTACAGGAGAAAGTTAAAGTCTGAAAACTTGACAAGACCATCTTTCTTCACAATGGAGACCTTAAAGGCAGCCCCAGCACATGCATGGGCACGGCTTGTCTTTGGATCAGCTTCAGGGAAGAGATAGAGAAAGTCTCATTTTGTGGCTAATTGGATCTGTGCCTCTTTCTACTACATAATGAAATTCAAAGCCATTTTATTAGTCCTCTTGGGACTTTTTAAAAAAAATCCTTCCTCTACTGTATTACATTAGCCTCACCAAGATGGCCCCATATAAAATAAGGTCAGGCTCCTCTGGGGTATTTCTTTGTTGTTCCTGCTTTCAGCAGGGCACATAAAGGTCATGCTTCAGTTTTTTAGCTTCTCTTTCAATTATTCCAGGAGGAGACCACGAAGCCTACTAAGCACTGATGTCAAGCTGACCCCGGATCTTCCACATACTCTCGGTGCTCCTACTGTGTGTTCCCACGCACAGCACTGAGGCCGATGCTTCGCATGCCTTGAACAGCAGAGGGTTTGACAGGAAAACAGCTTCATCCCGGCCCAGCACCACCCCACACTCACTCACACCCGCTTAGAAAGGTAACTGTGTCTCATGAGCTCTTTCGAGAATAACATGATAGAGTGGATTCGTTGTTCACATCTCCTCAAATTTCATCTGTTGAAATCTTAACCCCTGACTGTCAGGTGGAACCTTTGGTTGGATGGGAGCCTCCTGAACAAAAGCCCAGTGGAGTTCACCTGCTTTCTGTTGGGCACATGAGGATACAAGGAGAAGTCATCCATCTGCAACCAAGAAGGAACCCTCACCCGAGCCCAACCACGCTGACTCCTTAGCTTGGGCTTCCAGCCTCCAGAACTGTGGGGAAGCTCATTGTTTGTTGTTGCTATGGTTGAAACTTGCATGTCTCCCAAAGGCTCGAGTGTTAAAGGTGTGATGTCCGGCTTGCCACCGCTGGGAGCTGGAAGAACCTTCAAGATGTGTTGCCTCCTATGAGGGTTCAGATCTCTGGAGACACCAGTTCAAAGGGAATAAGGAGACTGCAGTCCTCTTCCTCTCTTCCACACACGACATGAGGTGAGCAGCTCTGTCCCAGCACACAGTCCCAGTATGGTGTATTGTGCCATCACATGTCCAGAGCAATAGGTACAACAGGTTATATACTAGGATCTGCCCGACTGTGAGCCAAAAGGATCCTGTTCTCTTCCTAAGTTGATTGTCCTGGGTACCCGTTACAGTAACAGAAAACTGACCGGAACCATAGCTCGTAAGTCACCTAGTCTTGAGAACTTCGTCACAGCGGCCCAAACTGAGTAGGCTGCCGCGTAGTTGTCTCTCCTTTGCTAAGCATAAGTCAAAGAACAGTAAATAAACATCCTTCTCTTTGTGAGCTGGTCTGCCGGACCTTGGTCTAGAGAAGACATCGGAGAAGCCTAGTTCATGACTGCACATTGGTCTTTCCAAAATAACGTTCCTAATGGTGACAGCTGTTTGGGGAGGGCTTGTGGACACCTCACAGCTGCTAAGCACTCTAAATCCATGTAGGAGCACGGAAGGCGGAGTTTCACTTTGCAGTTGAGAAGCTGTGGGCTCTGGAGCCAGGCTGCTGGGGTCAGAACTCAGCCTGTCACCACCAGCTGTGTGACTTTGCCTCGGTCACTCAGCTTCTCTCCTACTCCTATGGATGACTGATTCAAGGACACTGCGAGGGTCGCACGTGAGCACACATAAGTTCTTCAGTCAGTGCCTGGCAGGCAGTAAATCCTGCAGAAGGGTTTGCAACTCATATTTCTCCTCAGCATCCTTCCCCTCTCTCCCAGGACCCTAGTGAGAAGAATGGCTCCTGCCTCAGTCTTTCACCCTAATTAGCTCAAGCTAACGCTTCCCAACCTCTCTTCACGAACTATTACCAAGTTTTCTATTACAGTCATGCACCGTATGAATACACATAAAAGTTAAGAAACAGCTCCACAAAGCAGCGTCTGCTAACGGCATGCAGTGTACACTGGCATTTGTTCTTCACTCCTGCTCTGGCATGTTTCTCTTTTTTGAAGCTAGTCACAACCCACTAAATTTACCCTGTGACTCACCAACAGGTTCCTGAAGACGGTCCAGGAAAACACCAAAGTGAGCTAACCATCCGTTGTTACGTTCTCGCCACATCTGTCTGAGTACTTACTGTCAGAAATTTGACAAATTAAAACACGTGGGCACAGAGAGGAAAGTTTCTCAAGGTCATAAGACTTGCCAGGGACCTGCATGGGCATTTCTGAAGATTGTTCCTGGATCAGAAGCAGCCCCACCGAGCCAGGTGAAGGTGAGGCTGTGTGTGGAGCGTTGGCCATCACACTGCTCCAAGTACAAGGGGAGCAGGTCCGGGCAGAACAACCACCGTGCATGACAGAATTAAATGTCTGATCTCCACAACACAGGTCATCCCCGAAGCCACCACACCCTCAGCTCCTTCTTCCCCAAACCAGAAAATGCCATTGCCATTTGATTACTTAAGGTTGAATTTTCCGGTGGCTTACAGATAAAAGCACCCACACTGACCTGCCGCCTCTTTACACTCTGACAGCAATTATGTATGGTGAAAGTGAAGCCCTAGGAGTTATCGGGGGAGTCTGAGGCCAGGTGGGTCTGAGATGCCAATCGAGGTCTCTCTGCTTCCAGACACTGAAGCTCACAGGGACACTATTTAGAATATAAAGAACAATAGAAAGAGTTGAGAGATGCTGTTTCCCCCCCCCCCCCCCGCAAAGAACCATCACAAGGTAACCTTGTCCCCTAGTTACGCTTTGCCCCCATTGAGAACTGGTGGAGGGGACATGCAGGATGCTACAACTTTTGGTTGCAAGTTTGGGATAAGTCACACCCAGTTTGGCTCTACCCCAGGTGTGGGCTGTGAGCTGTCACTCTGCCAGTCCCCTGTCCCTGTTACCGAGGGAAGGGCGTGGAAGTGGAGGGGTGAGTTTACTTCAAAAACACGTACATTGTCGGCGCTGCTGTTGACGTGGGGACCAGACCAGCTGAATCTGACCCCTGTGAGTTTTCAGGTCTGAGCTAATCCTTAGCCTTAGAGCCAAGATCTCATCCACTTTGGACTGTGGTCTGGCTCTGAGTTCATTCTAAATCCCAGAACCAATGACTCTGCCAATATTTTATGCGTTCCCTGGGTAACCCCTGAAAGAAAACCTTCTAGAAAAGACAGCCCTGACCATGGCGTTCACAGCTCAGAATCCTTCAGGGGCTTCCCCACCCACCAAACCCAACATCAATATTTGGAATGTACTCAAGGTGCTGGTGACAGAGCCTACATTTTCCATCTCAGTTCATACGTGTCCTCCTCCCTCGGCCAGCTGGCCTTGTCTCTGAGGATTGTCCAGTTTCTGGGCCATGTGCATGGCAGGGCTGTGTGGCCACACTGCCTTTTGTAGTCAGATCCATTCTGGAAGGCCAGTCTCCAAGAAGACTCTCCCAGGGCTACTCTCGCCCTCTTCTGACCTTCATGAAATTTTGCTCCTGTGTCTCTAAAAGCATCTACCACAACTATTTGAGGGCTAACATCTATCAACCGATTAAACTGATTACATACTCATTATGATGATGATGATGATGATGATGATGATTTGAGTGTGAAATGTGTCCACACACTCGTGTGCTGAACACTCGGCTCCTGGATGATGGTGCTATTAAGTTCTGGAAACAAAGAGGTAGGACCAGCTGGAGAAAGGTCACTGGTGGGAGCGAGGGGGCGAGTCTCCGAGAGTATCTTGACCCCAGCTCTGACCTGTCTCTCTTCTCTGCTTCCTGTCTGGCATGCAGTAAGCTGCCTCCTCCACTGCCTGCACCTGCGCCGTGATGACCCGTCTTATCTCAGGACCAGAGTCAGGAAATAGGCAGTGTGGGCTGAAATCTCACAAACCATGAGGAAGAAGCCCTGCCCTACCCCCAAAAGTGGTTGGTTCCTTCAGGTATTTAGTCAGAGCAAGGAAAAGGTAACTGACCCAACTATGGTTGCTAATGCTTACCCAGTCTCCTACCACCAGGTGTGTGCAGTCAGCCAAATGCTTCCACCAGGAGATGCCGCCTCGCCACAGGCCCAACCACAGATCCAAACAATCACCCACTGAGACCTCCAAACCTGTGTACCAAAACCTTTCCCCCTTGATGCTGATTTATCACAGGTATTTTCCATAGTGCTGGAAAGCTATCCAATACAGTCATCACCTTCATCACCTCTGTTTTACTTATGGGGAACTTGAACCTTGGAGAGTTTTATGTACATATTAGACCTCTGTCATAGAGTAGAACTTGTATGCCGTATTAATCATTACCCTGCATGGCATTTCCATATAAGCCCGATTAGGGCAGGCATTGTATCTGTCCAGGGATTAGCACAAAGCCTAACCCAGAGGCAGACCACAAGTATAAGAAGAAATTAGTTGATCAGAAATTTTAAGGTTGTATTGTGATTTCTATTAAATACCATCTAAATAGCTTATTTTCCTGGGTAAGGGAAAGTTAGCCTATCTAATATAAATTTCTGAATATGTTTGCATGTAGGTTTTGTCATCTCCAATGCTTTCAAGTGAAGCACTTTCTTTGAGCTATTAAAAATGTCCTCTGTCCATAACTCCAGTTCATGGGGATCTGATGCCCTCTTTGGGACTCCAGGGGCACTGCCCACATGTGGTATACACACTCATGCAGGCAAAACACTCATATACATAAAATAAAAACAAGTAAATCTAAAGCATTTTTTTTTTTGCAGAATGTCCTCTTCCAAGGTAGGATAGAAGCAAATCCAACTGTTTTCACTACTTGGATGCAAGCGAAGTGTGCAAGCTGAGATGAATGCTGTGTAAGCCGAGATGAATGCTGCTAACTGCATTAGCCATGCCCGCGTGTCTCTGCCATCTCCTCCGTCTTTGTAGTTTCAGTCTAGGCTGCTCTGATTTTGTTTATGTTGCCATAAATTACAGGACATACGTTTTAAATATCCAGAATACATTTCACTCAGAATGACAGAGTACAGGAAAAATAGTATTCCATAGCCCTCTCGAGTATCCCAGAATGAACTGCATGGGGGAGCCCACTTCATAGCCAGGCACTCAGATACCTGCCAGGAAGAGAATGGCTTAAAGTAGTGCGCCATCACCACCACACTGCCCACAGTGGCCGGAAGGGGTCACTTTCATCCACACATGAGCTCCAGCCACTAGCCTCAGGCAAGAATATGCCCCTGTGCCAACCATGAAAATCAGTCACATATGTCTCCTGGTCCTTACTCAGCAGCAGTATCAATTTGTTTCGCCAACATCTCCTGAGTGACCCATGATTTCATCTAAAGTCCCAGAGAGTCCCCCTACACAGAGATCTGAATCTTTAATATCCAGGGTCCCACCCATCCTGGCTAGGCCCTTGCTGTGCTGAACTCAGGTCAGACCCAGGGCTCTGGGCCACACAAGGCAAACTGCTGAGACTGGGTTGTTTGTCCAAAGAGAAAAGCCAAAGGTTAGTGTCAAAGGCTGGTTGGGGGGGTGGGGAGTAGCACCCTATTTCCAGAGTTGTGTTTCATACAACATGATCGTCACAGAAACGGAAGATCTATCACACACACACACACACACAAACACACACACACACACCCCTAGAAAAGGGGAAATATGCCTTTCTGTGCCTCCTTGCATGAGACATCTTCGGCCTGCCCACCCTCAACAGCTGTCTGGACTGTACTTATCTGCATAGAATACTCCACTGCTGTGTGCCTACAGTCACTTAGCCATGTGAAGGCAGGGTTGGTGGGGTGATGTGAAGCAGGGCCTGTTTTATGTGAGGAGACAGCGAAGCCCCAGCAGAGTCACATGCAAATCACCCAGAGATCTTTTAAAAATAACTGCCCCCCCCACCCCGATAATTTGTTTTCTGGCCATCCCTGGGCCAGCTGCATTGGAATGATTGGGAAAAGGGCTCGGACATGGGTCAATCAGGTTTCTACAAAGAAAGAAAATCACCAGGATATGAATAAATAGATACTGATTTGAAAGTCTTGGCTCATGTGACTGTGGAAGATGGCCCAAAATCTGCAGGGCGGGCCCCCTTGGCTGAAAGAGCCATGCCGTAGTACACTCCAAAGGCCATTGCCTGCAGAATTCCCTTTGTTCACAGGAGATCAGTGTGCAGCTCTGTGCAGGACTTCAACTGATTGGGTGAGGCCCACCCACATTAAGAAGGGTGACCTTCTTTATTCAGAATGCATAATGATACAGAAGTTGGTATTATTCAAAAGCACCCTCATAAAAATATCCAGACTAGTATCAAACCAAATATCCGGGCACTGTGGCTAGATCAAACTGACATATATAATTGGCCATTAAGCAACCTTTAAGCTGCTTCTACTGTGCAACCAAGATGGAGCCTTAGTAATTTGTCATTATTTGTCAATACACATAATTGTCATAATTGTCATATGCACTCACATGTATTTCTAACCTCTTCAGAACCAAAAGCTACCTAACCACTAACAAATTACATAGAATAGTGCTAAGTAAGATGCTTGCCCACACCAGGTACTGCATTTTTCATGGAAGGTAATAAAGTAGTGAGTCTCTGCTAGTGTGAGTGTACATGTGACCATGTGTGCAGCTGTAGTTTTGTTAGGAAGTTAGTAGAGCCATCCATTAGTAAAGCCTAATGGTTTCTGGTAGGTGGCTATGGTGGTTTGAATGAAAATACCTCCCGCATTGGGAATGACATTATTTGGAAGAATTAAGACCTATGACCTTGTTGGAGTAGCTGAGGTCTTTTTGGAGGAAGTGTCATCATTAGAGGTGGGCTTTGAGGTTTCAGAAGCTCAAGCCAAGCCCAGTGGTGGACTCTCTCTTCCTGCTGCCTGCCAATCCAGATATAGAACTCTCAGCTCCTTCTCTAGCACCATGTCTGCCTGCATGCCACCATGCTTCCCACTATGACAATAACAGACTAAACCTCTGAACTATAAGCCAGCCCCAGTTAAATGCTCTCTTTTATAAGAGTTGTCATGGTCATGGTATCTCTTCATAGCAATAGAAACCCTAACTAAGACAAGGACAAAGTGAATTCTTCCTATCTTGATGTGTTCTTAGGGGTTGTTCTATTATGAGCCAATTCCTGGGACAGTCAGTGTTCTATTCTCAAATATTATCATTACTTGAGTAAGATATATACATTCAAATGCACAGAGACAGAACAGAGCTCTTGCCACTCAAGTCAGCTAACCAGAAAGTTGCTGCCCTTCTCTATCCCCCCCCCCACACACACACTCTAATGACCCCTTTAATATTCTCATCATGAGTGCTACTGAAGATGTATTCCTGTATCCCACTTGACACGGAGCTCCAGCCACCCAGGCTGAGTCATTACAGGGCAGTCATATAGTCGGTTGGTTTTCTTCTGAGCTTGAATGTTGAGAGTGGGTGGATGCTGTAAGTCACCTTTGTCCATCTGAGCAAAGGCTTTAAATGTTTGAACAGTGTCAGCATTGAAGGGCTACTTGCAGAGTCTCAGAGCACTTCCTGGAGTTAGAGACCAGGGAATTCCATCCTCTTCACTTCACATGTGCGCTTCCAGTCCCAAACTCCAAAACTGGGTAGCCAAATGGAACAGCTATGCCACACAGAAACTCTGAACTTGAACACTACTATGCCTGAGGATTTTGAACACAAATCCAGGACAAGGCTACCGTAATGTTGTTTCAAAGTCACCAAAGGAAAACACTTTCAGTGCATAGACTTCCATTTTGCATAGTCCCTCGTGTTCCTCCATGGCATTTCTAGAGGAGAAAGACCCCTGAACAAGGAGTATAGAGGACCTGGATGAGTGTGTACCCGAGAGGTTGGAGACCAGCCTGCCTCGGTGGCAGGGAGAAGGAAGACAAGGCCAAACATTGGGCTGTGGGGAGGAAAGACCGATACTCTATTAAGTGAACCAGTGGATTTTCAACCAGGGCTTCTTTTGCTCCCACACAGGAACATTTGGTGATGTCTGGAGACATTTTTGACTTTAGTGTCTGAGACTGGGAATGTGCCCTTATATAAATATAAATATAATATAAGTGTTTATATCTCTTCAAAACTCGTATTGACCTTTTCCCTCCTTCGGTGGTACGTTAGGAAGCCAGGTCTCGGGAGATAATCGGGTTACACGGCTAGAGCCCTCCTGCTTGAACTCACTGTGTAAGAGGCCTGACCAGCTTTGATAGCACACGTTTGTAACACCAGGTGCACAGGAGACCAAGACGGGAGGACAGCAAGTTTCTAGGCCAGCCTGGACAAGTTAGCAAAGCCCTGTCTCAAAATGTATGAGCTAAAGATGGGCTGAGAATGTCATTCAGTGGCAGAGTCCTTGTCTGTCAGGCACAAGGCCTTGAGTTCAATCTCCAGTACTACAAGGACCAAAATGAAAAACTAAAGGAAACCAGAGAGAGAGAGAGAGAGAGACAGAGAGAGAGAGAGAGACAGAGACAGAGAGACAGAGAGACAGAGAGACAAAGACAGAGAGAGAGAGACCTTGCATCTCTCCCACTGAGGTAAGTTTGAAAATACAACTGTCTATGATGTGTTTGGTCCTTTCCAGGCTGCAGGGAACTTGACCTTGGACGTCAAAGCCGCTAGAAATGTGAGAAACTAAGGTGTTGCTCATGAGCCTGATGCTGGTGTTTTCTTATACAGCAGCCCAAAGCACTAAGACAGGGTGCCACTGTCACTCACTGGGTGGTGGCCAGGGAGGGTACTAAACATCCCAGAGCCCAAGACTGGGCCCTGGGACTGAGTCATTCTGCCCCAAGGGCAGCAGTGTGAGGCTGAGAAAGGGAGACTTGACAGAGGGGTGTCAGAAATACCCTAACGAACCTGGGCAGAAATTACATAAGCAAGAATATTCCACTCTGTACAGGCAGGGTGCAGCCAGGGGTCCCCCAAAGGCTTTGTGCAAAGCTTTAGAGTGTTGGTCCGTCTCAAAAATCCTCTATGGTAGTAGCTACTAGCAAATCTGGGGCGACTGCTCTGACAAAGTCAGGGACTTTTCCTCCATGCGCCCACCTTTCCTGCCCCTGCATCCTTTCGAATGAGCCCTGGTCACGGGATTTCGAGTCTCTTGACATGAACTACAGGGAACTTTCTCTTCCAGACACAGGGGACACTATGGGTCTCCTGCTGAAAGGAAAGGCAAGGAAACCACATGGCCTGAGCAGAGCAGTTCTGTGTTAGCTCATTGATTGATTCCAGAATTAGTGTCCTTTCCTCCAGGACTCAGTGTCTCTTAAGTGGGACTATTTCTTCACCCTGTCATTGCGGGACACTTGATCCAAATTTCACTGCAATCAAGAGCTGTTTTCCTTGCTGCTACACTGGGGACAGAACACAGTTCTTTTGAAAGCTTCGACAACTTAGCTGTGTTTCTCAGTGACTGCTTTCAATAACTTACTCTATTCTCAAACAATAAAACAAAGAATTTTTTTTGTTCTCCAGCTGAACCCCATTTTTGCCCAGCCCTGGGTCTCCTTCTTTTCCTTTAGAAACCCTCACATGTCTGTATACACTAAATATTGATGAATGTTATTTAGGAGCTTTGGTTGTTTACTTCCTGACAAAACTTGAAAGCATGCCTGGGTATGGTGTGAAAAAATCCCAACTATGACGAAACTAAGCCAGGAAAATGAGCAGTGACTTCATGTAAAGTAAGTTACTTACTCAACATACCCAGAAGACCACAAAGAAAAATAGATACTTTTCTTTAAAAGAAACTCCAAACATCTTGTCCTGATCACTCTACTTCAGAAGTTCTGGAGTAAGCGCTTACTGAGAACCTGGGCCAAGCCTAAGAAAGTCCACCAGTGGACAGTGGTCTTCTGAGCAAATGGACCAGAGGTGCCACTCCCCGGGCCTGGGCCCCAAAGCCCCTGTCCATGCCTGTCTGGATTTCTGCTTTGTGGACAAGGCAACTGGTAAATGTCTAAGGAGTTCCTGACTAGACTCCAATCCCTCCTTCTCTGCACACACTCCGTTGGAGAATCAAAATCCCACATCTGGAATTTGGCTTTTTGCTGTCACAGGATGTCTCAAGTGCTGGCTGCTATTTCGAGAGTTACATAATTCCTCCTAGGGAGCTTTTTTCCTTGCCTCAAAAGAGAGTGGAAGAGACTGCGGAGGAAATGCCTGTGATGCTAAGTCGTAAGTGTGCATCTGTGGTAATGAAAGGGTAGTGGCAGAAACGCACAGAAGGTTCCGATGGCTTGCGAGAAACGTGAGAGGCAGGGCCTGCTGGAAATGACCATGCAAAGAGTCAAAACAAGGATGTGCAGACAGAGGTAAAAACTTCATGGCGTGAAAACATGACGGTGAAGATTTCCACATCTCAGGGGAAAAGAAAATTGAATTGGTGGTTTGACGTATATCTGGAAATTCAGATCACCTCACCCAGATAATATTACCAACTTTCATTTATTGATTGGCTTACTATCAGTAAACCTTGCCATGAAGTTACCAAGTTTAAATCTAAATATTACACACTTGCTGCTTGGAATTCAGAGTTAACAGGTAAATTCCTACCCTCGAGGAGCCTGGAGTCTAGTTGGGGACCAAAACTCTGACATAGGCAACTACTGTTCAGAGCTGTCAGTGTGGAAGCACATCCTTGTGGGTAATTCTGCATCTTCTGAAGCAAGGATGGGCACCTACCTAAGCTTCTGAAGGCCAAACAAGGCATCATGGGAGAAATGACACTTACATTGTCTTCAGAACGACAGGGTGAGTTAGCAAAGAGAAGACAGAGCACTTACAAAATCCCAGAAAGGAAAGAATATGGCTTATGGCTGGTACAAGTGATTGACAATCAACAAAAACAGATACTTCAGTGAAAGGTAAAATATATTGTAAGATTTATTAGCTACTAAATCTTTGTCACAACAAATCAGTTCTCACACTATAGGGACACAAAACTTATGGACAAAATGTAAATGAATGTGTTCCAATAAAACTTTATTGTCAAAAACAGATAGTAGGCCGGCTACATCTTATAGCCTTATTTTGCTGAACTATCTATCTAGGAAAGAGTTGGGCACCATGCTTCTTTGCTGCCTCTTATGCCATCATTTGTTCCCATACGCATTTCCTAACTCTTTAGAGGTCCACTCTCTTTATTAGGGCTCATGAATTTGATGTCAGTTTCTAGAAAAACAAGCAGGCTACAATTCTGAGTGTGAGCAGAATAAAACCCCTTCATTAGGCAAGAGAGGGACAACTGTGGGGGCAGCTGTGCACAACCCAAGGGAAGACATCTATCAAAGAACCCATCTTTCTGGACCTCTTACTTACGCTTTAGAAAATCCAGTCAAACCAGAGCCTGGCACTCTCCCCACTTTCAACCATTTAGCATATACAATAGTTGCATTTAAACATGGCTTGTGTTCTCTCTCTCTCTCTCTCCTTCTCTCTCATGTATACAAAATAAACAAACACATCCTGTTTCTTCCTCCCATCTTTGAGGACTTAGGGACCTAGGGTGTGTCTGCAGATACCAGCCAAAAAGGTGATGAAACGTTGGTCAGAAAACATCACTCAGCTTCTTTGAGCAGTTTCTCATGTCTTTGCTCTTATGACAATATTTCAGCCATGTGTCTTTCCTGTTCAGTTTGGCTTGGCCTTGGGGACAGTTCCCGCAGACTATGCTGATGTGAGCAAACCCTGTGCCTGCTTTTCCTTACTACTGTGCTGATGTGAAGCTGGATGCTGCTTGACAGTTGAACCTTGGCTTTTCCAGCGGCCCCTGGACAATGCACCGTCCTGAGAAGATGACTGCCGGGACCCACAGGGACAAAATGAAGCTGGACACGGCACGGTGCCTATTCATCGACGCATGTCTCTAAATGCCCCAACACACCCAAAACACATACCATTCTCATACATACACATATCATGTGAGTGAAGAGAGATTGACAGAGTGGAGTTACATCCTCCTAGCCACACATCGAGTAATGAGAGAAGCTCGGGATGGCTGAGAGGATTTCCATTCAACCTGTGCCTCAGGACCAAAGGTGATAATGAAGTCCATGCTGCTTGAAATGCACAGTATACCCTCCATCCTGAAATAAAATCAGTCCCTCAAAGATTAAGAAGTTATTCTCGAGTTAGGTGGTGGTGGCGCACGCTTTTAATCCCAGCACTTGGGAGGCAGAGCCAGGCGGATACCTGCGAGTTCGAGGCCAACCTGGGCTACAGAGTGAGTTCCAGGAAAGGTACAAGGCTACACAGAGAAACCCTGTCTCGAAAAACCAAAAAAAAAGTTATTCTCGGTCTAACTATGGCAAGTGCCTTAAGGGTTGGGAGGGGAACAGACAGGAAATGAAGAAGGAGACTCTGCCTTAAGCAAATTGTAATTGTGTTTGAAGAAGTAAAACATGCACATACGAAGTACTAAGGGGAGCTGGAGTGGTGGCGCAGCACTCAAGAGCACTGCTCTTCCAGAGAACCCAGGTTTGAGTCCCAGCACCCACACAGATGCTCACAACTGTCTGTTGCTCAAATCCCAGGGGATCTGCCTCCCTCTTCCGGCCCCCACAGGCACCAAGAGTGCAAGTGGTACACAGATATGCATGCAGGCAAAACACCTACATAAAAAGAAATAAATAAAATGTTAACAAAGAAAATATTCCGTGTGTGTGTGTGTGTGTGTGTGTGTGTGTGCATGTGTGGTCAACCAGGAACCAGGTACTCTGTTCATATGTGCTGGAACACATGAGTCACTGGTCTGCCCAGGACGGGCTGGTCTAAGGAAGCTTTAATGAGAAGGGCTGTAAAGAAGAAGCACACACACATTAGCAGGAACCGGAGGGAAGGCTTCTGGAATAAATAAGTGAAGCGATGATAGTGGATGAAGCTAGGTGATGGATGCAACATGGGGCTCCCTCTCAACTTTCATACACTTGATACTGTCATAATTAAAAAGAAAAGGAAGGAATTACAGTTTTCATTTTGTAACTCTCTACCCTCTACTTTTCCCGTAGGTAGACGAGTTCGTTTCTAAAAATTACATTTTGAAAGAAATCCTAAGTCACCCAGCCCCTTCCAGCTCTGTGGCAGACATCACTATCAACCATAGCCTGATTACCTGATTAGCCAGAGAGGCCTCTAGAATGTTGTCAAAGGTGCCTGCCAGAAACAAGGCCCCCCAGGGCTGTTGATGAATCTGGCACGGAGTGTGCCCAGCTCACACTCTGTACTACCATTTCTTTCATTGTAGGATCACATCTGCCCAGGGTACTGTCCGCCATGACTGCAGATCAGCGTGTCTCTTCTACCAGCCTGCAGTCACGGCTGTGGATGTGGCCTCCACCAACTTGAGTCCAGGCCCCCATTCCTGCCAGAGCCCCTGCTGAGCCTGAACCACCAGCCCTCCTTCAGTGGCTGGCAGGAATGTTTTCCTAAGACGTGCCTCCCCGCGGCTCTCAGAAAGCGATGAGTGCTAACAGATCCCAGTTGGTCCAGAAGGAAACCAGTCCGGTTATTTTTGGGTTGACTTCTGATTGGTAAGGGGCTCTTCCACATTTGAGCAGAAATGATGTGCCAGGCATGTCTTTCCTAACTATGCTGACTTCCAGCTGGATCAACATAAAATGAAGGTGATGAGCACAGTCTGATACAGCTCAGAATGGCCCCGGCTTCTTCGGTGAGAAAATCCTGACAGTGTTTATAAGGCCTTGCATCAGCAGACCCTGGCTCTCCCTTCTTCCAGTCTTCTGGGCCAGGCTCCTCAGCCAGCCTGACTCAGTCTCTAACACTAAACCAACAAGGGGCTCATTATCCTTTCTTTCACTTGGGAGACTGGGAAACATGGAGGGGCAGGGGAGAGGCGTGGCCTATGCTGATCATGTCTGTGGCCAGACACTGCACTAAGAACTTTCTGCTCATTTCATTCTGATGGTGACCCTGTGGGTCAGATTTTACAGATGAAAACACTAGTCCTGCAAGATGTAGGACTCTCAGTTACTTCTCCAGCACCATGTCTGCCTGCACACCACCATATCCCACCATGATGATAATGGACTGAACCTCTGAACTGTAAGCCAGCCCAAATAAATGTTTTCCTTTATAAGAGTTGCCGTGGTCATGGTGTCTCTTCACAGCAATAGAAACCCTAACTAAGACGATGGCTAATGTAAAACTAACTCAGTGACATTTTTGGAGATTCTTTTTTCTCATAATGCTATGTCAGGTCCTTTGGGTGTATATATTAAAGTTTCCAGTTTTGTGTTTTTATGCTATTTCTATGTGTGTGAATATGTGTGTCTCTGTGTATGGATGTGTTTCTTAAGCTTTTTCTTTGGTTCTTTTTCTTCAGTTTGTTTGTTTGTTTTGTTCTATTCCAGTTTGTTCGTCTTTATTTTGTCTTATGTCATTATTATTGTTGATTATTTATATTATCTTATTATTATTGATGCCCGTACTCTAAAGAGAGAGAGAAAGAAAGAGTGTGTACTTGAATGGGTAAGGAAGTGAGGGGGATCTTGGAGGAGTTGGGGGATGGGGAACCATAATCAGAATATATTGTATGAAAAAAATCCATTTTCAATTTTAAAAGTCCACTTATAAAACACAGTGGGAAGAAAACTACAGGCAACTAAGTAAAGCTGGGAGCGGGAGGCGGTCCTCCCAGGGAAGAGCATACAAACTGGTCGTTCAGTGCCAAATGGTCAGGCATGAAAACATACATAACATTATATGGGCTCAACAGGTTTTATCTGAGAATATGTATTCGTGTGTGTATGTCTATATATATGTATATACAAATACATATATTCATGCACTAACAGTTGATAAAAAGAGACCCATGAATTTGAAGGAGAGTGGAGAGAGGTATATGAAAGGGTTTAGAGGAAGGAAAGGGAAGGGAGAAATGTTGTAATTAAAATGCAATCTCAAAAATAAATTTAAAAAAATGAAGTCAGACATGGGATGAAGAAGCCTTACAGAAATACACTAGTTTGTAAACTAATTAAAATGGATGTGTGCATGGACATGAAGTTTGAACAGAAGTTACCCTCCACCGGTGGATAAGGCTGCTCCCAGAATCCATGAGTCTTCATATGAAGCTCTCAGTGTCAGGCATGGGACACCTCCCTGCGAGTTACTGATTCTGGAGGCCCCAGAGGCAGCCAGAACAACACAGTCTGTTGCCATTGCTCTTGGTTGCCCACCTTAACTCCATGGTAACTATCTTTTGCTGAAGACATCACCAATTTTGCACGCAGACTGTCAGAAACTCTTGCCCCACTCACTAGCTTACCATAGTGCCAAAGGTACTTTGCAGGCTGTTGAGAAAGAAAAGATGCCAATGGTCTTAGCCAGCGCTGGACCCTGCACACTGTAATGTCAACCTGCCTGGCAATGTGTGCCCACTGGAGCAACAGTGACGTGATAGTTGTAGGGTAGCCATCCAGTTTCTGACTGAATATGAGGCCTGCTCCACAGGAAGAGTTTCATGCCCAGGACTGTAATCCCAGGCCGGGGGGAATCATATGACCGAGAAGGGAACGTGTTGTTGTTATCCTAATGGCCGAGCTGTCAAACTGTCTTCTAAATATTTATATGTATACCCATTGATTTGTGTTGCTTTTAACTTTGATTGAAGAAGCGCCTTTTTGTAGCGTGCAGTGGTTAATGCAGAGACTCATAGCTGGTCAAAAGCGCCAAGTATAAGTCACTGTCAATGCTCAGCTGCGGGTGAGTCATCTCTACCAACCTCCCTCCATTCAAGGCTCAGAGGAGTGGGTGGAGAGAACGTAAGAGGTGAGGAAGGGAGCCGTGAAATGCAGACTTCCTTCTGGACATGGCACAGCTGTTACACATGTCGACTCACAGCACCTGTGCTCACCTGTACAGGCGGCATAAGAGCAAGACAGTCAAGATTCCAGCATGAGTAGGGCCAGGCCTGAGGTCTCACCTTGGTGGAGGAGGTCTTGGCAGTGGACGGTGCTGACAGAGGAAGAGTCTCTCTCCTCAGTTGCCCAGATCCTGTGCATGGCACCTTCCTCTTGCACATATGGGCAGCATTAATTGGGGGTTATTGATAAAAAAATTAAAAATATATAAAGAGAATATGAGGTGGCGAGGGTAAGAGGGTGGGAGACACTAGAGGAAGTCAGAGGGAAGCGATGGTGGAAGAATATGATCAAAATACACTGGGCATAAAACTTTCAAAGAATAAACAAAAATATTTAAACAAAAAAAAATCTGAGCAACTCAGGTCTGCAATCCCAGCACTGGGAGGTAGAGACAGGTGATGTCTGGAGTGACTGCTCAACCCACCTAGCCAAATCAGGGAGTTTCAGATTCATTGAGAGACCCTGTCTCAAAAAACTAAGGTGATGAGTAACAGGAAAAGACATACTATGTCAACCTCTGAGCTACAATCATACATCATACAGAACACAGAAGATCATGTACACACACATGCAGTGTACACAGATGTTTATTTTTAAATCTAACTATAACTATGCAACTGACACAGGTTAATTTGTCACTCATACGCCATCCTGAATTTTCAACACAGGCCACACGGGCTCATAGTGAAGATGCCTGGTCCATCAAGGCCCAGGAATGAGCATAGACCACAGCTCACGGGAGTATGAGTCACACGGCCTGGGGTGGCAGGACAGCCTTGGACACACCCATCTCAAGAACTGATAGTATATGCAGATAAAAGATCAGCAAAAAGCACATAAA
Organism: Peromyscus californicus insignis; assembly: GCF_007827085.1. NCBI lineage: Eukaryota > Metazoa > Chordata > Mammalia > Rodentia > Cricetidae > Peromyscus > Peromyscus californicus. The sequence goes on from NW_026294584.1 coordinate 68,676,082, forward strand.
ATTGTACAACATGATTAACCAACATGACCTAATTAGAATACTCCACCCAGCATCTGGAAAATGTATGTTCTTTCCAAGAGCACAGAAAACATTTAAGAAAATAAACTACAAGCTGGGTAATAAAATAAATCTCAACAAACTTTTGATTAAGATCAAAGTATCATCTTCAACTTATTTTATGAGAAGTCAATACAAGAAAAATAAATGGAAAACCACCAAATGTTTGGAAATTAAATAACACATTTAAATATACCACAAGTCAGTAAAGAAATCAAAATAGAAGAAAGTATAGCTAAAACTGTGCCTAGAGAAATATTTATAAAACTAAACACACAGGTTAAAATGTAAATGGATATGTTAAGTAAATGCATATATGTTCAAAAAAAACATTTGAAGATTGACAATGTATTTTCATCAAGAGAAGCTCTGGGGGAAACCAGAAACATCCAAGGGGGAGGCATAGAGTTATAAATAAAGGCAATCACAAAGTTAGCAAAGCATAAAATAAACATGCAGTGAGGAAAAATCAACAAATCCAAGTGCTGATCACTTCAAAAGATTAATAAAACTAATGAATTTCTAGCAAGACTGGATTTAAAAACAGAAGTCACTACACATCCTGAAGACACTAAGAATATACTAAGATAGTATGAGGAATTGTCTAACAAGAAATTTGAAATTTTGCAAACACTTCAAAAACTGACCCATGAAGAAGTAGAAAGTCTGAACAGTCTTGATTCTATTAAACCAATTTAATCAGTTTAGCATATAGAGGTATGCCTGTAATCCCAGCACTCTGGAGGTTGAAGCAGGAGGACCACAAGCTTAAAGTCGGGTTGGGTTGTATAAGAGTTTTTCAGGACTGGACAGGCTATGATAGAGGGAAGGAGAGAGAGGGAGGGAAGGAAGGAAGGAAGGAAGGAAGGAAGGAAGGAAGGAAGGAAGGAGGAAGGAAGGGAGGAAAGAAGGAAAGAAGGAGAGAAAATTAAATTGATAATTTATTTTAAAACATCCCACAAAGAAAGCCACATACTATGTGGCTTTCTTGTCAAGTCTTACGAAACCTTCCTAGATAACAGTGAAAGAAGAGGAATATAACAGCAAATCAGACCCTGATATCAGAACCTGATATAAGAAAGTAAAACTGTATATTCAAGAAGTCTGAGTAAAGGATTAACATCAAATTTAATAATACCACCAGAAGACAACACATCATGAGCAAATGGGGTTCACTCCAGGAACGCAAAGTGGGCTTACATTATAAACACAGCATTCACCACAATAAAATAGTAAAGTAAAAAAATACATTCATCTCAATAAACACAAAAGATTCAGTTCCTCGTGATTAAAACAAAAACTCATAGAAAACTAGGAATAATAGAGAAAGCTCTTAATCTGATAAAGACATCTGCAAAATCTGTCTTGCAGTTCAGAAGAGCGCAAGGCAATTACCCTAGTATTCCTTTCATCCCTTGTCGTAGTAGACATCCTAGTCAGTACAATAATGTAAGAAAAATTAATAATTAAAAAATATAAGCCTGCTGGGCGGTGGTGGCGCACACCTTTAATCCCAGCACTTGGGAGGCAGAGCCAGGCGGATCTCTGTGAGTTCGAGGCCAGCCTGGGCTACAGAGCAAGATCCAGGACAGGCACCAAAGCTGCACAGAAAAACCTGTCTCAAAAACAAACAAACAAACAAAATATATATATAAACCTTGAAAAGAATTTCAAAACATAAAAGGAGTAAATTTTAAAAGCCAAAAATAAATATTTAAAAGGAAAAAAAGTAAAACAGCATCATTCATAAAGTACATGATTAAACACAGAAAGAAACAAAACTACAGACCATAAAATTAATTAAAGTAACCTAGCAAGGCTTTGAGAGATGGCTCAGTGGTTAGGAACACTGGTTGCTCTTCCAGAGGACCCAGGTTTGACTCCCAGCACCCATATGACAGCTCACAACCAGGGGCTCTGATGCCCTCTCCTGCCCTCCACAGGCACCAGGCATACAGGCAAAGTACTTGTACACATAAAATAAAAAGAAGCAAATCTTTAAAAATAAGATAAAGTAACTTAGCAAGATCATTTACATAAAAATGATTGCATATTTGCTAAAAAACAGTTTAAAATGATTTTTTAATGTTTAAAGCAATAGTACCAAAAATCATAAAATGTCTAGGAAAAAAATCTAATAAAAATGAGAAAGATGTACCACCAAAAACTACAAAGCATTGTGAAAAAAAATCTTGAAAGACCTAAATAAATCAAGGAATAGACCATTTTCATAAATTAGAAGACTCAATGTATGGAACTCAGTGTATAGTAGATCCTAAGTTCACTTATAAATTCAACATGATCCCAATAAAAATTCAGCAGGCTTCTTACGGCAAGCTGTTTGTACATATGTGAAATCAGAATGAACCCTCCAAGTTCAAACTAAAGGATGTCCACTACCAGATGACAAGACATTTTGATCACACTCTGACACTTCCAAGATTGTCAATAAAGTTTACCTTGAATCAGAGGGCAGAGTTAGCTACTAGCTGATCAGAATCAACCGTAGAAGTTTTGGAGGACCCTGGACATATAAAGAGACACAGGAAATAGTAGAGAGGGGCTTAGAAAGATACATGGGCCTTTTTGGATCGAAGAAGGAGAAAAGAGAGGAGGTGGCGGTCGCTTCTCTGCTGCTTCTCTGATCAATCAGGTTTTTACCCCGATATCTGACTCCTAAGTTTTATTTGCTAATAGAACAATATAAGTAATCACTTTAAAGACATACAAAGCCACCACATTAGAGACAGTGAGGGAAACACAAAGATGCACAGACCAATGGCACAAAACAGAGAACTCCCCAAACAGCCCACACGTGTCAGAAACTCACAGTCAAGCATGCTGCAGCTCTGTAGGGAGCACTTTAACTAAGTAGTGCTGGGTCAACAGATCTTTCTCTAGAAGTAAAGAAGTAAACTTTCAGAGCACATAAAAAAGTAGTTAAAGATAAATCACAGATTCGAATGTGCAAGCCAGAAGACCTGAGTATCTAGAAGGAAACATAGAACACTGTCATGAACAGTGTGGGCAAAGATGTCTAAACAGTACACAAAAGGCACTCACTACTAAAGTTTCAAAAACTGGGCTTCCTTCACACTAAGAACGTCTATTTATCATAGTAACGCTCTAAGAAAATTAATGGGCTGGGAGTAGAGTTCAGTGGTGGACTACCTACCTAGAAAGTGTCAGACCCTGGGCTTGATCTCTGATGGAGAGGGAGAGGGAGAGAGAAAGAAGGAATTAATAACAGCCGTAGAGAGAAAAGAGGTTGTAATTCAAATACGTGTGTGCCAAAGGACCGGTATCCAGGATGCATCAAGCTCTCCTACAAGCCAGCATGGAGAATGATGACCCTTTGATGCTCTGTGGGTGCAAAACCTTGAGCAGTCACTTACAAAAAGATACCCAGGGGTCAGTCAGTATATGGCAGGTGTTTGGCATCATTAGTCTTCAGTGATACCCGGATTACAACCTCAACGAAATATTGAAGACCACTCTTATGAACTGACTGTTGCCTCAAAGTTGTAAATTGAAGCCCTAACTTCCTGTGTGCTGGTATTTGGAGATGGATCAGTAAGTATTTGGAAATGGGTCCTGTAAATTCAAAAGGGTGGAATTCAACAAAAGTAACAGCCTTTAAGAGGAACAGACACTAGGAATCGCTATGCCTAGCAGAGGAAAAGCCAAGAGGTGTGAGAACAGGAAGGCAGCTGTCCTTAACCAGAAATAAAGCCTTCTTCAGAAACCAAGTCTGCCAGCATCTTGATCTTGGACCAATTCCATCCACGACTTCACAAATATAGATTAAGTCCCTCTGTCTGCAGTAATTCGCTATGGCACCTGGAGCTGACTGGCAGCTACCAACCAAGGTGGCAAAGCTACAGAGCCAGGAAGTCTACCAGAGCTAAGCATACACCTATCCTGTGACACACCCGTGAACGTTCATAAAAAGAGTGCACTGGGAACTCACAGATATCTATAAGGACACTTCAATACCTCATGTATAGTAACCCCAAGCTGGAAACATTCTGAATTTCTATCAGCAACAACGTGGTTAAATAAATTGTGAACATCACCAACATGGCTAACATTCAAAGAAATACTGTGGAGTGTGAGAAGCCCAACCCTGAAAGAGAATATGGTGTATGGTTCCATTTATATGGAGCTTTAAAGTATATGAGACTAATCTGTGGAGACAAAGTTCAGAACAGTGGTTGCCTTTGGTGGAGACATTCACTTAGAGGAGACAGGAGGGAACTTTCTAGAAGGCTAGAAATACTGTAAATCCTGATCGCTCTATGGGTGTCTGTACATATCAAAGTTTAACATTATGAACTTTCCGTTAGTTCCAAAAGAATATCCTGACTGCTAGGGATCAAAGTGGCTGCAGTTTTCTTTCCCAAGGAACTCTGTCTCCCTTTCCACTTGGATTACAGTGCACAGTCAAGTGGGCTCTTAGAGACATGTTGTTTATCAAGACTGTGCTGTTATTGCCTCATTCAGAAACGCAATATATCACACGGAATTTTTCTGCCCTGAGATTTACGGCTTGTTTGTGGACACTGACTGTATTCCCTCCTAGCTCCCTGCTTGATGCTGTGCTGTGAAAGCTGTCGTGCCTTCTGCTTCATTTTATCAGAGGCCAGTCACGTGAGCTAACGAACACACAGCACAGCAAACATCCTTACAGAGACAGTCCTCCTCTGGCATGGCCGATGGATACTGCCAGCGGGGCTTGAGTCTGTAGAAATCTTATTATTGTTCTCCGTATTTTTCCAATGGCAAAGTCACAAGCTAGCAACCGTGGCTGCTTAGCGAGGGGACAGGAATGGGGAAAAGTGGATCCTGGGAGTGTGGAGACACAGGCTCAAGAAGTGCTGGGTAGAATTACATTCCTTCCTAAGAAGACATTGAAAGGTAACCTTCGCTTCTCTTAAGAATGTCATGAGTATAAGAGAACTACAGCTCCATCCATTTTGTTAAAAAGAACCAGATTTTCTACATAAATATCGATTCTATATACAACTTGACATTTGAAGACGGACACTTTGACCAAGGAGGCGGTAAGAGAAAACAGGCAGGACCACTTGACTGTGCCTGTCACCCTCCCACCTAAAAATAGCTAAAGCAAAATAAACGGGGAGACTGGGAGGTGGTTCACAGAGACAAGGGGGACCTCAGAGGTCAAAGGTGGTGTGACATCACAAAAAGGAGTGGATGCAGACTCTTTTTCTGCTCTCTTCTCTGCCTCCGTCTGCTGAGGGTACCAGACTCTCTACTGCCCAATCAGCCATCTTCACTGCAGGGAGTGTGCCTGGAGAAAGCAGTGACTTCACCTCCCCAACCCCTCTGCCAGCATCTCTTGTCACCTGTTGGGGATGGCCAGTGCTCCCCTTGGCTGGTGCCATGTAATCATCCTGCAGAGGCATTCGGGCTCACGCTTCGGACAGAGCAGTTGCTGTCCACAACAGCTGAGCACACAACCGAAGGCTGTGCAGCCCAGCGCCACCTACACCCCGTTTCCCCGCTTCCTCCGACTCCATACTTCATTCCTTCTGTTTCCAGCATGGGCTGGTGCTCCATCTTCATTCTCCAGCTTGGAGACAGTCCTCCCCCACACAGACTGTCAGTCCTGGACCCGGAACGTCACCATGTGAACACAGAAAGGCACGGAACAATGGAAAAGATTGGCAGGAGACGAGAGCGAATGAAACACTTTGGATTCTAAAAACAGGTAGCTTGCAGACACCTCAGTTTACTTACATTTGATTCACTTTAAATAACACCGATAGGCTACACACACACACACACACACACACACACACACACACACACACACACACCTGCCACTCCCAGAAAGTGGGTTACTCACTAGCTGGCCTGGTTGATACGACTTAAGCAATGAATACACCCATGGTGTCACTAAAGGAAGGTGTCTAGGTGAGGGAACATGGCATCTGGCAGCCATAAATGAAGGCTCTTCACTTCATATCACTGTCTGGGTCATTTGGAGTGCCTTACTTTACCCCTCTATGGGTCCATTTGCTCAAATGTAAAAAGAGGAAGTTGAACTGCATCAAAGGTTGGTAAACCAAAGCCACAGGCCACGTCTGGAACCGCCATCTTTTTTATAAACAGGTTGCAAAAGTCAAGCGAGGGGACTACCCACATGTACGAATATGCATGGAGGACAGAGGTCAACTTGAATATCATTCCCCAGGTGCCAAGTACTTTATTTTTTTTAGTTGTTAGCCTAGGCTAGCTAGTTGGCAAGCTGCAGGGACCCTGCTGGTTCTGTGTACCCACTACTGGGACTATAAGAGCATCTGTTTTTCTTATTTGAGTTCTAGGGATCCCACTCAGGTCCACATTGCTTGCAGGGTGAACACTTATCAACTGAGGTATCCCCCCAGCCCACAAATAAATTTTTATTGAGACAACTTGCACGTCCTTCTGGGTATTTTCTAAGGCTGTTTTTGTGATATCACAAAAAGGTGCAATGGAGACTGTATGGTCTGCACACTCTGGGATACTTGCTCTCTAGCACTTTATAGGAAATTTGCCAAACTCTGATCTAGGTAAGTCTCCCCAAATATAAAGCCATCTTTCCCCTGAACATATGTCATGGAAAAGTAGTTTTTGATCTGAATTATCCAAATAATTACCACATCCCTGACTTTCTTTGCCTGTGTGCATTGTTTAATCCAAGCCACATGGATGTATGTCAGCGTGGGCAGAGGCTCACAGGAAACAAGTCAGTCAACTGTGCATTCAGTCAAAATGAGCAGCCAACCGTATTACTCATGTTATCCCCTGGGCAATTGCAGCAGTCACAGGAAACAGCCAAACACCACCTCACAGCTTTCCGTCCACTTCTCTGTGGTCATAGAAACAGACAAGAAAAGCATGGGAAGAGGCAGCAACATCTCATCAGCTCAAAGGGCGTGGGATCACGGCCATCAGTGAATTCTACATGAGGGTACTGTCTGGGGAGACACGGAAATCTATGTGGGAATTTAAGTTTTCTGTTCTACCTCTTGAAATAACCAAACTTGATAAAATGCCAAAAACCTTTACACTGTGTGTAAACCATAAGAAAAGACAAAGACTAGACTAATAAAATACTATGCTCACATGTTTTCAGTTTTCCTGTGTTAGTGTTTAAGAATGTGCAAAAACACTATACATTCTGTTGAGACCATATTCCTGAAAACTGTTCTGGGAAACATCATACTAACGAACTTGGAAAAACAAGAAGGGGGTGAGCAGGAGAGTACACACACACACACACACACACACACACACACACACACACACACACACACACGAATGCACACACGCACCCAGGTACACACATGCACGCATGCACGCACACATGCACACACATGCATACGTGTGCACACATCCAAACCATCCTCACAAAAATAAATCCAAAAGCAATAACCAGCTCCCAAATGCCAGGAAGCAGGGTTATAAATTTAACACAAACAGTTCCCTCTTCAAACTCCCAGCCCGTTTATCAAATTTTAAAAACTAAATGACAAGTTAAGATTATTAGTCAAAATATATAAATAAATCACCTTACATCTGCTCTGTCCAAGGCCTGTGAATGATTTCACAGTGGTTAGCTGGACTGAGTGAATACACAGGCAACCTGGCTCAGGAGCCAGCCGTTCAGGTACGGCTGGCGGGCCGCCAGGCCTCCGACAGCACAATTAGCTGATAGGGTTGGAACTCCGGGCCAGCACGGAGGGAACTGGCAAGGGTTGGCTCAAGCTTTCTTCCACAGGCTGAGCTGACATAGCCCTTGGTCTTCAGTCCCCTCCACGCATTCCCATTGTTTATGGAAGGAACTTTTTTTAGACATCTCCAAAAAGCAAGGATTAAGTCAACTCATCATAAATTCCCCCTTCTAAAAACCAACTCACGGAAAAAATTTTCTGAAAATGCAGTTTGTCAAACGCTTTGAGTTTAATGAAATGCCAAGGTTTGGGAGTCATAATTTATCCGCTGGAGCAGGAAGCCTCACAGAGATGGAGGAAGGCTGGTGTTCTGTGTTCAAGATGAATTGCTAGAAAATCTGCCATCTTAAAAAAATCAGTGCTTTTTTTTTTTTTTGACCTGCTTAGACTTATATAACACCCTGAGGTGGCTGCTATGTGCCAAACGTAAACAGGAATACATGAAGAGAAAGTGCTTTGGGTGTTTTCTCCTCAGCGAACCAGAGCTGAGTCTCTCAAAGGGTCTGCGCCCTCCAGGGTGTACTGTCACTGCTGTGCACAGGGCTGGTGGCATTGAAACAAGTCCAACTAGCTCCCACTGCAAGCCCATTTGTCCAGTTGTGTGGGCTATCATGTTAGGCAATCGGTCACTTCTAAAAAAAAAAACAAAAAAACACCACTCTTTAATTCCCTTTCCTTCACTGACCTCTCTCAGGGCATTTGGAGGCATTTGGTAATGGCGCCCCGTGTCCGTCTGACTCGCCCCCCCCCCCAGAACCAGCCACCTGCCTTGTCATCTTCTTCTCTAAACAGCCACATTGCTTTCTCAGCGTAGGTACGCAAACCTGACTTTCCAGGATTATTTCCACACTGCCTGTAAACACAGAGAGCAGAGCTGCATAAGTCAATCAAAGAAACCTGTCTATAGAGCATTGGCAAGGTCACAGGAGCTCTGTGCAAGGGATTCCCTGGTTTCCCAGATCACCCTGGGAGCAGAGACCTAGCAATGAGAATATTCTTTTTTAAGCAAAATTTCCCATGTACTCTCAAAAGAAAAGATGGGTTCTTTTCGAGAAAGATATCGGGACCTGGAGAACTGAGCCATGGTCTTGGTTTCCCTCATTCAAGACATACAAAGTGGGGCTAGAGAGATGGCCCAGCAATTAAGAGCATTGGCTGCTCTTCCAGAGGCCCGGGGTAAGATTCCCAGCACCCACATGATGTCTCACAGCTGTCTGTAACTCCAGTCCCAAGAAATCCAACATCCTCTTCTGGCCTCCAAGACATGTGTGTGGTGCACAGACATACACGGGTAGGCAAAACACCCATATACACAAAACAAATAAATAAAATGAAATTGAAAATATAATTAAAAATAAAAAAGGCCTACATAGTGATGTTACCCAAGATTGTGGAGGGGGAAAAAAAATTCCTAACACAGTATGCATAGGTTTATAGCAGTTCCATTTCTATGCATGTGACAGAAACCTGTCAACTAAGCAGGATTTATTTCTCAAAAAAGAGAAGTCTTTAAGTGTCTGGGCCAGCCTAATAAGGAGTCCTACCACCCGATCCAGGTCCCCACCTTCCCACTTGTCCTGTCTTCCTGGACTTCTTACCACATGCCAACAGTCCCCACCCAGTCAGAAAGAAAAATGGAAGGATGTTGACACCAGCCTATATCAGAAGAGCAAGATCTTTTCTATTATTTTATTTCTTTTTATTGTTTTGGAATGGGGTCTCATACTGGCTGTGCCGCTGAGGCTGGTCTTGAACTCCTGATCCTCTTGCTCCACCTCCCTGGTGCTGGGATTCCATGGGCTGCCAGTGACTGGTTTAGGAAAGAAAACTCTTCCTCCAAAACCCCCAGCAAAACTCTATTCTCTTACTGGGGAAACTGAGTCGTGTAGTCACATGGGGCACACTGCTACCTCAGACAGCACTAGGATTCTCTCAGGGGAGAGAGAATGGCTGCTGGGAAGGTTCCCAGCAGAAGCCACCAGAGCATAAGGTCGTGTATAGCTCGCCAGAGGAGTCTCACACACAGACTGCAGTAAAGCAAGCTGCACCCCGGTCCTAACCACCCTGGGAGCGGAATCCTGAGCCAACCATCATGCTCCATGGAAAGTGAACAATTAGGGATTAAGATGTCGCTGACACTAACGCTAGAATCAAGTGGCTTTCATTTTCTCTTCCAGATTGACCGTAAAATGTGAACCACACAGTTATTTTTTTTTTAATTCTTTAAACACTCTACCACACAAGTCCCTGGATCCAATCCCCAACACCATTAAAAACTATTTAAAAAAAACCAACAACAACAACAACAAAACTCATTGCTCTCCAATTGAAGTTACCCGTTTGCATAATCTTAACAGCAGCTTCCGGGTCCACTGCATTGCAAAGAGTATTCCCCACATGAGCAAAAGGAAGGTAGAGATTGTTACACCCCAAAGAGAAGAATAAGGAGTTGGCTATTCCCTTCAACAAACCTCGATTCCTGATAATGATTTTGAAAAGCAAAATTTCTCAAAGATTTACACAAACTGCATTTTTATGCCTCCTTGTTAAACAAATCGAAGAATGAAAAAAGTAATCAAATACTTGCTCTCTAGAGAAACCTGGCTCCCAAGCTGCAAAAGTTAGTGAAGCCGGATAATGGACACCAGGCTCCTTGAGTCTCTTTCTCCTGTTTGGGGCTTCAAATTTCATATAATCATTTTTTTTAAAGATTTGCCACCAGAAAACTGTACTAAATATTTCTATTTCCTCCGAAAAATAACATAAAAAGAGGAGATTGGAACGTACCCTGGTTTGTATGTTGTTGCTATTGCTGTTTGTTTAAAGGAGAAAGCACTTTATGAAAATGAAGCCAGTGAGTAGAAAAATTCAGAATGGAGAAGTAATCATTCATAAAACCCAATTTCAAAGTGAACAGCTACTGCTATGGAAAATGAGGAGGCCGTCCTAGATTGAAAGCACTGGGAAAGGTTGTCTGTGGTTTGGGAATGGCCCTCCCTAGGAATTGCATCTCCAGAGGGTCTCTCGGTACCGTTCAGTCCAGAGATGTTTGGGCTGCAAGCACATGGCAATGTGCCCATCTGGACACAGCATTTCCTGGTGACATGAACAAATGGCAGCGTTTCTTCCTCTTGCTTTTCTAAAACAAGCTCTCTAGAAGGCTGTGGCTTGTACTCAGCTGGGTTTTGCAAAGAACCCACACTTGCGCCTATTACTGTGCTTCTAGAGCATTTTTCTCTGAGTTTTAGTGGATCCAGCCATAGCTTTTAACACTTTTATCTGCAGCTCAGCCGTGGCCTTTTTCAACACTCTCCACATTACTGCTCCTCAGTTGCACATGCATTGAGAAGATTCCTGACAGGAACCATGTCCATGCCTTTCCTCCTAAGACTGCTCTGTGTTTTCAAAGATTCTTCCTCTCTCCTCTCTATCCTCCCCAAACCTCAAAGTGACTGTTTCCTCAGATTTCGTTACTACTTTGGAGGCTCAGTGGGCACTCCTGTGTTCATCCACTTTCGATGCAAATATACCATGCACTGTGCAAAAAAAAAAAATTCTTTTTTTTTCCAGTTTTCAAATTACAAAATGCATGGCCAAACAGCCACATAGACTGTTACACACACACACACACACACACACACACACACACACACACACACACACATATACACACACACTCACACACACACTATTAGCATTTCTAAATAAATTGCTGTCTTTGAGTAGAGGGAGCAAAATGATTTAAGACTATTTTTAATCCTTGATGTTTCTTCCTTGACTTTGTTTTTTGGAACAATACAAAGCCCTTCAATTTTTTAAGTCTTAGTTTGAAGCCAAAATCACATTAGCAAGTGAAAATGCAGGGTTAGTTTTAAAATGGAGCTGTGTCCATCAAGATAGCTTGAAAAGCAAAACAAACCCACAGGCAGCTACAGACTGAACAGCTTGCCAGATTGAGTGTTGGTAAATGTTATATTGCCTAGTTTGGGTTAACTAGTCTTGTCCAAGTGTTCATGAAATGTAAATTCAACACATACAGTTAGGACCAATTCTGCCCTTTTGAAGAGAAAAATGTCAAAGAAAGATGTTGGCCTCGGACGTCATATTTCACAGGTAGAAACAGAGACTTCTGGGATTCTTGTGACCTTCGATGAAGGTAATGTTGGGAAAGGGGAGTCAATAAAAATCTCACCAAAATGCATAAGCCTTTGGTTGCCACGCCGAGTCATGTTGTAACTCCATAAAAACTGTTTAAAAAACAAATTTTCACAGCTGCAGAGAAGCCCTTCCAGCCACAGACCCCTCTGCAATCCTGCAGTCTGAGCGAGTCCCCAGGGCGTCCACGCTAAGTGCAAGTCCTGTTTAAAGACTGTCTCCAGTGTTAACAGCCTATTTTTATGGAGTTTTTTAAATAATAATAAAAAAAAACATTAGATGGTCACCAAAAAGGATTTTGAAGAAAATAGCCTTTGTTTTCAGAACGTCATCTTTTATGAAAAGTTTTATGGGGAGGGAAAGGCGAGCCCTACGGCTAGGTGTGTGGAGTGGGTGTGAGACACAGAATGCCTGGGAGAGGATCACACTTACAGCAGTCCTTCAGCAACATCCTCACAGCAGGGTGGGGGTCAAAGTCTCACAGTTCCTATGATAGAACATTCAGCAGAAAGGGGTTTGGGCTCACTTTCTACCCCAGTCAAATTCCCTGCCATTGTGTCTACAAACTGGATCCATGTGATCTATGCCGATCCAGCTGACTGATCTGTGCTGTCACAGCATAGCCGACCCTCTGCTGTGTGTGATTCTAGGTACTGCCTGAGCACGTTGGGGTGATGTGCTTGAAAACTGACGGGATGAACCCCTAAAGAAAGATTAGGAAACTCTACAAGGGTGGGTCTGGGAGAGCCGGGACTATGGAAGCGTCTCCCCGAAGCCATCCCCCTGCCGGTGTTTTCAGGCAGTATGGTAAAGTTATTGGTCCAACAAAAAGCACATGTCTCCCCACATCGAGTAGACAGCAGATTCGTAAGACTGGCTGGTGCTGAAAGGCACGGCACAGCCCACCTCTTGATTCCTGTATTAGGGTAGCAGAGAGCTTGGGGGGGGGGGGGGTCTTTTTAACAGCCTCTGTTACACATTGTAGGGGACAGTGGGCAGGTTGGTTGCTTGGGGGTTTTCCTGGAGTGGGTTGGTGGGTTTTGTCCTCAACCTTCCTCTCATGAAATTTGTAAGCGATAAAGTGCGTAAATATAATTCTACAAAGGCAGTCCAGGAAGCGCTCACAAGATTTCAGAGCTCAGACTTGGTATCTGTTTCCATAAAAATGTTTACGGGAATGTTAATGCTCACATACGGACGGACGTTCTCCTGAGGTGGAAGAGTAGGGGAGAAACGCCATAAAATTCGGAGTTGGAACTGGGTTTGCACGCTGAACTCGCTCACTCATAAGCGTTATAGCCACTAAGGTGCCTTGTGCAGATTCATTGAGCTGCTTGTCACATCATCCAGGCAGGTCCCTGTGCTGCTCCTGAGAGACCAATGTACTTGAAGGCAAACTGCTCTGTCACCCACAGACTGTGGGCACAAGCTCTGGGGCTTACTTTGGCGTCCTGGGGAGTGAATTGGCACTAAGCAATTGCAGATGAGCAGCTCATCAAAAAGCAGTCTACTAAATGTCAACTGCCCCCAAATCCATTTCTCTGAATGACCACTTACTGAGTTATGACCGATTTTCCAAGTTTACTGATTTGTTTAGAAATTTTTTTTTAAAGATAGTTTCTTTCAGTGCATTTCAGTGCATGTTAGAGTGAATGCCCATAACGTCATCCCTCAGGAGCCTGAGGCAGGAGGATCATGTAAATTCAAGACCAGTTCAGGCTACAGAACAATTTCAAGGCATTAGGTTACAAGATGCTGTTTAAAAAAAAAAATAGAGTTCTTTTCAACTATTCATTAATTTCAAAGAAATTTGTCTTCGTCAGAATGGTTTTTTAACAGCTCTATTTTGATGAGATTTCTTCAGTTACAATTATTTTCTAACAACAAAAGGAATAAAGTCCGGTTTGTCAAAAGGTAGGACTCTTAAGAAAATCCGGCCATTTTATGAATGACAAGATTTTTTTAAGATGTCTCTTTATAAATAATCAAAATCTCATTGTTTTACAAGGTGATGCTTTAGCTTTCGCTGGTTTCTTTTCCATAATTCATCCTGGTCTAACTTATATGTTGTGCCATTTTGCTGTTTTGTAAAACCCTACTGCTGAAGACACTACGTTCCTGAGTCATAGAACATGGAGGAAGCAGGCTGGAACCCACCTGGTTCAAATGGAAACTGTGTCGCCTGCTCTAGAGACAGCCCTGGTGAGTTGCTTCTGCTCTCTGGGCCTTGTTTCCCTGAACTTGAAATGGCCAACCACCTACTGGATAGAGGTCCTAGGAGGATTGACGCCATTTGTCAGCATATGTGAAAAGGCTGAGAACAGACTCTGTGTATAGGAAGGACCGAGCGAGTCGGAACTGCTTTTGCAGCTTTTTAAAAAAACAAAAACAAAAAAAAATTACGCTACTTGAGCATTCCTTACCCAACATGCTTAGGATGTTTTGGATTGGACTTTTTTTTTTCAGATTTTGGAATGTTTGGATATATATGATGATCTGTTTCTCTAAATGCACACTTCAGTGAGTTATGTCTGATTTTTCAAGTTTACTTATATGTAAACTTAGCTGACTGGGCAGTGGTGATGCATGCCTTTATTCCCAGCACTCGGGAGGCAGAGGCAGGTGGATCTCTGAGTTCGAGGCCAGCCTGGTCTACAGAGCGAGTTCCAGGACAGGCAGGGCTACACAGAGAAATCTTGTTTTGGAAGAAAAAAAAAGTCTAGGGTGAGACTCAAGTCTAGACACAAAATATACTTACAATGAATGCACATGTAGCCTTACAGTAATTGTATACAGTGTTTTTAGCTCACCTGGATTTTTATTGCACTCACCACATGTGGTCAGGTATGGAATCCTTTCAGATTTTTGGATTTGGGGATTAGAGATTCTTGCATTAAAGCCTGCCATCCTGACACTTGGTCACCTTCAATAAATTTTGAAAACTCCCTAATTGGATTCATTCCGATTCTTCCACCTACAAGAAGGGTTCCATCTTGTGCCTGCCATGCTGTGCTGTGAGAGCAGGTGATCACACCTCTGTGAAGGCATGTGTCCACACTCAGCCTCAGTCTAGAGCAGTCTGTTCATCCATGCATGCCACCAAGCCAGTCAGTGGTTCCTCTCTGACATGTCCCTGAAGGCTCATGTGCCCGGATCTTGGTCTGGAACACAACAGCATTCAGAAGTGGGGTCTCTGGAGGTGGCTGGATGCTGGCTTCTTCAGTGGGAAAACCCACGGATGAGTTCATAATTTAAAGGGCTTTGGGGATGTGGTGAAGACCACAGGCGATGGGGTCTACTTGGAAGAATTAGGTCACTTGGGGTGACTTAGAAGGTTATATTTTGTCTCCAGAACTTTCCCCACTCCCTTTGCTTCCGACAATCATGAGGCAAGCAGCCTTTCTCTACCACACATTTCATGTGTGAGATTCTGCCACACCAAAAGCCCAAAGCACAGGACCAAGTATCCAGAAGCCAAAGAAACCTTTCCTCCTTCAAATAGATTCTCTCAGGTATTTTGTCACAGTGACAGAGAGCTGACTGATGTCACATCATCGTGCTGCTAGCACTGTGCTTGGTGTCGGGTGAACCAAACGCAAGCTTTTGGTAAATAAACATACACAGCACATGTCTGTCTGGACTAGCCTTTTGTGATGGTTGTTGTTGGCTTCTAGTTTGATGGCCTTTCGGTGAACTCCTGCCCTTGTTTTGGAATACTCGCTCCTCTGAGCAAGTGGTTCCAAAGCCACTTAACATCCATGCAGCTCCCTTGGAGCCAAAAAACAAGACTACATTAATGGCATCCCCATCTCAGAGGTGCCTTCCTGAGATGAGGTGTAAATTAATGCCAGCCTGGACATGGGATCATTAAGGATCAGATGGTATGTTTTTGCAAAATGAACAACTGAATCCTAGCTGACCTGGCCCTCATCCAACCAGAATAATTGCCTGCTGCCTACACAGTATCCCCTACTTGTTCCAGACGCAGGAATGAGTAGCACTTCATCCTCTGGATGGTTACGTAGCCAGCCCTGCTGCTGGGGTGTGGGTGTGGGAGAACCAGTCAGCTGTCCTCTGGAGGGTCTGCAAATTGCTCTGGGGCGAGTGGGACAACATCAATGTAAGGGATTCCATCATGTACTGGAAAAGTAAAGTTTCAATGTTTTGTTCTTAAGTGAAACACTTCATCTCCCACTGCCTTTTCCTTTTAAACTCAAGAGTGATCAGAAGTCTGCTGTACTTTTAAAGGCATTTAATTTGGTGAATCATTCTTTTTTTTATTAGAACCATAGAAATACAGCTTATATCCTCCTACACCCTCAGTAGCCCTGAGAGTGGGTCATGTCTGACATTATGACTTCAGAGGAAGTCAAGACGAACCTGGGCCTCGGGAGACCCCACTTCTTCCTATAATGGAGAGGGGTGCAGTGTATACAAGAACCTCAGGAGCCTGAGGATGGAGCAGTTCTGTCCAAAGCTAAAAACCAAGGTCAAGAGTAGGCGGTGTTAGCAGAGAGTGGTGGCACAGAAGCAGACAGGTCTCTGTGAGTTCAAGGCCAGCCTGGTCCACACAGTAGTTCCGGGACATCCAGGGCTATGTAGAGAGACACTGTCTCTAAAAATCCAAAGGAAAAAAAGTGGCCAGTGTTGATCTGATTGGCATGACGGTAAACAAATGGAGCTCAGAGCGTAAGTGATCTGGGTCTGGTGAGACTATTCCATTCCCAGTGGGCCTGCAGGTTCCAACCCCTCTTGTGAGATTATCCGGAGTACACTGGACTCACTCAGAGAGAAGCATAGTTCCCAGCGTGTATTGGCTCATCACACTCAGAATCCACCACACCTCCTTCTGCATCCTTATCCAAAGATATGGTTTGTATGGAATGGGCTGAAGCATCTTTTCTCGACCCAGGAAAATTTCACGAGGCCTCAGAAGGCCACATACAGCTTACTGCAGGGCTGTCAGGGATCCCCGACTCGCCCACAAACACATTCTCCTCAGCAACAGCCTGGGCTCAAACCTACCTTGGAGAAACTGCCTTGACTGGAGCCTAATACTTAGTAATAAAGCTTCCTGGGAAAGCAAGGCTGCCAAAGTTAAAGTGGTGGGGTTTTATGAGCCGGATTATGGTCCATTAAGGGACGAGAAGGCAAACACCAGCCTGTTTCAGTTTGATCCCTTCTCTCAGCTAAACCACCATTCTATTTCCAATTAACTCTCCTCAAGAAAAAAATGCTGACATCTCTCCTCCAGACACACCCTCCTGGTCTTTGCTCAAGAGCCCGACACAGTCTGAAGCCACGTGCTCACAGCAATGAGGGTCTGGGTCTGTTTGCTCCAAGAGGATAAATAACACATTAAGTAAAATGAGCTTTCAATTTTTTTTTTTTTTAATGAGAAAAAAAGAGCAAGCGCACGTGGTGTCTGAACGGGACACAGGTTCGTGTATCCTGTGGTAACAGAAAGTGAAAGTCCTTCCCGCTGAGGTTCCTGATTTGGGGCTGCAGGAAGAGGGCTATGCATCCTGTTAGTGGATCCACCGTCACCATGAGATACACTCAGTTTCTACTTTTAACTGTGCACATTCACTGAAGGACAATGAACAGCCTGGCCCTCCATTGTTCTTATACTAGTCATCTCCAACCGTGCATCCATGCATGGCAAAGCTCTCTCTCCCTTTTAGAGATCAGAACATTTTTTTTTTTTGTTAGGATATGATACATAGGCATCTTAAAAGCATTCTAGACAAATCCCAATGTATAAGATTCTTGCATGGAGAATTAATTAAATATTCAGTTAAACAACTAATGCATGGACTTGGGTCTGTCCTACCCTTCAAGGGGTGACAGTGTGGTCACGTCCAATAGCGAGTTTAAAAAATAGCTATATATCTTTGACTGACTTAACGAGGTCTGAAATTCACATAAAAAGTTTCTCAAATACTGTGGAAGTCAAGTTAAAGAATTATTAATAAACTATTTTATAAGAGATACCAAAGAACAATATAAAGAAAGAAATCTAACTGGTTGCAAACTAGTTACCTCTTAGTAGACATGAGAGGGTCCAACGTTTTCCAAGAAAGGGGAGGATTCTCTTTGCAAGAATATTTGCATCAGGCCCTGAGAGTTCAAACAAATTCAAACCGAAAACAAAACAAGCTGGAATGTCTAACACAGCAGCTCTGCGTGTTCTCTCATATCATACTTGGAGAACAACTCATTCATCTATTTCCACACCATCAAAAGCGGGACATACCGCCGGGCGGTGGTGGCGCACGCCTTTAATCCCAGCACTCGGGAGGCAGAGCCAGGCGGATCTCTGTGAGTTCGAGGCCAGCCTGGACTACCAAGTGAGTTCCAGGAAAGGCACAAAGCTACACAGAGAAACCCTGTCTCGAAAAACCAAAAAAAAAAAAAAAAAAGCGGGACATACCAAAGGATAAATTTTGACTGTAATATGCAAGAAAAGTTCAAAACCCCAGTTAAGAAAAAATGTTAACCCTTTTGCTATTGTTGTTTGTTTTTGTTTTTCGAGACGGGGTTACTCTGTGTAGCCCTTGATATCTTTCCTGGAACTCGCTCTGTCGACCAGACTGGCCTCGAACTCACAGACTGAGTT